>NC_142711.1:62307054-62614971 GCF_055471065.1 Atractosteus spatula
AAACTCACACCCACTGAAATGACATGACAAAACCAAACATTTTTAACAGGTGTTCTTTTGTCTAGAAAGCTGTAGAAGTCGTCCTGTGAGAATCCTCGTAGTGGAAGTGCTTAAATTAATTACCCATTCGGGCATAAATTAAATTAATTAAAATCTCACATTAAATGCAATTCCTTAAGAAATATAAAAACTACTATCTCCTTTGTGACAAAATCACAGAAGATAAGTGCTTCTTTTTTTTTCCCCAAAAAAAAAACAAAGTGAAAAAAATAGTCCAGCCTTGTAGAGGAGAAACCCAGATCCCGGCTCTGCAACAAGATGGCTATATTTTTATCTTCTTCTGTAAGTGAAGCATGGCTTTAACCAGCCCAGACACAACATTCAAGTTGTTACTTTCGTCAGCTGTGTTGTTTCCAATTAAAACATTTTAATTCACAGCTTTCGTCGAGTGCCACCCTCTAGTGAGGCCACGCCGACGACAGATGCTGGAGAATGTCTGGAATAAACCTTCGACACGTTTATTCCAGGGAAGAACATACTAAACCAGACGCATTCTGGGGCGCGAGGGAATGCCCTACGCCGACTGGCTGGAGGAACCGACACAGGTGGGTCAAGTTCAACCCGGCGGTGGATTTTTTCTAAGCGAACAGCTCATAGCAAACCGGCGCACGCAAGTGGAAAGGAATTTAAAGCACAGAACCTCTTTACCCAGAGGGTGGTGGGGGTGGGGAACATAGCTACCCAGCCATGTGGTTGTAGCCGACACCTAGGCCTGTTCCGGGAGACAGCTGGGTCAGATCCAATCGGCAATAACTTACCAAACAGGCCAGGCGGGTCAAATATCCTCCTTAGAGTCTCAGACACTGCCAGCAGCCATATCACCCTGCAGCTCACCACTGGCAACCCTCTGAAGCCCAGCAGGTGTGAGCCTGGTTAGTCCCTGGAAGGAGACCTCCTGGGAAAAACTTAGGCCGCTGCTGGAAGAGGTGTTAGTGGGGCCAGCAGGGGGCGCTCACCCCACAGTCTGTGTGGGTCCTAATGCCCCAGTGTAGTGACGGGGACACTACACTGTAAAAAGGTGCCGTCCTTTGGATGAGACGTAAAACTGAGTTCCTGACTCTCTGTGGTCATTAAAAATCCTGGGGTGTTTCTCATAAACGGTAGGGGTGTTACCCTGGTGTGACCGGCGCAGTTCCGCGCGATGTCGTGCCCCCCGCCGCCCGTTCCATCCCGCATACCTGGGGCGCGAACCCGGGTCTCCTGCGTAACACAACAGGGACCCAACCGCGTGAGCTAAAGGAGACCTCCCTCAGCCCAGGCGCTGACGTCACCGTATCCGAACTAGCTCCACTACACTGGCATCCTGGCCAAATTTCCCCCTGGCCTTTACCAATCTTGGCCTCCTAATAACCCCCATCTCATCCAGGTGGGGCTGCACACTGGTGCTGGTGGAGGGGATCCCCATGACCTGTAAAGCGCTTTGAGTGGAGTGTCCAGAAAAGCGCTGTAGAAGTGTGAGGAATTATTATCATTAGACAAAGGGCAAACAGGAGAAAGCCCTGCCAGGGCCACGCTACCTGGCTGGGGCCGCACGGTGGTGATGGCGTCCAGGTAGCACTGCAGGCCCTCCTGCTTGAGCTGCAGGGCCAGCTCGAAGGCCGTCCTGGCCAGCGCGTTGACGTGGTCGGGGTCCGCGCCGCGCTCCACCAGCTGCCGGGCCACCCCCACCTTGCCGCTCAGCACCGCCGCCATCAGGGGGCGCCAGCCCGTGGCCCGGAGGCCCAGGTTGGCGTCCGCGCCCCAGTCCAGCAGCAGCTTCACCACCGCCTCGTGGCCGTGCTGGGCCGCCGCCGTGAGCGGGGTGATGGCCGGCGGCTCGCCCGCCCCGCCGCCGCCGTTGTTGTTGTTGTTGTTGCCGTTCGCCCCGGGCACCTCCAGGTGGTCGTAGTCGTCCACGAAAGCGCCGCCCTCCACCAGGAGCCCGACCACGCTGGCGTGCCCCCCCCTCGCGGCCATCGTCAGCACGCTGGCCCCCATCCTGTTCCTGCCGTTGATCTCCGCTCCGTTTTCCAGCAGGATGTGGGCGACGCTCAGGTGCCCAAACCTACGGGAATTAACAGCGAGGGAAATTTATTTTATTTCCCGGGCGTGCAAGTTGTTGTTTTTTTTTTCCTGCTTGCTTGCCAATGCTAAGTGTGATGTCCCGCGGGCAGGATGATCAATACACGGTACAGGCTACCTGCTGGAAATGCCCATCGCAGTTATGCATTGTTGCCAATTCAAACATTTTTTTTTATTTCTTCGCGAAGAAATAGCTTAAAATGTCAGCTTTCTCTAGGAATTCGGTTTATGGAGTCTTCCCGGCTCGTCCTGCTTTTCCATGCTCGGAAATACTGCTCTGTCCGTCTCTGCTGCCGAACCCTCTTTGTTGAATGAAGGAATGAAAATTAAATCACTGGAAGGCATACAGGGAACGCGCACTTTTAACAAAAAAACCCTACGGCTAGGTCTAAAACGGTTATGAAGAAACACTTCGGTGACAGCTTAGAAACTCTGACTTTAATAGGAGAGACGAAAGGCGTGCACACTTTGCATTCGGGTAAATGTTTGATTAATATCGCGGTTCACTTTGCATTTTTTCCACCCAGCCGATTTCAGATCCGTGTATCTGTGGTGTGCACAAGAGGGGACCTCAGCTGTACTGCCCATCTCTCAGAAGATGCCACCGGCGGCAGGCGCTCTGAAGCGTTACCTGACGGGCTTGGCGCACATCCAGCGCACACAGACTAGCCAACGCGCAGCGGTTACAATTACTGCTACTGCACCGAAACGGCACAAGGCAAACCTCATGGAAGCCGCCCGTGTCGGGACTTGCACCACCTTGAATCGATGAAACCCGAGCTCTAATTTAGCATTATAGCGTACCTGCCTCTTTGGGGGCTAAAACGGACCGTCGAGACCAACACCCCCCCCCCCCCCCCGAGTTCCGAGTCATTCCTTCTGCTCAGTCTCATGCGAAACCGGCAGTTTCTACTTCAACAACCTCTCGGAGACTCTCGGAATTCTTTTTTTTTAAGTACGAAGTCACCCCCATTGGGAAAAAAAAAGTAACGTTTTCTGGCTTGGTCAACTAACGGTGCTCTCTCTTGCGGGCACGTTTTAAATGGAGACCGAATTCAACTGTTGGGGGTGGGGGGGTGCCTAAGTTATTTGTTTGAATGCATAACTCAAGTCTGCAGTACATGAATCTCTTCCAGACATCCTCGGATGCCCAGCCAGTCTTCCCCCCGCCCCTCAGCGCAGCAGAAAGCAACGAGCGCGTTGAATACAGAGGGAGGGCGCCGCACCTCGCAGCCTGCATCAGCGGAGTCCAGCCGTAGTGGTTCCTGCTGTCCACCGAGGCCCCCTTCCGCAGCAAGAACCGGACCAGGTGCTCGTGTCCGCTGGCGGCGGCGAACTGGAGCGCCGTGTTGCCCTGCTCGTCCGCGCAGTCCACGGGGACGAGCGCCAGCTCCCCCAGGGCGGTGTCCCCGCCGCCCTCGGAGCCCGCCCCGGGCTCCAGGACGCGCCGGGCGCTCCCGTAGTCGCCCTCATCGCAGGCGCGGAACAGCACCTGCGAGTTGGCCGAGACCCCGTAGCTCATCCTCGGACGCCGAGAAGCCCAGGAAGAAAGCCCCTGCGGTTTCCGAAGCCCGGCGCTGGCCCTCGCTGGGGAGACATTGCCCTTTTAATGTCGCCGCATGCTTAGTGCTGACAGCACCAGGAGAGGAGAGGACGCGATGCACACTGACCGTGACGCCCGGCGTTTAAGAAGTAGCCATCGGGCTGTTAGTTTACTCTTGGAAAAGTTACTTGGGAGCCGGCCGGGTTCTCAAGTCCTGACCATCAGATTTCTGGAAGCAGTGCTGGGTAGCGCATGCGCTTCTCCAGCGACGCAACAAGTCAATTTTTTTGGCCACCTCCCCTCTACCGTAAAATCCCCTAACAACGCGTAGGATTTAGTGTGGTGTCTATACTGCCCACCCCCTCAGCTCCGGGATAACTTTACTGGAAGCTGGATACACACAGTTAATCGTCACTGCGGAGGACCACTTACTTGGGGGGAAAAAAAATTGGAACTGGAAAGCAGTAACAGCGCACTACTGCACCGAATGTTTCCGAGAAAAAAAAAAAGCATTTTTAAAGACGTTCCTTCCGATCATTCGCCTTGTGAAAACGCGTTACTTACAGCTTACATTCCGCTCCACTCCCGAAACGAAACGATGAAATTCCAACCCATAAAAATAGGAAAATAGATGCTTTATTTTTTTTTTGATACACAGCAAAATTCATATTACCTTCCAGTAGTACAAAGGGTTAGTGATGTACAACAACAAAAAAACACCTCAGAACTCGTCGCCCTCCCTTCCAACTTATTCGAACTCTTACTACTGTACACATGCAACTACGCTGACAGTGACGCTACACTAGTACAAATACACACAACACGTACAAGGCGCTGGAGCTACCCTGCTAATGAGCCTGTGAGGGTACTGAAGATCTCAGTCCTCTATCACATAGTTGGGGTTCACCACCAGGAAGGGATCCTCTTCTGGTCTGGGATCTTCTCCTTGTGCTCCAGCTCTCTTCAGCCCGGTCTGCGTCAGCTCTATTATAATGTGGTCCTGCAAGGGGACAGAGACTCCGGTGTCGCTGTCGGACTCGGACTGGACTGGACTGGACTGAAGGGGTCATGCCAAAGTAAGGGTGGCACAGCGGAGCAGCGGTCAGCATCGCTGGCCCGCGGCTCGGGGGCCCTGGGCTCAGTTCTAGACCTGGGGTGCGGTCTGTGGGGAGTTTGCACGTTCTCCCCATGTTTACATGGGCTTCCTCCCTCCATGCAAAGACAAGCCGATAGGTTAACGTCTGGGGAAAATTGCTCCTGGTGTGAGTGTGTGTCTGTGTGTGCTGTGCAATGGACTGGCATCCCTTCCAGCGTGTACCCTGCCTTGTGCCCACTGCTTGCTGGGATAGACTCCGGCTCCCCTGCATCACTGAATTGTATGGACAGATTCCACAGAGTAGTTTTCTTCCAACGCACCTGTGCCCCACAGCAAGGCAGGACAAAGATTTCTCAAGCAGCTGCTGCATGTGTGACACCAGTGCATCTGCTGAGAGGTGAAATTCTGCAAGGAAATGCAGAGAGCAGTGCACATCATTTGATTGAATTCCATCATTTTTGTGATCCGTTTCAGTTTTCCAGGGAGTGGTGTGTTCCAGTGGGCGTGTTTAACAAAGTCAAAAGTGCTTTGAATTCTATGCTACAGAACTGGTGGTTTTGTTTAGCATAATGAAAGGGTTCCGAGTGTCGGCAAACACAAAGGAAGATACTTACGTAATGGATCAATCGATGAAGAACTTTTTCCAACAAATTTTTCTTGGCAATCAGTTCGGACTCTGACTCAATCTCACTCTCCATTTCTTTCAGGTACCAATTGATCAGCTCGCTCTTCCTCAGTGAAGATTCTTCATCCACTGCAAAGGGTAGGTACAGTACTCGTTTCGTTATTCTGCTCAATGGACATGACAAATTAGATTAACTGTTTTTAGATCAGGGGAGTTTCACAGGGGTGCCCCTCAGACTGACAAACCTGAATTTCATGGGTTATTATAGAAACTGTAAACTGTTCTGTTGCATCAAGTCCCAGCTTGCTGTCCTGACGGGCTGCACAAACACCGCATTCCCAGCACTGCAGAGAACTGGGACCACTGGGACGTGCAGTCCTGGTCCTGGAAAACCGGTATGTCAGTGGGTCCCACCCTTCCACTCGGCTCTTAATGAGTTAAACCAGCTGGTCCCTGGCTTAAACTGGGCCAGTTTAAACTTCTCCCAGCTCTTCAGCTGCTGTCGTTCTAGAGACCTGGAGATACGTGCAGACATACCGGCCCTCCAGGACCTGCCGTAGACACTCCTGCACTACATTATGAACAATCTACAGCTGGCAGAAATCTAGTCACTGTGACACCAGCCACATACTGGAATGAGCCTGAGCAAAGACACAGACACAGACACAGACACAGACACAGACACAGACACAGACACAGACACAGACACAGACACAGACACAGACACAGACACAGACACAGACACAGACACAGACACGCGCCACCGAAGGCTTGAGAACAGATTGCAAGAAAGGCTCGATGTCCCCAACATCGCAGGCGTCGCAGTGACAGAAGTGCCATGCATCTTCATTCTCCTCAGACACCTGAGGACACTGAGGCACCAGGTCGAATGAAAACCCCTTCATGGTGAGATAAAAGCCAGCAGACTCTGTGTTCAGCAGGTGCAGACCTGGGGAGCCAAGACTAAACGAACTGGACATTTAGACTTAAATGTTGCTGTGCGGGTACTCACTTTCCTCCATTTTCTGCATGTGCAGAACAAGCAGGTTAGAAATCTTCTTGTATTCAGCGAACGGCATCTTGAAGGCGGCCCCGGGCGCGCTGGGCTTCTCGCCCCTGTCCGGCTGCTGGTCCAAGTCCCCTGCTCCCGGCCTGCCCCTGGCCGGCCCGTCCTGTGCAGCAGCCGCCTCGGCCTCCTCTGGGCACCGTCACACAGAGGGGCAGAGAACAAGAGGTGCTGCTCACGGGCACACATCTCCACACGGAACAGGTGGATCACTGCTGGACAGCAGATGGTGCTCTTCCCTCTGAATTAAAATGTCCCCTTCCTCACTACAGATACTGAGGGAACGCTGTGACTTGGGAGGGAACACCATCTTCCAAAAACAAAAAAGTTAAACCGAGGTTCTCACTGCTCCAGGACACAGCGGGCAAGAGCAGAGGAGCCAAGCCTGGTGTTCTGGCTAAATCCCACTCAGTGCAGCGTTTCCTCACTCCCCTCCTGGACTTGCAGGGTCGAGCGACCCAGCCGAGTAGTCCAGACTCTCTCATCTCTCTGCTTCTACTGGAAGCACTCTGGGATCCAAAATGCCATAAAATCATGGATTCAGTTCATTTGTATGATAAAATAATATACGATCATCAATAATAATTATTCATATGCAAGCAGATGGGAGAGGGGGCTCACACTCTTCTGCAATTTTGATTTTAATTTCAGCGATTCAGCTCTGCTATTTCTTTTTAGATGGACTTTTATTTAGGTTGTTGTCCTTGTATAGTGTTAACTGGGAATGCCACCTCCCACATGCGATTTCTTCCACTATTGCCTCAAGATCACCTTTCATGTAAAGTCATTAGAGACTCAATGAGAAATGGCCGTATCAACATTAATTTCATGCATGTATGCGATATAAAAGCAGAATAATATCAGCCATGACCATCGAAAAGCTCCGAGAACCACCCCAGTTATTCTTCTAATTATCATCTTTTTTTCCCCCCATCATGTCATTTCCTTCTCACCTTTTCTCTCAGAAACCAAAGTAAGGAAAATAAAATGACAGTATCTCAATCAAGCTGCAAACAGCTTTGAATAATATCTTCCCTCTGTAACACTTATGAGGATGAGAAAAAGCATTTTACCAGTTACATCCTCTGTGTCGTTGGATCCTGCATCAAAATTTATGTCAGGAGAGTCGACACGGATAACGGACTTGTTTAACAGGCGGAAGGCTTCTTTTACATGCTTGGGCTGCACCTTTAAAAAAAAAAATTTAAGTCTGCAAACAACAGTAATCAGGCTTGATTCACCAGGATCTTATTAGGGATCTCATTCAGCCAGGGTATCAGCTTCAGCGACATGGCTGGGCAGCTTGTTTCACACTCCCACCATCCTTTGTGTGAGGAAGTCCCTCCTGTTGCATCTCTGTGCAGCTTGTTGAACAATGGTGGTAACTTGCCGTGACCTCATCACTGCGGCCACGCCCCTCTCCCCTTGTCACTACAGGCCACGCCCCTCTCACCGTCGCTGCTGGAGGTGCGGGCCACGCCCCTCTCGCTAATCACTACAGGCCACGCCTCTCCACCTCATCACCGATGGAGCTGTGGGCCACGTCCTTCTCGCCTCGTCACCATCACAGCAGGCCACGCCCCTCTTCCCTCGTCACTACAGGAAGTGCGGGCCATCTCCCACAACTCGTTACCCTCACAGCTGGCCACGCCCCTCTCCCTTTGTCACTACAGGACACGCCCGTCTCCCAGTGACACGCCCCTCTCCCTCATCACTACAGGAAGGGCAGGCCACCCCCCCACAACTCATCACCCACTGTGGGCCGCGCCCCCTCACCTCGGTACTACAGACCACGCCCCTTGCCGCCCACCGCAGGCCACGCCCCCTCACCTCATCGCCGCTGGATGTGCGGGCCACATCCTTCTCGCCTCGTCACCATCACAGCAGGCCACGCCCCTCTTCCCTCGTCACTACAGGAAGTGCGGGCCATCTCCCACAACTCGTTACCCTCACAGCTGGCCATGCCCCTCTCCCTCATCACTACAGGAAGGGCAGGCCACCCCCCACAACTCATCACCCACCGCAGGCCACGCCCCCTCACCTCATCGCTGCAGGACATGCGGGCCATGGCTTCCGACAGGCGGATCATGCTCTCCAGCTGCCGGACCGTGATGCGCCAGGCCGACTTCGTCGCGCCGCCGCCGTCCCTCTGCCGCAGCCGCTTGTACTGCTCCACCACGAACTCCTCCGCGTCCTTGGTCATCTGGGCAAGGGGGGGGGCAGAGAGCGGACAGACGCTGGTGACGAACAACGCAGCACCGCAGAAACCCAGTATCGCTCGACTAGAGCGGGAAACACGGCGGCTGTGGGCTCACAGCCGCTCGGAAACCTTCGCTCGACCCCTTGGGTCCTCTGCCTTGAGCCCTCGTCGCCGACCATGCCGAGAGGCTTGTGTTCCTGTGCGAACTGTAAATGTCAATGTCGACGAGGGTAGCCTTCAGCAGCTGAAGCATGGAAATCCTTCCTCACCAGGAATCATGGTTTTCACTGCCTATTTAAACATCTACAATAACGTCACTGCCTCTACCCACATGATCTATAAACCTGCGTGATGGGTCTGTACGTCATGGGCAAGCCGCAGTTAGGTACTTTACGAATCATCTTGACAAAGAGCGGTGTTCATTCATCCCTATCGCTAGCAGACTGGTGACCAAAAAGCAAAAGAAAGTTTTTGTCACCTTTTAACGACAGACGAGATGACGCTGTGCAACGTTCGGCAGGTATCCCAATTTAGAGTTAAAACATCTGAACGCTGTGACCGATACCCGTTTGCTTTTGAAAGCAATCGTATTTATCTGCACCCCTTTGAGAACAGCGTTTATGCACCTGCCGAGTTAAAAATCCCCAGTAAGAAAGGAGATCTTTAGAAGAACTCGCTAAGTCTATATTCTCTCTGTCCTCTTAACACTAAAAGTAGCTGTAAAAACTTTTTTAATGTACAATGTTTCCATTTGTACAATGCATTTTCTTAGTAGTGATGCATAATTCAGATTCCCAAGACCCCAAGTCCAGCCTCAGTCATTTAAATATTTATGCAAATAGGAGCAAAACGTGTTTTCTTTCGTAAATTAATTGGCACACTGAAAAGGCTAGCTAGCTACTGTAGCTACTAACAGACACAACCTGGAAGATCACTGGCAGCTAAGCATCAAGATCGTGATTCCTGTCTGCGGGGACTGCAGTTTCTGGTTATGACAAACAGAGGGCAACAGAGCACTAACAAAAGGCAGCCCTTCTTTCAGCATGTTTCAGGATGAAACTAGGAGGCTGATGAGACTGTGCACTGTGCACAAATCATGCTTACTTTCGGTTGAAACTGACGAGCAAACATAATATATCTCTGCACGTCTTCAGTGGAATACACTCGCTCCACTGACTCCACGTTTCTCGAATGAAGGTCCACGATCCTTCTAGCGATGGCGTAATCTGTAACCTGAAAGACCAAAACATCTGTCACCGAAGCACCCTCTACACAGCATCAAGCTTCTCCTTGGACCATTTCTTTTGGTATGCTTCTTTTAGGTATTTTGGCTTTAAGGATAAGATTTAATGCTCCCAGTTACATGAAGCCCCTACACCAGCCCCAGAAACACCACACAGAAGGACTCCATCCCGGGTTCAGCTCTGGTGACCTGGACCCCTCAGGCTGGTGTGAGCACATTGCACGGGGCCAGTCAGAGTCATGGGAGTCTCTAGAGCCCACTGGGCTCCTGCCTGCTGTAATTTAACAGAAAAGGCAGCTTTATATGTGTTCAAGGCATCTACATTCAGCTGAAAAATGAATTTGGAAGGGATTCCAACAGGACAAAAAACAAAACAAAAAAAAAACGAGGAAGGCAACAGCCAGAGACTGTCAATCAGACTACTGCTGTAGTAGGAAATGCAAATTTAGATTTCAATTAAGATATCCTTCATGTGTTCCTGCTTTCAAACCGACAATCTGTTTCTTCCTTGATGTCTCTTTGGTCAATTTTATCCAATTAAAATTTTACATTGAATAGTTATAAATTTTAAAATGGCTTTTCGGTGCTGTGATGACTGGTACGAACGAAATTGTAAAATTTCTTCAACATCTGTACTCTTGAATTATGCGAGGGGCCGCTGAGATGTTTACATTTTGAAAAAAACGATTCAGTACGAGAAAGAGGAGATGAATTTCAATGATCCAACACACAGATTGTTTTTGTTTTTCTGCATTTGACATGTTCTTCTTGCATTCCATGTCGAGTATTTTTTACATTGAGCCTTAATGAAACAGCAAACTACAGCAGTTGATAATATTTAGATCACAATCCACCTATTCCGAGAATATAATTCCAATAATCAAAACAGTTGGATTGCAAATACGACCCATTTCCCCTTCACACCAATAACTAAGCAGAGTCGCGTTAAAGAACAATCAATAAGCAGCGAGAATAACATGTGCATTTACTATTAAACTGGATGCGCTTTCTGGAAGCCAAAGTTTGCAATGTCAGCTCAATTTGCTAAAAAAGGACAATTGTGTTTATGGGTTAAGCTCGAAATGAGGGCTACATTCTGGATTCTGGCTTGGTGTACAATGTTCAAGTCATGTCCAAAAAAAAGGACAAAACGATCACTAAATGATCCAAAGTTCTAAATACTGTCATAAATGTGTTTGCCGAATGGAAAGGGGATAGCTAATACAGACAGAGGCTGTAAGCAGTGTATTTGTTAAATGTGTATATATATATAAAATACACTTTTGTGCTTTTACTTCCAATTAATGTATATTGCACCTGTCAGCCATTAGTTCTACTGTAAACATAAAAACAATGAAAAACCAGTATAAGCAGTATAAGGTCAATTCAGTTAAATTGTGTGGTGTTGTCCCTTATAAACACAACAATATGCTGCTGTTACACCCTTCACAATTTTTTTTTCAACTTTTTGGCACACGTGTTTATAAACATCAAAATGTTCGAATTCGTAAATTAAAAAAATAACAACCAATACAGATTCTGTTGCTCATCAGCCTCTGCAGGTCGATGAACGCAGCACAGTCACCATTTTTCCCCCACAATCTCCATATAAGGACTGTTGTGGTCATTTATACAGCTAATAGGTCAGACCACACAGTGGCTGTCGAGATTTCGAACTCACAATCGCTGTTCTTACCTCATTGCACTCATCTACTAAAATAAAGAAGAGATCAAATCTCGACATGATGGGAGCAGTCATATTGACATTCTGCTTCAAGGACTTGGATCGGTTGTATCTCCCATCAATTGGATTCGCAGCCGCTAGAATGGAGGTACGGGCATTGAGCGTGGCCTAGATTGCAAACAGATGAGAAATCAGCATCAACTTATCATCGACACAGCCCAAGACCGACCATTCAGCTCTTGTTCGGAGGAAGAAACCGGATACCTGCCAGGCATTCGATTCTGGGACTACAAGATCAGCGAGCTGACAGGGGAAACGTGACAAAGGAAAGTTTCTGACAGCTTTTGAGTGGAGGGTGATCAAGGTACATTAGAACAATCAAAAGGACCGTGAAACCAGATCCAACTATTTCGTTGGCACCTGGGACACAACAGATCCTTGATGCAGTTCAGTACAGCTCTGTTGACCTCTGTGGATTAAAAAGTTATTAATCCCTTATCCTTTCATTCTGAAAGGATGATATCTGAAAAAAGACAGGTATTAAAAGATACCCTTTTTAATGTTTTGGTAGTGTAAGCAGACTTCATACATAGTACTTATTTTTGTATACCTTGTATATATTGGTTCCATTAATAGTTTTAAATGCTATCTTTTTACCCTGGCTACAAGACTACCTCTTTTAATTCATAAGGTGCATTTTTGTCTTAAACCAATAAACTGCTAAAAGGGTAAAAGTACCTGAATGAAGCATATTAAAAATCAATATATATTTACATTTTTTTTATTTTACAAAGCAATTTTACATGCACACCTTGTATCTGCAGCTTGTTGTTTGTAAAATAAATCAGATGCTTAGATCAGAAACGCAGCCTAGTAAATGGGGCAGTGTAAGGCTCAGAAGGACAACTTTTCTTTCAAGGCAACCTGAAAGGCAACTCAAGCAATTTAAAATCCTTAACTTCATCAGGGTTTGGCTCAAAGCAAAAGCTCCTGATCTGAAGGAGAGTCAGACAGGCCCCTCTGACTCATCTACCCATCACTCCTTTCTCCTTGTGACACTTGATAAGCTGCACAGCAGCGCCAGGCTGCGCGTCTCTCCGACTGCTACCACAGTCCTGCAGGTGCCTAGAGAGCTGCAGCCCCTTGCAGACCAGTGCTGCCTGATCCTGCTGTGGGCCCCAGGGAATCCTGGTCACACCAGGCTCGAACCCGCAACATCTGGACCGTACAGCTCAGCCTACCACCACGAGAATTACGGACTGAGGGAAAAAAAACAAATATTGGGGGTTGCGAGAGGTAAAGGGTCCTAGTCTGAGCTTTTAACAAAAGTGACAAGAATATAGTCTTAAAAAACAACAACTTGTAGCTTGTTGGGCAAGAGTGTCGCCCACCGCTAATGGCGTTACGTCACCTGGCACGCGGTGTTGCTGGTAATGGCATTAAGCCCCTGTTGTGAACTACCTTGACTCCAGCCTTGGTGATGGAGATGGTTTGCTGCTCCATGGCCTCGTGGATGGCCACCTGATCCTTGAGGTCCATTTTGTCAAACTCATCGATGCAGCAGATGCCCTAGTTAGAAAACCAGCAATGGGGGGGGGGGGGGGGGTCAGCCCTCGCACGAATGTCGAATCCGGTTTCGACAGGGGAGCGTGGGGGCGGGGGGGGGGGTACCCACGTTGTCGGCCAGCATGAGCGCCCCAGCCTCGATGACGAACTCGTGCGACTCCTCGTCCTTGACCACGGCGGCCGTCAGCCCCGCGGCGCTGCTGGCCTTGCCGCTGGTGTAGACCGCGCGTGGAGAGAAGTCCTCCACATGCCTGGAGCAAACCACAGCACGGTCAGCCGGCCCTCTAGTGTTAACACACACGCTGAGATAGTGAGTTACAGTCATGTAGACCTGCTCCAATCCGGTCAGTGATAAACAATCCCAATTCATTCTGGAGGAATAAAGAGAATCTCTCTGGGCCCATGGCAAAGAAATACGATCTAGCACACAACCCTCACAGGCACACGAGGAGAAACAGCATAGCACTCCTCTAATCACTAAGATTTCGAAATGTTGAGAGGGACCGTCATTCCAAAGTGGTCGGAATCACAGCTGTAAATGCTGAAATATCTGCTGTCTGGCAGTGCATCGTTTTCAACTCCCTTGAGAAAAACCTCATTTTGGAGCACGTTGCCAGTATCAAATTGTTACAGACAAAACTGAAATTGCCATGTTTTTTTTTTTCCCACCTCCCCTTTTCAACATTATTTAGCAAAATGACGACAAGACAGACAGCGGATTCACGCGGCTATGAGCCGGAGTCATGAACCTGCTGCACCGACTCACTTGAGGAACTGGCTCTTGGAAGTGCTGGGGTCCCCCACGATACACACGTTGATGTCGCCCCGAAGGGAGGTGCCCTCCATAGTTGTCTTGGCGACGCCCCCAAACAGCATGAGCAGGATGCCCCTCTTTATCTCATCATTTCCTGCAAGCAGACACGCGGCCCTCTTTAAATAATCGCCCCTCGGTTTTCAAAACCGCAGCGACGGAGACAGCTTAACTCATCTCACTGCAAGACCAGCACTCCGCAGCAGGCGTGGCGTGCCACTGGAACGAGGAATAACAACACCCAGGCCAAACACATGGACTGTAACTTACCCTTTGAAGTCTTCAGTCTGAGCATTCAAGCTTTCAATAAAACATTACGCTTAATGAAATGTGCATGCATCGTTTTGTAATTCACAAAGGGAGACACCAGAGGAAGGGAACGAAGACCATTGCAAGGCTGTTGACTGTAGCAATTACAGAATTTTAATTATTACTTTTATAATGAAAGTGAATCTCACTGGGCCCATGGCAAAGAAACATACTGTATCACAGCATACAACTCATAAACCTAGACAAGGAAAAGCAATGTAACACTTCTATGTAATTATTAAGATTTCAACATGCTTAAAAGACCATCATCACAATTAAATGACATCCTAACTGTAAATGTCTGACTTTACCAGAGAAGAAAGCAACAGTACCCTTTGTTTCAGACCTGCTGTGAAGTTAGGAAATATTCACATTGCATCAGAAAACACGGGAGTTCATTCTTTGCCTTATGATCACTATTGACTAAAGCTGAGCTGGGGGATATTCTTAATTACATTCAATGTACAACTTAAATGAATAACACAATTGCCTGGCTTTATGTTAATTTACTTCGGCTTGTAACTTCTAAATGCAAATAACAGACCAGACATCAATCATGTATTACAGAAACTGAGCAGATTGATTTGGCTGCCTAGCGAACCTATGCAAATTAAAAACAATCCCATTTTGCAATTAAAAAAAGATAGTTTGCATGAAAGACTTCATTTCGTATTGGAAACAGATACTGTACATTTTTAATGACCCATGAAGAAAGTCTGAGACCCCGGAGTATAATTAGTTAGTATTGTATTAATACTATACTTGTTAGACAACGCATATTTAGCATATCATTTAAGCTAAATAGTAGCATATAAAAAAATTACAAAAAGGCATTTACAATTTATTTTCCACACCTTTTCCTTTTAACCATTGTCTTTTTCTGAATGTGAAGAGTTGTGGAAACATCACTGGGGTCGTTATAATTTTAAGAAGAACTTATGGACTAATAAAAACGTTAGAAAACATCAGATGAACAAAATAAAATGCAAACCAAATTTCCAAATATATCAGCATCCATTTGAAAGCTCGATGCGATACAGCAGGGATCTCAATATTTAAAATCACTAATCTATGAGTAGTCAAACAAGTGGTGAGTCCAATCAAGTAATTTAATGAAAGACTGAAACGGATTAGAATACCCTTCAGTCCTCCAAGACTGAGTGTTCCCTTTATGGAAACCTTACTTGCCTAATTATTGAAAGATTATGATCACTGGACAACAGGCAATTTGGGGAGATTTGCAAGAGTAACTGCATTTCAGGGCTCCAGACCTCTCTGCACTATAAGATGTCTTTAACAATAAATGGCCTTCAAGAACGTCAAATGTTTGTAAAGGCTCAGAGTTTTACTACCGTATTTCCTTCATGTGAGAATTTTCCAGGACAGCACCGCCTTTTCTTTTAAGAATTTATAAGAATTTCTTACACTTACATAGCGCTTTTCTGGACACTCCACTCAAAGCGCTTCACAGTTAATGGAGATCCTCTCCACCAGCACCAGTGTGCAGCCCCACCTGGATGATGCCCCAGTACGCTCCCCACACACCACCTCTTAGTGGGGAGAAGAGCAGAGTGATGAAGCCGGTTCATAGATGGGGATTATAAGGAGGGCATGATTGGTAAAGGCCAATGGGAAATTTGGCCAGGATGCTGGGGTAACAACCCTACCCTTTACGAGAAACGCCCTGGGATTTTTAATGACCAAAGAGTCAGGACCTCGGTTTTACATCTCATCTGAAGGATGGCGTCTTTTTACAGTCTAGCGTCCCCGTCACTATACTGGGCACTAGAACCCACTCAGACTGCAGGGTGAGCGCCCCCTGCTGACCCCCCTACTATTTATTTTAGAATTAGTATTGTATCCTCCTTTACAGGCCGTCAGGAAGTGCATATCTTACCATGAATGGTGGGGAACAGGCTGGTACACAGGTTGTGGTAGAGGTTCTTGTCCTGACTCATCTCAAACACTTTCTCCCACTCTTGCAGAGTCATCTGATTCTTAATGCTTTCGGCTGTTTGATCTTCCTGACGAAGTTCCTTCCCGCCAAACTTAAACGCAAGAGCAAACGCACACCGAGTGAGAATAAAAACGAAAACTCATTCCGCTGAAAAACAAAAACGACAAGCTTAAAAATAAGTACCACAACAAACCATTATCAACCCCCCACCCTCACTGCCGCCAAATGACTGCTGGGACTCAGAGTGTCCGTCTGTCCACTATCAGTACGTCACCGACCCAGGACTCCGGAGCCTGTCCGGCGGGAACCGCATCCCAGCCTCTCTCCCTGGATGGGATTCCAGTGCGACTCCAGAATTAAGCCAGATCCACTGTGTGTCTGTGAGGTGGGACGAAACCAGTCTACCCCGCTACAAACCACGCGCACGTGGGGGAGGGCATGCGAACTCCACACGGACAGGTGCCCGAGGCGGGAACTGAACCCGGGACCCCGTGCGCGAGGCTTCGGCACTGACCGCAGCGCCACTGCACCTGACCAGCTGCCCCAGGGCCCCAGCATCTGTGAGGCAGCAATGCACCACCCAGAAACCTTCATCCAGCGTTACTTAACACCATGATTTTCAGAACGGCTATCGTCAGGGGGTCAGGAGCCAGGCAGACGGCAGCAGCACCTGGAGAAACACAGACTCCGTGACCTATAGAACCAGATGCTATGACCTGAGTCACACTAAATTTTCATGCCCTGCCATGATAATTGGCAAATAAGAATAACCCGACGATAACCGTTCTGAAAAACACACGGTGTTAAGTAACGCTCGATGAAGGTTTTTGTGTGGAGCAGTGCTTAGCGCTGCTGCCTCACAGCTCTGGAGGCCCGTGTTCAATTCCTGGGGTACTATCAGTATGGAGTTTGTACAGCATGTTCTTCCTGTGTTCACATGGGTCACATCCGACAATCCCAAAACATCCCGGTAGGTAAACTGGCTTCTGGGAAAAATTGGCCCTGGTGTGTGGGTGGGTGTGCGCTCTGAGATGGACTGGCGTCCCATCCAGGGTGTATCCAGCCTTGCGCCTGCTGCTTGCCAGGACAGATTCCGGCTCCCCTGTCACCCCTGTTCTGGACAAAGGAGTTTGGAAATGAACGGATGGGACAGGAGTCTTACCCGGGGGTTAGTGGGCGCCACATGACAGGCCAGGAAAGCCAGCCTGTAGGATAAGTCTCTCACTCCCAGGGCTTTCAGGCCCTGGATACCATCAGCCTGCAACCCCTCCGGCCCAGTAACTTTACTGCTGGTCTCAGCCCGAATACCTGCACAGTGAGGTACAGTTGTACGCAGAAGTTTGGGCATCCCTGCTCAGACTGCATAATTTCACTGAATCTCTAAGTGAAAAGAGGTTAACTACCTCTGCAGGGTACAATCCTAAGCATGGCATATTTCTGGACATTTTAAAGCACAGTTACTACTAATTAGCTGAATTTAATAGCTTGAAAAAAAATAGTGAATGTGGTACATGCAAAAGTTTGGGCACCCCGTCAGTCAGTATTTATTAACAACCTATCTACTGGTGGCACTGTGGCTAAGGATCTGCGCCTGTGGCTGGAAGGTTGCCGGTTTGTATCCCACGGCCGGCCGGCAGAGGAATTCTACTCCACTGGGCCCCTGAGCAAGGCCCTTCACCCCAGCTGTTCCAGGGGCACCATATAAATGGCTGACCCTGCGCTCTGACCCCAAGCTTCTCTGTACCCCGTCTGTGTGCCTGTGTGTCTCATGGAGAACGAGTTGGGATATGCGGAAAAAGACAAATTTCTAATGCAAGAAATTGTATATGGCTAATAAAGTGATCTTATCTCATCTCTCTCTCTATTGATAGGTCACAGCTTCCAAACGTTTCCTGTAGCCAGCTAAGAGTCTGTCTATCCTTGCTTTAGATTTCTTCCCCTTGCGGGGAAATAAATTAGGCAATAGTAATAGCGAAGGCCATTCGAAAATCTTAAACATGGTGCAATCTGGAAGAAACGCAGGGTGAAAAGATACATCACGGAAAGGCTCCCTCTGGACGGCACAGCTTTTCCCGGCTGGGAACACCCAACCACCTCAGGAGCCTGGGACGCGGCGGCGTGATCTCGCCTGAGACGGAGAGCGCGGACACGTCCGGGACGACGATGAGCGTGCCGGTGAAGTCGCAGCGGTCCCCGGCCTGCGCGGTCTCCACGGCCTCTGCCCTCAGGATCACCTCCACGCTGCGCGGGATGGCGCCCCGGGGCAGCTCCGCCTGGGTCTCCTGTATGCGCACCTGCGGAGATGCACAAGTGCCCCAGACCGGCATCACCCAGCGACTCTGTGAACTCTTCAAGCGGCATTTTCTCCCTCCTCCTCCTGGCACAGTGGCAGTGTCACCGGCAGCTCCCTAAATAGCGCCGTTAATTACAGACCCAATCCCATCGCAGGAGGCAGAACACAGATGGCTTTAACATACTCGTCTCCTGTTCACTGTTCCCCGGGGATAAATTCCTACATTTCACATCAATGCTTACAGAACTTCTCACAAATTTTACTGCAGCCTTCACACATTCTAGTATTGGGAAATGAATACACGACACAGCAGCTACTCCTCAGTACGCCTGCTGTTCCGCTCATCGATGCAATTTCAGTTATCAGCCGAGTATACTTTTTGCTTCTTGGCTGTAGACACGAACGGACTCGCATGTAACGTCAGAGAGCAGAAGGTGATCCTTAAGAAAAGGCGCCTGAAAATTGCCAGATAAAATAAAGTTAGTCTCTCTTGGCATTCTCCCCTAGCTATCCCCCAAAAAAGACCAGGCACACAAAGTGATCATGCACAGGTCTGAGATCCCATCATTTATAATGCATGGACTTCGACAGCATCTACGTGGCCACGAGTGCTCCTGGCACAGTGAATGACACATCTAGGTAAGGAGACTACTGGACGATCCTTGGAAGCGGCACAGCGGATACGTGGGGTCTTCAGCCCAGGCGAGCCGCCTACCTTCTGGAAATCCACGAAGCGCGACTTGTTGGTGTCCAGCAGGAAGCGGCGGCGGTTGGCGCAGACCGGGTTCTTGCAGACGGTGGGCTGCGTGTACTTGAACTGCTGCTCCACGTCCCTGATGACGGACTGGCAGTCCAGGCACAGGAAGGTCCCGCTCACCAGCTCCGGGTGGACTGGGTGGGTCCGCACCACCTGGCCGCCGATGCGCAGCAGGGTGCCGATCCTGGCAGCGGACAGCTCGCGGATCCTGGCGGGAGCCGAGCAGACGGCAACAGCTCAAGGAGAAGCACAGAGCCCGTGACCTGCCGAGATCCCGTTCTCCCTCACCTACACCCCAGATCTCACCACACTTTCGTGCGCCGTCATAATAACTGGCAAATAAGGCTAATCAGGGCAATCAAAATTTGCAAAGCCTAGTTTCAAAGTGCATAAAATATCTGATCTAATTGAAGCTAAAGCTCTAATTATTATTGTTACAGGACACTAGAGAGAATGATGATCTGCAATAATTTAGGTACAAAGATAATACCCCCCCCCCAGTAAATACCTAGTTGCTGAAATTGTACACATCATAAAAGTCCCGTAAAAAGCAAAACAATCAGCTGTGAAAGACTCGAAGAGCAAACCACTGATCGAAGCCGCTAACTCGTTTGAGGAGGAGGTTTCCTGTTCCGTCTTTCCGCTCCGCTCCGCTGCGATTCGGCACTGAAAACCCTCCTCCTCTCCAGGAGCGGCCTCCGCAGCCCCCAGCGAACTGCTGTCGAGAAGCACAGCGGCCAGACCGAGAACAGTAAAGAAACGGGACTCGCAAATACTTTACTTCTGCCTGGCAGGGAATTCGGAGAAGGCCACGTAGAATTCCTTGGATGGCGGGATATTGCCCCGCTCCCGGGCGAAGTGGCGGACTGCTCTACAGAGATACGGGTAGACCCTGAAGTGGGGAGGAAAAAAAAAACCCCCATCAGATTGACAATGCTTATGAAGACAAATCGTTTTTGCGGTCTCGCCACAGATCGAATTACGTGGGTCACTACGGTGAACTCGTTGACTTCAGCAGGGAAAGGGGGGCTCGGTTCATGCAGCCCAGTGCCAGAAGATGTATTTGGCCGGGATCCTTATCGATTTAAGGCTCTAGTGACGACCAGGATGGGGCTGGAAGTAACCTCCTATCGCCACCTACCGGAATATGTTAACCGGGGCACGGAACAGAGGAGCGGCATGTCCCTTCGCTCTTTCGATAAGAGGCTGGACTCACAGGTCAGCAGAGTGATACCTGCCTGATCCGGCACCACCGCGCTCTGCCAGCCACACCACCATTAACACTTTCATCTGGTCCGAGCCGGAGGAAGAAGGCGTGTCTGCGGACCCTACCGGTAGAAGTCCTCCTGGACGGCCGTGGACAGGGGCTGGTTAAAACGCTCGATGTTGGCGAAGCTCACAGTCAGCGTGTTGCGCTCCGGGCGGACGAGCTCCTCGGCGTCATGGAGGTACATGGCCTCCCCGGTCGGGCTCTGGAACCTGCGGCCGCCAGAAGAACGGACCAGATCTGAGAACGGGTGGGGGGAATCATTTTCTAATAAAGTGGGGAAAAAAATGTTTTCATTTATTTTTTCAAAATACTGAAAAATATCCATGGGACTAATCTAACATTTCAAGCAAATTTTCTTTTCCCGTCATGACGAATGAAAACAAACGGAGCTATAATGGCGAGTCAACCGGTTTACTTCTGTATTTTATGAGCACCGCTGACTGGATGATGATCAAAATGACTGGCGCTTATTCGGATGCCCTAGTTCCTATGCCGTTTAAACAAGGAGGTGCTGATGAAGTAGTTTTGTGAGCTGTGGCTGTTGCAGGATGTGTGGCGTGCCTTGTCTGTACTAAGTACTATGATGACAGTACGCGCGTTCTAACCAATGTTTCCTATTCTCATCATACTGGTGTATGCTGAGCTACATTTGACTTTGCCGCCTATATTGTAGTGACGATTAGGTAACTATCACCTGTAGAGTCACGCGTCTCTAACTGGCGCTCGAACCCACCCCCGGTTAAAACCGAACGCCCACCCGTTCGGCTTGTTCTGGTGCAGAGGGAAACAAGCTGCCCTCCTTCAAAGTTTCCAAGCCAGTATATCCTTGGTTCCTTTCAAGGAGAGGCTGGACGAGTTACCTGGGTCACTTAACCACAAGCCACCAAACAAAAGCTGTAGCCGTGATGAGAGGCCAGCTTTCTCTGCAATCTTCCTCAAGGTCCTGCGTTGTTAATTCGGAGAGTATCCTGACAGCAGAGGTCGAGCAGAATGAAAGCTTAGCCGTAAATGGTCTAGACAGAGGTCTGGCCAAGGTCAAAGCTCTTTGTAATTCACAGAATCACCAGGTTTGAGAGTTTGTTGATAGTTTATATGCTATTTATCACATCGTGACAGAATTTCATTTCGTTACAATTTACTAGTGTTTTGAGGAAATACGTGCCTGGTTCTTTTTGCGTCAATTCTCATGAGGCCAGGCACCGACACTTTCTGTGCATGGGACTTCACCTTTGACCTCTTTATTACCTGCCTGTCCCACGGTAACCTTACACTACGAACACAACACCGGTGGCTAACTGATACTTTTAATTGCGCAACCAATGATTATGATAAATAAAGGAAGACGGTTCGTCCTCAATATACGAACGCAGACCGTCTTCTCGAGCAATGGAAAACGATTTGAAAATTATGTGTAATTTGTTATTTCACTTTTTAGTCATTTTCTTATAATCCTTCTCTTATACATTAACGTTAACAAGCGCAAGGTATTTTAGAGAAGATAAACAGAAATATGATACAGACTTAACAGTTTAAACATTACAGCAATGAAAAATATGCGTGAACTCAAAAGTTCTCAAGAGAAAAAGTACTCAGTTTCCAATACTCTTTGCAGAGGCCAAAAAGAAACAGACACCGTATCTTAAATTAAAATGTCAAATGCAATCCCGTTAGTTCATACAACAGTTAATACATGAAATGACATTTTAACATAAAACTGTCAAGTTTAACTTTTTTTGTTCGAAAAACAGCCGCACGGTATTGCGGTACTTTTAGTAGCGGCGTTGAACCGCGCTTGAAACAACCAGCACGCCTACTTACTCTTCCAAGAACTCGAGAAAAAGCTTCTGACACTTTTCGGAAAGGTCGTCCTTAATTTGCACCCCCGAGGCCGTATTTTCGACCAGGGCCTCCATGGCAGTAGTTGAAATCGCTGTAACAGACGGCCGGCGTCGTGGGGCGGTCTGCTAGACCCTTCCACCTTCCGGAAGCGAGCAGGTGACGCCCGGTCTTCACAGGTGAGCCTTGACGTAAACCGCGTCGCCCCTCCCAAGACCGTAATATGGGCGCGTTAATTAGCCATGTGCGCCAAGAGGTTAAAGGCTCAAGCACATGATGTTGCTCCTCAAGTCGAATTCACTACCATCTCGGTTGAACAGCAAGGTGCTTCAGTAAAAGATAACTCACTTGAGCGGGTTAATAGCAAGGCTCCGCGGTATAATATAACGAAAATATTAGTTGTATAACTAAGTACAGTGTCGTTCTTGTAATCTTCGTATACCTGAAGAGATTTTAATCTTTGTTTTTGCCTTCCCTTCTCCCTGTACGGACCCGTGCGCCGGCACTTAAGGGCGCAGCCCTGGTAATGTGTGTTATTAACTAATAGGACCCACAGTGAGCAATTTTTGTTCTGCAAAAAGTACCTCGATCCCCTAGAAACCAGGAAGGCAACAGCGCGAAACAAATTGGTCTCGAGTTCTGCAGGTCTTTACTCCACTCTAAGCCTCCATGGTTTTATTTAAATTAGATTGTTTCGCTAAGGGCCTCTTTGAATGCCTTGGTAATTATGATAGGAACAACCTTCAAGATGTACAAACTGCAAAGCTGTCACAAAGAAATATGACCAAGCTTTGCACGGTGTCAAGAAACACAGAATATTTATTGTGTCTGAAGGAAAACATACAGTATTATGTTTTATACATACAGTATACAGTACAGTCTTATGTTCTCTTGTAATGTCACCTACTGTAGCACTATTTTCATTTGGTTCAGCTGTTCATTTGATACCTACTGTATGTGACAACGTTTTTACCGCATCACTGGCAACAAGAACAGTATTTATTAAGAGCTTGTCTCTTTTCTTTTAACACATTTTGTGTTATCTTGATTTTAAAAAAAGGTTAGGATTGAAGGCAGCATTAAAAAATGTCAGACACCTCCTGGCAATGAAGTGAGTGTTCCAGTGAAGTATTCTTACCTTATTGTGAAATAAAATGTTGGGTCAGTAGTAAGATCTTTAAAACTTTTGCAGTCTGATGTTTTGACAATAAGTTTTATAAAGCACATAATGTTTCCACAGAAAAATAATTAGATGGAAAATGTTATCTTTTCAGATGCTTAACTTGGAATACAGCCATTGCTAACAAGAAAGATCACTTTAACTTTACTGCTAATTTACAGTCGGCTTTCTTTTCAAAAACTGAAGACAGGAACCTAACATTTTTTTAAAATGCAGACTTCAAATTACCATACCTCACTAACCTCACTAATAGTGCCATATGCCTGTATGAGACAGAAAACCTCAGTTTTACTTTTCATATTTATAGCCAGATGTAGCAAAAACTATAATAATAGCCCCAGCCTTTTTTTATAGTGCTTATAAATGTAAAATCTTTTAAGCTACAAAAGAAAGTCTAAACGTAAGAAATGTTTATTAAGATCTGTGGCTCATTTAAATGAGACTAAAGTAGTAAGAAAGCCAATAGTGACAGTAGTTGTCACTATTAATAGTTGGCATCATTGCATTAATCTGTGACAGCTGCTCGTGGTTTCTCCTTTTACTGGAAATTAGCCCCTCTTAGCACCTAGAGAGAGATTCTCGTGTTAGTTTGACTAAAAATACATTTGATCAAATTGTACTGCAGCTCCACTGACTGAAATATAAAATACACAATAGACATATTTATGCCCCTGCCTCTACAAATGATGTGATAAATGAAAATGCTTTTACTGTATCTGTCTAATCCTCCATTTATCTATTTTTCATTTTTGAAATGAATATAATTTGAATGATAGATATTATCTCTCTGTGTGTGGTACTGTATTTTGTATTTTTTAGGACAATATTATCTACAAATCTGATTTTCATTTGGCATTTATAGCAGACATAAAAATGTTTCTTTAATGCATAAGCACTGTAAAGTTCCCCAAAACATTTAAAAACAAGAGAATACTTACTTTATGCAACTTTGTTAAACCCCAAATTAAATGTCTAAATGTAGGTACGCTTTGCAAGAAAAATAATCCTTTTTACTCTTGGTGACTTGGTCTGGTCATACATTCTCCCAGAGTTTCACACAGTTGTGTCCTGGGGGTGGTGTTCCAGCGCTTATTCTGAACATCCCGCTGGGCTGACCAGAACCAGGACAGACCCTTGTGGATGCCCAGTACACTTCCTCCTGGACAGAGGCCTTCACGAGCTGCAGGTCATGAAGAGTCATGCATACAGGGAGCTGTGGAGCAGAGGCCTGCGTGCGGGAGGGAGATCTCTGTGTTTGGGCACAAACCTGAGAGACTCAGGGCTCCGCCAAGAGTTTCTTGGCTCCTGGCTTTCCTAAGAAAGATAAATGTTTTGGCGTGAGCTGAGACTGTGAAACGGCTCCCAATGCAGGAACACAGCCCTTAATCATGACTGCTGAAGCTTCAGGAATAATTACTTCTGACAAACTGAAGTTAGGATTACAGTGCCTGACAAATCTCTGCAGCAACGCAGCTGACAAGAGGCAATTACCTGAAAGACAATTTTGATTCTGTTTACAATTAGTTCTTTAAAAAGAGACCAGGAGACACATGGTAAATCTTCAGCTTTCATATGGAATGCATTAAACAGATGTTTCAGGCACCCCTATAATGCCCCAGGAATGTCTCAAGTTTGTGTTTATTTTACTGATAAATACTAGATAAATGTTCAATTGATTCAACACTCATTCAGGTGCAACTCACTGCTGTCAGTCAGCTTCCTTCTCCAAGAAGTTTATCGGGGTGTTTTCACATCTCTCCATCTGGCGTGAACTGAAAAGTCTGTATTTGACAATTGGCTGTTACTCCTGTTTTTTTCCATGTGTTAACAATTTAAAGTCTATAACGTTCTTGTCTACAGTTAAATGAAAGCAGGAATAATAAAACCGGAATAAAGAACTAAATTAGTGTACAGATCCAAGCAGGAGTAAGGAGGATTAAATACATGTGCTGACTGGACATTCAATTATTTGTGTTAAAACCAATACATCCACAAATTAAAAATATCAATTAAAGCAAAATACAATATACTATGCATGTATTGTGATCAAACATTTTTGATAATGTTGCTTACTCCATTAATCAAGCTGAATGTGACATGTTTCTCATAGAGATCATTCAGGTTAGAAAAGTTATATTTTACTGCTCCTTAAAAATGTTTAGGCCCTGGTTCAAGGACTTTTCACCAAGGGTTCTTGAGATTTCAAACCTGTGTACAAGAAAATGTCATGTTGTCAGTCAGATAATCCCTGAATAAATTAATTCGCTAATTTCACTGACAAAGCTAACAAATTGTAGGACTGAAAACAAAAATAAAATGATACAGAATTGTTTTGCAGAAAGAACTGTGGACCTTGGCAAAAGCATAAGACTTCACCTAGTCTGAGCAGCTCAAGGTCAAAGCTGAAAGTATTCAAGAACATCAGGAGAGCGACTGAAAAACTCGCTCTGATCCCTCGTGTTCATTGCAGAAGTTTAATTTTACAGTGCAGATCGGACAGCGTGTTGGTTACAGCAGTGTTTCTCGCCTTGTTCGCCTACAACACGCTGCGATGTGGAGTAATTCCCCCTATTAGATGACTTTGTTTTGTTTTATTAACAAATTTCTGTAGTCAATTTTGATGAATAAGCAACTTTTCTGGGGGAGAGAGTGCTTACAGTGCAGAAGAATGACACGCGTTATTGAACAAATGCAGTCGTGGATGGTGAGAGGTGTATTTGTGTCGAGAGAGAGTTTCTGAATACATATGAACTGTGTTGAAGACAGGGGTTTGTGTCCAGTAGCAAATCCCCAGATTATGTTTGAAATCCACACACATGACAGCTACAGAACGGAGGAGAACATTGAGAATGTCCTGTGTCTGGGCATGCAACATACTGTACCAAAGACTTTGACTGCTTAGAGTGCTTTGCTAATAGTCCACATTGACAGCTCCAGGTGATCTTCTCTAGATAGGTTGAAGGTGGTATCCACATCCAATTCACCCCCCCTGCTCTAGCAGAGTACAGTGAGCACCTGATTAACATACATCTATACAGTGTGGGCAGCGCTGTGCAAATGTGTTCGGCTCCTCCCAGTGATGTTCCGTTATGTACCGTAAATAACGTACCATATACACATTTTTTGAAGAGAGTGTTTTTTCATCAAAAATCGCTCTTGAAAGCGGAAGAAGTTAAAAACTCAAAACAGCAGAACCTGCAAAAAAACAAACCCGAAGCTGTATTAATAACAAGTTTGCAAGGCACTGTATTTAACCCCTGGTTTGCTCATTAAATAACTCATGCTGGAATGAAAGAAGAGGCAGCTGTGCTGCGGAAATACCCAGACGTTTGCTGAGTAATTCCTGCCAGGGAGCTGGGTTGTTTGATCAAGGTGTCCCCCCAGTTCACATCCATCCATTCCCAAATATACACAGTGGAAATTGCTAATGGTGGAGTATGTAATGGGCCAGCAGATTCACACCTGCTCCACAGCCCAGACAGGTGCCTTGTGTTATTGATACTATTTATGCACTGGTGCTCATTCTGTCAGAGCACTGCAGTTCCTCCCTCTGTCAAAGCCGAATCTTCCCTCATAGGCGTCTCTAGGCAAGCACAGTAAGTCTTTGCAACAACTGCATCTTGCTCTAGCGAGCTTCAGAGCTCCAGCTGCTGAGTCACGGCAGCGGCCACTCTGACTCCGATCACGTCAGTGCAAGGCTGTGCCAGTTTTAAACACTTGTCTGAATTCTCTGATTTGCAGCGTTTTCAGGGCACATTTCTCAGATTTTTGCAACAGTGCACACATTTCCTTTGCTTTATTTCCACGCCCAGATCAAGCCTTGGTCAGTTTTCAAATAGAGCAGGTTTCTGTTAAATGAACCAGTCCATCCCATCAGCATGCCATCGCTTCCTGGCTGCAGACCTAAGCTTTTAATATCAAGATTTTTTTAAAAAAATCTCTTACCTAAATTGGGTCCTGGCATCACTTTAGTTTTTTTTAAATTACATTTTATTCTTTGCCATTCGTTTTTCACTCTTGACATCCATCTTGATATCATTTCAGTCTGCAGTGGGGAAGGGGTGGCCGGCTGGCGGGAGAGTTAACATCAGGTCAGGATTGCAGGAGCAAAGCGTCGTGTGTCTGATGGCGCCGCACGCTCTTTAAAGAATCGGAGGCCGATGCTTCGGCCGCAGGCCATGCAGTGTGTGTGCTGTTGCTCATTGCTCTAAATGATGGAAGTCACTCCGAACTCGAACGCTGCTTTACCTTTGGGAAATACAGTTAAAGGATTTGTGCAAAAAGAGCTCCGTGCAGCAAAGGAAACACCGCATCGATTCTTAAGCGTTTAGCACGTGTACACTGTTACAGTTTAAAGTTAAAATCAGCGGCATCTCTACCAAACCCCCCCAAAACATCTGTCTGTCAACAGCACAGTTGTGCTTCACCTGAAAGATGTGTGTAAGGAGATGTGCATTATTAAGGAAAGGAGAGCCTCCAAGATGAACAATAGCAGCCTTTGAGAAAGAAACCCAAACACGGTAGAACAAATCCACCTTCTGGGAATACAGATTGATCTCTTCTTCCCCGAAACTGCAGCAGATTGTTCTTTCCAATAATGTATTGTATTTTTCTTCCGCAAGTTATTTTTATGTACTGTAGCAATTTCC
The DNA here is from genome assembly GCF_055471065.1 of Atractosteus spatula. Classification (NCBI taxonomy): domain Eukaryota; kingdom Metazoa; phylum Chordata; class Actinopteri; order Semionotiformes; family Lepisosteidae; genus Atractosteus; species Atractosteus spatula. The sequence goes on from NC_142711.1 coordinate 62,335,261, forward strand.
CCAGCAGCCTTGAGAAAAAAAAAAGCTGCTTATTCATGTACAGCACATTCCAACGTCTGCAAATGCCTAAACTGAAACATCTCTTGGTCCACCTGCTGTCTACTTACTGTCCTCTCCTCCCTGTGGAATAAGCTCTGTGTAAAGAACAATTATATCAGAGACTAGTCCAGTCAAGCAGAAAGTGACAAAAACTTGATTAAACCACATGTGGTGTGTAAATACAGTAGCTCTTCGGAAGCATCGTGTTCAATCAGGGACTCTGCAGACATTATACTATACATACAGTATATTGCAGTTACTGTACATAGCTAAGACATTCAGCCTTGATCTCACAAAATCAGAAAAAGCAATCAGGGATCCATAAAGTAGGTCCCTAATAGAAAAACTTTAAAATACTTCAAGTAAGTAGCTGCGTCAGCATGCGTAATCTGCACTTGGTGCTTACTGTATACAGCAGAGCCAGCGGAGTCATGCTGGGGTTGTGAGTTTGAGCCTCACCTGGAGCAACATCGTCTATGGCTTTAAAATACTGTAGAAGTGCTGCTGGGAGATTGGTCCCTTGTGGATGGATGGTCACCACTGGAACTTCACCTGTTCTGGCCAGGACTCTGTCTGCTCCGTGGGCCATAGGGACAGTGCTCATAACGGATAGTGAGTGAGAGTGACTATCCTGGCTTCTGTCAAGATCGGGTCCTTTGCACTTGAAAGAGTAGTTACAAATGAGAGGAGGCCCACTTGGCAGCTCGAGGTTAATTGATCAGAGGAGCTCCTCAAGCCTTTTTCTTGAAAGAAATCTTGTCTGGGCAGGTTGTTGTCCACTCCCACCCCTCTTTCTGCAATCTGCATGTTTACAGTACATATTTCAGAGCAAAGTTCCTAAAAAATGCCACCTTCTTCTTCTTCCTTGTAATTTCAACAACACTAATGGTGGCGTCCCAGATAACACATCCCTTATTGATAAGGGATCAGATCTCTTTATCGGCCATATACAGTTTCTTGCATTAGGAATTTGTCTTTCCGCATATCCCAGCTTTCTCTCCATAAGACACACAGACAGGGAGAGATGCTAGGGGTCACAGCGCAGGGTCAGCCATTTATACGGCGCCCCTAGAGCAGCTGGGGTTAAGAGCCTTGCTCAGGGGCCCAACGGAGTAGGATTCCTCTGCCGGCCACAGGCACAGATCCTGAGCCACAGAGCCACTGCGTACGTTTTAGTCTCAACCATAAGAAACAAGGATCTATCATTCTACAACCTGTTTGAAGAAGCATAAGATTTAAAAAATATATATATTTATGAATAACAAGCTTTTAGATGCAGAAGGGGTAGCAGGAAATATTATGGAAACTAGGCATCTCTTTGAAAAGCAATGGAGAAATGACATAATTACAGCAGAGGTAAATGCTGGTTTACTGCTATTTTTAGTCATTTTTTGCATGGCTGCTGCCCCTTGAGATGAGCTTCCGTCCCTTAGAGTTAAGTCCAAGTGTTTGTTTAAAGGTGGGTTTTCAAACCCGGGATTAAGTGACAATGTTTAAATCTGAAATTAACATATTATCAGAGGAGAAATTCATGTTAATCTTAACTCAAAATAAAACATCCCTTTGTATTAACTGTGGATTAACCAGGAGTCCTTGGACCGTTTATAGTTTGTAAGACAGTAAAAGTATTTGTATTACTTATACAGTACATTGGTGTTCTTTACAGTCTTTGTAGCTTTCATTATAATTTCGAAATGGGGGAGGATTTCAAAGATATGTACTGGAATAACATTTTTTTAGATTGATGAGACTGTCATATATTTCCTATCTCTGGTATGATGAATTTGTATTATGTAAATATAAAGGTTGCTTGACACTCCTGTATATGAAATAGAATGAATGCACTCACAGAGATGTGTGCAGAATCCAATCTTGAGCACATTTCAGAATTGCTTTCCCTTAGGCTCCCAATACATCATTTCAACTTTATTTTTTAAGTTCTAGTATTTTAATATTTCTCTTTATAAATTCACTGACTATTCTCAATAAAAAAAACATACTGTACTGTATATGGATAAGGAGAGACTACATGTTGTTTTATTCCTGAAAATCTGAGTTATCAATTTAATAATTATTGAATAATTATCATTAGGAATTATGAATTAATGCTGAATCTGAAGTGTAATTATTAATAGTATTGTTTTTGTGTGTTATTTTTAATGGAATGATATCACACATAAATATTCCTTTTTAATAGTGTGCTACATCTTTCAGGTGTATTTATTCTGCTTCTACCTGCATTTCTAGAGAATATTGTCTTGTGAACCAACTTTTTCGTTCTGTTAAGAGCAGAAAGTGTGTTCAGAAAATTCAGGAACTGCCCGAGGCACAGTCAAGAGACATGCTAGGTTAATTGGCATCACTAAATTGCCCCCATATGCAATGTGTGCATGTCCTCCGATGAGCCGGTGCCCTGCTGTGTAGCCCTGCCCTGTGTCTGCTGTGTCATCCGGCTCACTGAGGTTTTCTCGGGATAAAATGGTCACTGAAAATGGATGGGTCAAGTAATTAACACCGAGACACAATATCTCATAGGAAACACGCTGCTGGAACTACAATACATTTAGAAATGAAACAGCAAATTGCAAAGCGTACTGTATTAACCCCCATTAGAAACCTCATTTGTTGAGAGGCACTAAGCTGATTAAACGAGCTCATTCATTACGAGCTGTATATTTAAAAATCTAAAAATCCCGTTAAGTTTTTTTATATTCATTTACTGGAAGCTAACCTTGTTTTTATTTCGATTTGCAGCAGCTGAGAATCCCCCAGATCAGTTGAACAGGGGGTCGGAGGTTTTCCTCTGCCTCTGCTATGTTCTCCTGTCTGCGTCTTCTCATTCACTAGCCCATAATTACTCTGCGTCCAGAGAGCTATCCGGCAGTGTGCTGCAGAAACTCGCCAAGCCCACTATTCTCAGACATTCTCCCACTTTCCCCTTTTTCAAAGGTTGTAAATTCAGGTTGGCGTTTCTTCATTTACATCCAGTGTACTTCAGACGAGAGGTGCTGGCTAAACAGTTGCAATAAATAAAGATCTGAGGCCTTGTATGACCCTTCCCCAAGCCTTCCTGCAAGTCATAAAACATTCTTCATACCTCTTGCCCTAGGGTTAGGGTGGTGGTTCAGAATAGGGGTTTTGTTACTAACACCCAATTAATCTACTGCAGAGGTTCTCACTCTGAAACTATTACTTTATAGATATATTTCATATTAAAGTGTTTTTTTTTATAAATCCCTGTTTTGACCTCTGAACTGTTTTTTTCTGATATGCTACAGGAGACTTCAGAGAAGCACAAACAGGATTGAAGCTCAACCTAATACACAGCGGCGCAGATGACGTAGGAGGGAAGACATCTTCAGTCTGAACTGTTTCCTTTGAAATCCAGGAATAGCATCCCTGTTCCAGAACAGTAAATCCTCCAGGCTTTCATTCTCGGCTTCCTCCCCATCAGCATGGAACATCCATCCGTGAAGTGCCCTGCAGTACCTCGGCACCACCTCGGCACTTTTTAAACATTGCACTCTCACCCTGGAGAACGGTGTACAGAAACCGATGGTCTGTTTCATCTTGGGAGAGTTTTGGAGCCTTCTGACTACTGAAATGCAAGCGTTTTGAAAAAAACAAACAAACAACGGCATTTTTAGTTTTTAAAAACAATGCGTGAAGAAATCAATGTTCTGTAAGTCACCTACACAAATATTTTTTTGGGGTCAGTACAGTGGGTGCGCTGTACAGTATATAAAAGGGTGTTGGTTTTATTGCTAAAATGTACCGAATTTGGAAAATACAGTTACACACAAAATATTTATTTCTCAGATATTATAGAAATCTATATCAATATATCTAAATGACTATCTACAAATGTATTTTCTCAGTTATATATACTGTATACAGCATATCTTATCTATACATTTCCCTTATTTCTTGGCTACTTTTAACAGTTTTAACTCCCTGTATTGCTAATATTTCTGTCTGTGACAGCTTTTAATTTTGAGCTGAACATTTGAGGGAATTTTTGCTTCCATTGGGCTCAGTGAACACCACACAGCAACAGCAGCTATCAGCATCGGGGTTACAGTATATCTGAAAAAAGAGTGATAGAAAGCAACTGGCCATCAAGCTGGTTACATGACCAAACAACAGAGTCCAGAAGAGACGATACAGAAAGTGAAGAGGCACAGACTTAGGAGAAAATGGCACCCCTCTGTTTAAGATCTAAACTGCGTTAGAAACTTGAAGCAGGCGGAGCTCATGAGCAAGGAGATGAACAAAACAACAAAGTCAAAGAGATCTCTTTGTCATCATGGTCTAAGGCAGTGATCCTTAGCCCTGCTCTTAAAGGACAGCCATGTGAAAAGTTGTTTTTATGAATTTGTTTACAATTTTGTTCACTGGATGATGTCAACATACAAAGTTCTTTGTTAAATTTTACAGAAGTATCAACACTTACTTTAAAAACATACTCTGCAAACATGCCATACCTTCTCTCAGCTTTGGCTTCTTATGCTGTACTCTGTTACACTACACCAAAATACTTGGAGCGGTGGCTGTAGCTTTTGTATAAATATGCTTTGAATGTGAAATTATTATGATAAAGTTTATCTCCGATCAAGGCTTTGCAACAGACAAGCAACCAAAAAGTTCAGCGTAATGAAAATTCAATCCAACAAAATGTATAGTGCAAATCTGAAGATCCACTGGTTTAAGCAGAGCCCTTTATCAGGATTTCCCATGTTTACCTTAGAGTAACATTTCCTTTCCAGCTAGATTGGAAATAAAATGTTAAAAAACATTAAAAACCTGCCAAGTTCTAGCTTTTATTCTTGAGAAGATGACGCATTGAGACTTTTAAAAAATAATTTATAAAGATTAATAAAATACTTTTACAGATTTGTCAGCTTATGAATTTCTTAGCACCAATTTTATGGAAAGAGTTACCTCTCTGCTTGTGTAGAGTGCCAAGTTAAACAAAACGCTTATTTTTTTTCTTCAGCTAATCTCTAAACACAATTGACTACTCTGTTGAGCTAAATTGTTCTTTGAATTCGTGCCAGTGACGTTTGCCAGTCTGAGGCTATTGCTTTATGGGAACATTGTCGTTCCTTGAATTGGTAAGAATGGGAAAATATTAATAGAAATACTGGGAAAATAGACACCTAAACACTGGCCAGAATCAAGAGAGTTGCAGGACAAGAATCCTGCCCACAGACTGTTTAATTTGTAAATTAGCTTGAATATCATGTACTGTATATGTGGATATACACGCGTTGGATATCATGATATAACAGTTAAAACAAAGAGTATTGTACACAACATACAGTACTAAAATAAAACAGCTTAAATAACAAACAAACCTTAAGCAATACAGGATGGGGGTGAATGCTTTGAAACATCAGGCTAACTTTCTTTAGTCTCATGTCTCTGCTCATTCTTTAGGAAACAACCTTTAATCCCATGCTTTCAGAGGAAGGCCTGGATTCTCCTCTTCAGCAGTTCAGGGGCAGAGGCTGTCCTGCTTCCAGGGGGAGCTGCCTTCCAAAGGGGTCCCCCCCCCACCGAATTTAAGACTGTCCGGGGTGCCAGGTGCTATAAAATCACAAGGAATTATTACCATGTGTTACTGTATGTGTGCTCTGCTAAAAGAATTTTACTCCGCTGGCATTATTTTGTTCAAGGTAATACAGAACACATCCTAGTGTCACAATATGGAAAGAAACTTCGACACAACGTATCCAGCTTTCTCAACCATAAATGGTTAAGTTTCAAAGGATGAAGTGACAGGTTTACATGTATCTAAATGATTAGCAGTTCCTGAGGAAACTTCCACTGATGTCAAAGTTCCTTCAGAAGAGGGAAACAACGCTGTTAAGCCTGTCTTCCAGTCACAAGCCTGGCAGCACTCGGACACGGGCTGGAAAGTTTGAGTTAGACTCTTTGCACCATTTGTCTGTTGTTTTAACTCCCGGTGTTGTGCATGATGCCGGAGAAGCACGTCTGTTCAGGGTCATGGTCACGTTTTAATCCTCATCTTTTTTCCGAGCTGGAATTTGGAAAGGAAGTGTGTAGTCGCTCCATTTTCTCTGGAGGAATAAAATTTAAAAGTGTTCATCTTGCACGTACATAATATTAAGTCAAACCCAATAATATTAAGTCAAACCCAAGGATAGTAGCACAGTATCGCCAATGTATTTTCATACAGCAATAAAATATTGCTGTATAAATTTTAGACATATGCTGTTAATATCTTAGATTTTCTTTTGTTAATTTAATGATGCTGAATCTGCTGAGCTATAATTACAAGACTGGCTTCCTTAAGATAACCACATGCTTTTAACTGTATGCATTATGTCCTCTCTGAAGTGTAAATTTATTCTGGAAATGCATGTGTATTAATCTGCCATCTTCATTTTAGGAAAGATCCTATCGTGACTATCACTCAAACTGCTAGGGAGCAAATTATTCTCAAAGATTTGTTTTTCAGTACCATTTACATGGTGTAAATAAGGGGACAAATAAAAAGATTATCACATACTGCTGTTGTCTGTTTTCTGAGAGGAAGATAATTCTGTCTATTTACTGTAAAAGATTACATGCTGTCTGCTGTTTGCTCAGCTGACACATGGACTTTCCTTCACTGATGATATTACTTATTGGTAGTATGGAGGTGAGTATTTCAGCCTCACACGTCTCAGTCCAGGGGCCAGATGTGACTTGGGGATGCCTGGATTGTTTGAAGATATAATGTGTGAACCAGTAAAATACAGTATTACCCTACAACACCTGAAATGTGAATGTTAGAATTTACACAGGTAGACATTATTTGTGAGGTACAGCACTGTACTTATTGTTTTATTTTCCCCATGACATATGGGTCCTTCTGTATATTCTGAAATGCAGTATCCTGTGAATGAATTCAGCACAGTGGTTTCTAAGAGTGGCAGTGTTTCTGGCATCGGACAGGACAAAAGATCACGACAAAAAGAAACCATGAAAGTCTGTCTCTAATTTAGGAGACCATAAAAACTGAAACTGTTTAAAAGACAGTCGCACAAGGTAGTGTGGCTCTGCGCTGCTTCGATTATCCCAACAACCCCTAGTGCTCTGGAGTGTTTTTACTGCAAAATAGATTGTTTACAAATAAGTCTGAAATATTGTTAAGGCTTTAGAAGGAGTTATTGTATGCAGCAGGGGAGATATTTTTAACAGGCAAGCTGATGAAATGGAAGTGCTGGCCAGTGACGGGTTTAGACAGACGTGTTTTTTATAGGAACAGCTGCTGAGGAAGAGGAAGCACCTGATCGCTCGGCAGCCTGCTTCTCACTTCTAGCTCTCTGCTTCCTTGTACTGCGCGCTGCGGCTCTTGTTTATGAAAAATTCAGATTTTGAGGAAAGGAAAGGTTATGATAATAAATCATACAGTTTGGACACGAGCAGTTCTACTTCGGGGCTCCAGCTGTCAAGACCAAATGTAAAAAAAAAAAAGGGCATAACCCCGTCCCGTGTGAGAATAGGTCCCTCTCAAGAAATCACCGAAGCTGGAAAATGAATTCCGGGGGGCTTCTGCTCCTAAGAGCTTCTTGCTTCTGTAGTGTTTTCACCCACGCTGATTTGCAGGCTGCTGAGAGATGCATTGTTAAACAGCTATGAACCTCAAGGTAGAAGTCTGATTGAAAATGGGAAATTATCCCAGCGAAGTCGTCGTGATTAGAGCTCCTGGAGGCTGGTTAATGAAGGGCCCATGATCACCTGTAAAGGGACACAGTATCATGAGTGAGTTATGTTTAGCCATACAATTCTGTGGCTAGTTTGTGATTTTTACGGTCTTCATACTAATATATCAGAGAGAACTGAGAAGAAGCATAGTCGTGTTAACACTTATGAACTGATCTTTACCGGACTGAGAACTTATAGTGGTATACACGTACTGTACTGTACTGTATGGTGCTGTGGGCCTGTGACCTGAGAATGTAAAACTACATTCCTTTTTTTAAAGACCACTGAATTTTGTACATTTCTGGGCTGGTCAAGACGTTAATCAGTTAGTCGATCCTAAAGATTGCGTTTGCTGTGGTGTTTTGCTGTTCGTTAAGGACAGTATCGATTTTCCTCCTGCGGGACCTGTGGTGGCTACAGTTTACACTCTCACCAACACTGTAAGAAAACACTGCACTCTTCCTGTGTGCAGGAGAAAGGATGAAAGAGCACTTTCTGTTCTGTGCACTGTAAGCACACTTGCACACTTACAGTATCTCACCCACCCCCACATCGCATTAGAATTAGGAAAGAGGGAGAGGTGAGGCCTTTACTCTCCTACCAGATGCACAGAAATCGGCACCAACAAATTTCATTTTAAACAGGACTATTAATCAATGGGCAACACGTTGCAAAGTGATTCTGTACAAAAGGGTGGGCAAGCATGATTTTCTTAATCTTGTCTAGCACATTTAGCACTCTTGCCTTTGCTGCTCTCCCTAATGGATGGAGAAAAAAAATATGAATGCTGTAGGGTTCTGTCACCAGCGCAATCCTTCTCCGTGTTCATTGTGGAGCATCACGCCAAAATCACAGCCTGCTGCAGGAAATGTTCTCGCGTGGCTCAGCCATGATCTGAACTCCTCCGACCGACCTTCATAATTTGTGGGTTCTCTGTCTAAAGGTCTCAGCCTTTGGCCGTGAAAGAGAAAAAAAATGCTTTTAGGTAAAAGCAGCCTCTGTTGCTGCAGCTTTGTGTGACTTTCCCTCATGTGATCTTTGTGTTTTGTTTACCCATTTACCATTAGTGTAGCTGTAATAGCTGTCATTAGTGGGTCCTGTATAGTATTATATCAGGCCTTGGAAGAGTATAGCAAAAATACCTATTTGCTGACAAAGCTTGGTTTGTTGCAGATTTACTATTAAATCACATGCTTTCCTGTGGCAGTACAGCGTTTGGGTTCCTCCAGCTTGTTACAGGCAGGTCCCTGTCAGGAAGTGCTCTTTGTACTCAGCATGTGCTCTGACCACTTCATTGTGATCTGTTGTTCAATAACTGCATGTTGCACTTTGGTCTGGTTCCTCACAGGATCGTAGGGAACAATTGCTGGATTTCACTAAGAATTAAACTACTCTGAGCATTCATTAGCTTTGGTCACAGTGCTAGAAGAGCAAAAAGCACCAGTGTCAATACAGTCTGCTCTTCTCTTTCACTGCTGTGAGGTAAGTATCATCAATGCCCTGAAATCATCCCCTTGCTAGGCTGCGCTAGAATGACGCCTTTAAGATTTAACCCGGCTTTGAGGACCGTGAAGAATAAAATGATAATGTTCAGAAATGATTTAGTCAAATATATTCAGAGCTGCATACATTAAAAATTAACCAGTGCGTCTGGGTTCAGTCTTCTGTCAGTTGTCACAATAGGTAGGCGGGCACTGACTGTTCAGCTCAGGGCTCTCCAGGGTCTTGGGTCTGAGATCCAGGCCACAGTAAACCCTGTCCTCCCCAGCTGTAGCTCAGAGCACATTTCCAGAGCAGCTCAACATCAGGCAATGGATCTAGCCCCTGAGGAGAGCCTCCACACTGTCCTGTCTCTGTCCAGTTGTGCGTGCTGTCGCTGGGCTCTTAAATGTGTTGTCGAACTCCGCCAAGTTGTTTTCAATTATCTTTCATCATTCCTCCAGAGGCTAACCCCAACTAAATATTTTGAACAAAAAGCAAGCTACACAATGGCAAAGCATTAACGCAGCCAGTCTGTCACATCTGGACTGTCATCTAACCTTGGGCAAGTGACTGTGAGAATGGCCTTGGCTAAAACAGTCCGCTTCTAGCCTAATAATAGAACAGGACTTGTTCCCCATGTGCAATCTGTCTACATAAATAGAATCAGCACTTGTGTCTGTGAGCGGAAGTGAAGCCTATCTTTCATTTAACTCAGCATAGTGACTTAATCTAGAACAGATGACTGATAAGATGACTGTTCTGTATAGTATCATAAACAGACTGTCTATTTTTGTAATGCTCCATTGACTGTGAAGTAATGACCTACTGTTCAGTGGAGTTGTAGGCAGCAAAGTTTTAAGTGTCGAAGTACTGAAGTGCTAAATGTGTGAAACTTTTGCAGTCAGAGAATATAAGCTATGATAAAAGATGTGAGGAAATATTTTTATTCACATATTTTCTTATATTTTGTGACTTGGGGAATGATATCCCTGTCCAGGAAAAGAAATACTGATGTAAGAATCAAGGCTGAAAATGTTAATTTTTAGTTTGGTGTTAATTTTTCCCCCACTAAAAAATACAATCAACCAGTTTAGTTTTTGTGAACTAAACACATATTCTTTGGTCCATTGGCTTTAGTTAACACTTGAGGTTTTTCTTTTAGAAGTGTTTCTATTTACAGTTACCAGTTTGTGCTGAGTCAGCACCCCTGCCTGAGAAATCACAGCTTTGAGCTGGGGATGCATTTCTCTCTCCTCGGTTCTTGATTTTAAAGACATGCGCAACATAACACCTGACACAAAACGCCGTGCATATGTGTGCAAACATCTGCTTTTCACCCTATTATTCTCATACTGTAGGCCTGAGATTGTTTACACTTCTGGCAGGAAATGTCCATGTTTAAATGACAGAATAGCAATGTGTTGAGCCGGTCTGAGGAAATTTGTCTTTTTAATAAAAATGAATGCAATATTTCATATTTATCAATTTATTTATGGTGTAGCGCTAAGGCACGTTGCCAGGGTACGAGCACTGAGCTGTCTCTTGAGCATTGTGCGTTACTTTTCAGCAACAGCAACGGACCTTCTCCATTCTCCTCTTTTGACAGCAGATGAAGGCTTTTCTATTTCAAAAGAAACACAGCAATGGGACTTGCAATTCAACAGTCCAAGTGCCCAAGCTCACTTCTCCCAACCACCTCCCACCTCTGGCTGAACACCAGCTCCGTGCGGCTGGGTACTGGCTCATAGGAATCTGGTTCTGCTCACGGGAAGAGGAGTGTTGAGGTAGTCTTTAGACTGGCTGACCTCCCCCAGCTGCAAACTGTATTCAACTGAGAGATCGGAAATCTCGATTTCAACATCCACCTCACGTCAGTGAATCTCGCCCTGGGTGTATCAGATACCATTCCAATAATCTTAATCATGAAAACAATGTAGAAACTTCCCCGCTTTCATTATCTTTGATGGATCACACTCACGCAAGAAGAAACGTCTCTTAATGCTATTGTTAACACTGCCCTTAGAAACGTTCATGGCATTCTTTCAGAAATATTCCCTGTGGCTCAGCGCATGACGGTTAAAAAGACTGAGAAATTACACAGAATGTGGAGCCAAATAAAATGCTTCCTATGTTTGTTTGTGGCTTGAAAAAAGTTAAAATATGAAAGTCCTATTTCCCTTGCGACATTTAAAAACATATATATTATTAAAAGTGTCATCCAGTGCAGCTGTTTAGCTTATGTGCTGTATTGGGAGCTGGGTTGTTGGACAGCTGAACAGTGACCTGAATAAGACAATTAAATTAGCAGCCTTGTTGGCAGAAACAGCCCATTTCTCAAGGCAGGGATCCCATATGTTCATTATTTTTCTCATAATATAACTATGTGCTTCTGGAAGTATTATAAAAGATCATCATTGTGATGTACACAAATTACCATGATATTGTCGATGTATTTTTTTATGTTTTTAATAAAACATATTTGAATATTTTTTTCGTGATAGTCTTGGAATGCATTTCCGTTTATATTACTATTTCTTAATTGGTTAGAAAAAAACCATGACGAATTTGTGGCTTGTGGCAAGAAGCGAAATTATTCAGAATTAACTACTGTGAATTGCTGTGATAAAGAAACTCGCTTGTTCCTGGCTTCACTGTATGTATGTTTTGAAGTAAATGTTTGTTGTTTTTAAGCCTTTGGACATTAACTGGATGTTGCTCAAGAAGCCTGGATTTGTCCTTACTGTTAACCAGTATAACAACATTATGAGCTGTAGCCGAAAAGGACACTTGTTCGTTCTAAATAATGATAAACTTTAATCTCACTTTTACATATCAATCAGGAAAATAGTTTTAAATACTTTTAGTATGCAAGATCCTTTTTTGGAATGCATTTATTAATTTAATTTAAGTTATTAATATATTTTCCCCTTTTCACTTTTTGAAGACATGCCAATTTCCTGTATAAATCTTTTTGCACACTGTATTCATCAAAAGGAATTTAGCACAAGATTAAAATCAAGCGCCACTTTATTTCCAAAACCCTCACTCAGTGGTCCAGCCTCAGATTTTCCCAAACTCCCCTGGGGGCTGAGGTGAGGGGGTGAGGAATGGTCAGTCTTTTTCTGATTAACTACCACAAACAATGTGGGTGGCTACTTTAATAATAAACACTTGCAGGAGGATTGCGCACAAATATGACAATGCTCTAGTAAGGCCTTATTCAGAATATTGTGAGCAAAAATATTCCCTGCATTACAGAAAAAGATATTGCTGCCCTGAAGTCAACCCACAAAACATCAACCAGATACATTCCTGGGCTTCAAAGAATGTCCCACACCAACAGGCTAAAGGGACTAAATGTATTTTGTCCTGATCAGTGACCTGATCCACAAGGCATTAACCAAAGTCAACGCATCTCCAACTTCAACAAAATCTGACATCGTTATTAAGACATCTATTGTGTTTGAACCGTAATCAGACCACAGCGATTGCTTTTCTCTACCGTTAGTAAACAGGGTCTACTACAACACTTCGCAAAAGAGACACTTCAAAAATGCCTGACGAGAGAGATCATTCAATATGTCTATTCACACTGCCATAAAATACAAAACTCGCCTTGATCTGATTTGCTGTGATGAGAAACTGGTTATCTTTACCAGACACATATGGATTTGACTAGAAGGGAGGTGCAATACTTGAATTTGACCCAGAACTTTAGAGTGAAGATACACTGGCAGCATCCCCTGCTTTGTGCTCCAGAATGGCAGAGCCCCATGGTGCATGACACAGGATATTCAGTGCTGTCAAGTATGCAGAGGCTGGAATACGTTCCACAGTCAGGAACGCTGTGAATCATGAGGTGCCACTGCTTGTTCAGCAAGCTCTCTGGAACACTGTAGCTTTAGGTGCCAAGTTTCAGAATGCTTCTATTTCAGGGCAGTTGGTCCTCAATGCCAAACAGAAAGGAAGCACCTTACTAAGTGACTTTAATCAACACTTGGCTTGTCAGTCTGCTCAGACTGAAGGTGACTGTAGGATGGAATGCATCGTAACCTTGTCCTGAGGTTTGATACAGTCACACACATGTCAAAAGCTGGGCCAAGTGAAAGTGGAGAGTGTGTGACCCACCCTGTCACTTCTGGTGATTTGGATACCCATGTCTTTGGAGAGAAATGAACAAATACAGGAAATCCTCAAATTCATATACCACAACAGGGAGAAAAATGTCGTCCCTGAACAAATGACCAGAAAAGGTTACTTCTTCATTATTCATATCAACTTTGATAGCCAAGAGGATATTTGCATTCCCCGAGAACAGTTAATAAAGCAATATTATCTACTGCGTCCATGATTAATAAACATGCCAATGTAAAACTTTTCATTTAAACAAGCTGATATTCACTCTGGAGTTCATGAGGAGAGCGAGTTCTCCGCACAGTTAAAATAGAACAGACACAAAAATGAATACTCAATGATTTAAAATACTCAACATTTTAAATGCTGTCTGGTGTTGTTTTTTTTTTTAAAAAACCCTTCTTGTGGGCTACGAAGTGGCTGAACCAGTAAAGTTTCTCCCTCAGAGTTGTTGTCGAGCCCCACATTACAGGCGTGATGGGTTTGAGTCCAGGCTATGTCATCACCCATCTGTGAGCAGTTTCCCCCAGTGGCAGCGAGGAATTGGCAGCCAATGGGCTCAGGTCAGCCAAGGTACCTGTGAACCCACACATCTGTCAGCGAGAGTCGTGCCTCCTCTGGGTGATACTGTACCTGCAGCTGGCTGAGTGGACAAGAGGACAGCTGTGCCAGGCAGGCTTCACGGGAAACCATGTGTGAAGACTAGATCTTCCTGACCGTGGCGGTCGAGCTGATATTGAGCTGTGATTACAGCTTTAACAAAAAAAGCTTCTATGTAATCAAGCAGTAAAAAAATTCAAAGAAAATTGTATTGTTGAGGCTTCTAACCGATGCAAACGGTTACATCTTTGAAATGGAATTGTACTGTAGTGACGGTGAGATTGAGACATGCTGTAGAAAGCTGCAAAAAATGAAATGCTGTTTGTCTTTCCTTTAAACATTTCTTCAAAGTTTTTTTTTAAATTGAGACTAGAAAATATTTTTCATTTAAAAACTGAATGGATTTAATAATTAGACCAGTTATTATTCATATGAGGTCCGTCCTTCGGATGAGACATAAAACCGAGGTCCTGACTCTCTGTGGTCATTAAAAATCCCAGGGTGTTTCTCGAAAAGAGTAGGGGTGTAACCCCGGCGTCCTGGCCAAATTTCCCATGCCTCCTAATAATCCCCTTCTATGAATTGGCTACATTACTTTGTTCTCCTCCCGCCCCCCTCCCACTCCGACGGCAGGCGGAGCGACGTGCCGGTTGGAGTATTTCTCGGTCACAGTTAATGGCAACGTCAGCTCAAAGATTTGGTTCAAACCACCAAATGGAGACTGGTGTGCCGACAAGCGGACCCTGCTGATGCGGGATTAACACTAGGAAAGAGAGATTATTCATATGAGGTCCCACACTGGAGGAGGTAAGGAGTAGGAGACCATGTTAGTTCATATCTTAGGTGTGATGAGCATTTGGGTTATAAATAGTCATGACCCCGCTATTTTGGTTTGCAGGTTTTTGTAATGGGAGCCGGTCCAGGCTCCCGTGAAGCGTAGTTCAGGACCCTATGCAGACGGTATAATCCGGAAGTGAGTGGAGAAGGACAAAAAGGAAGGACATAGAAGATCAGGACGGGTTGACAGACAGGGGGGCGTGACGAAGGCAAACTGATCCAGACAGTCCAACGGGGAATCCGGGGTGCAGTCAAGGGTCCAGAAACCAGGGGATCCATCCGAGACAAACAAGGTTTGAAACCAGAATGGGATCCGGTACGGGAACAGGAAATAATGACAGGAGATGACGTTCGTGACAGTTTCATCTGCACTTAGAGTGAAATATCAAAGGCATAGCAAGGGTGCAAGGCTGCAAGGGTTAATGAACTCACTGGAGTGTTAAACAGAGTGCCAACTGGAGCCATGCGCCCAGTGACAGGCGTGAAAACCCCCCACAGACACAAACTGCTCTTCGATGGATAAATAGGAGCTGAGCCAACACAGTGCCATGCCCGAAGGTTTCTTAAATTGAGAGAAGCTCATGTAAGGATAGGTTGTTCACCCTTTGTAATGAAACAATGATAAACATGTATGATGACAGGGTACTATCATTCAGCAGGCAGCAAGTGTCTTTAGTGCTGCTATTTAACTGCGTGCAACCGAGGATATTATTTCATTTTCATAAAGAAAGAAATTCAACTCTTCTCCTATCAAAGGGTAAGCGCTCAGCTTTGAAGAGCTGTCAAGTAGCCAGACCTGAATTGTTTTTTTTTTGCTGATTGATTCTTCTTTGAGCAATGGGAAAATTGTAAAGTCCTTAAAAATTATTTCGACCACCCATGTGCCATAAAGTAAAGAGGTGCTTTGAATATTTATACTCATATTTATGTAATTATAAAATGTATACCATATATACATATTTGTACATGTACAGTATTTCACATATATATATGCTATAAATATCATTCATACATAAATATGTGAGTATAATATACAGTAGATATAACTTTTTGTAAACATATTAATCCTGCATTAATCTACACTATGTAATTAACATGCTCTACCCTCTTCTCCCTTTGGTGAAAGGGTTTTCTTTGACATTTATTTCCAGTGCGTTATACATGAAGCATACTTAATTCAGTAGGGCGTGTAAAGTACATTTCTGCTGTACATTTCCATTTCTCATTGAAGAGCCTGTTTGTTCAGCAGATTACTGAAGCTGCTACTGTATGGTTTGTTCCTGTGCACATAAAGAATGTCAAGCTTCCATTTCAAACCCCAGAAGAAACTATTGTTCTGAATGATGATGCTGTAAAACACTAAGATGTCAACAGAGACAATTTGTCAGAGTGCAGAACAGTGTCGACTGCAGAAGGTCTCTCATAGCGTTTCCCCTTCACCCCCCCAGGCACTGTTGTACTTTACTAGACTCTGCATGAGCGATGCCCATCACTTTCACTAGCTATAAACATACATCTCGGAGAAACAATAAACCGCTCACTGAGGCAACAAACAGGGTAAAGCTCTTTAATCGCAAATTATGATGTATTTACTGCAGTGTTTCAGAACAGAGGTACTGCACCATAAATCATCCTGTCTTAGATCAACAACAACACAAAAACACTTGAAATGATTACCGGGGCTATCAAACTGTGTTTGATGAGCAAGGCTCTTGAAATGCTTCTCGGGACGTCTGGATCGTTTTGGAAAACAAAAGCTTCGCGGGTTTCAATGCACTCAGCCCATTTCTCCCTGTTGAATGATGCTTTCTTTGCAGTGTTTCGGCAGATGTCTCGGCGCTACCTGTCAGCAGGTCCTCTCTGAGCTGGGTGAGCCTCCAGACTTCTTAACAGTGATCACCGGGAGCCAAGTCTGAACAGAGCGCAGCTTCCAGTCACACTCATGACTGCCTGAGTACCCATGTGACGTTGCGTTCTCTCTTCCTGTAGTCAGTGAGCTGTCGTGACTGGAGACACCTCTCCAGTGACACCTTCAGCTGGAAGGTGAATGAGGACCCCCTGGATGGCTGGACGTCTAGGGCTAGCACACACCTTCACAAAAACTATACAGCTCAACATCACAACATGCATAAGCCTGTGCATGCAAAGGAACAGCTAATAGGTTTATTCCATGATCAAAAAAGAAGAAAGAAAACACAACATTTCGGCCATGGAGCCTTCTTCAGGTGTGAAGGCTCCACGGACGAAACGTTGTGTTCTCTTTCTTCTTTTTTTCAGCAGGGAATAAACCTATTACTTGTTCCTTTGCAGCCTACGCATGCTGACGCAGCTCCCCACCTGAACTAATCCTGTGCATTGCAGGTGCACAATTATCTGTAATCTGTGTAGTGTCTCATAATTTTAACTTTCAAGCCAAAAGCTAAGAGCAGAACTCCAGGTGGAGAGAAGTCAGGTAAAAATGCTGGAGCACCATTTAACACCATTAAGGACTTGAGAGCTGGCAAGGGCTTTCTGCAGATGCAGCCTAGCAACAGCAGTCCTGTAAGGTTTTGGTCTGCTGTATGTATTTTATGCGTGTTGGTTTATCGAGTTGTGTAATTTTTTATGAAAGACCTTTAACTGTGCTTATGAGCTTCATTCAAGTACTGCAGGGTCTCTGCTTTTTTTAAAATAAAAATGTAATTATAAAAATATACTTTAGTTGAATTCTCAACTGAAAATAATACCCATCATACATTGCAAAAATGTAATAGCCCAAAAATGGTTAGTAGAGAAAAAAAAATACCTGCTTCAGTTTTTCAAAATCTGCAGGCTGCATACAGTATCTAAAGAATATATTTCAACCTACTGTTTTGCAATACTGGTGTTAAATTAAAATTGGCTTTGCTCCCGGACAGTCTCTCCTTTTCTGATATAGCATCTCTCTTAAGTGAGAGAAAGCTTACTTGCCTGCCGGATGTTTTCAATAGCTTTTTACTGAGCCAGGACCTTGAAAAGTCAATCAATATGAAAATAAAAAAACAAGCCACAGCACACACATTTAGCAGCTGTGTTTCTGTGACGCATATTTCCATGTTACTCTGAATCTTCATAGCGCTCAAGGTGTTTCAGTTATGATAACGTGAAGCAAGGGATGTCTGGTCAGATTTGGTCAGGAAATTGAGTAGATCTGGATTCCTGGAACTTAGAAAAAATAAATCCAGAAGCTCCTAGTGAAACAGTAGATGTATCCTTACAGTTAACTTACGCTTCAGTAAGATCAAACATTCATTTAAGCAAAACAATTTAAAAAAAAAGCACAAACTGTCACAATGCGTAGTTTAGGACCCTGTGCAGACGGTATAATCCGGAAGTGACTGGAAAAAAAGTCTTCTAGGGAAACACAGCAGGAGCAGGACGGGATGGCAGACAGGGGGCGTGACGGCTGTGATCTGGTGCTCAGGGGGCGTGACGGCTGTGATCTGGTGCTCAGGGGGCGTGGCGGCTGTGATCTGGTGCTCAGGGGGCGTGGCGGCTGTGATCTCGTGCTCAGGGGGCGTGGCGGCTGTGATCTGGTGCTCAGGGGGCGTGGCGCAGGCGAACAAGTCCAGTGGGAATCCAAAAGGAAAAAACAGGGCGCAATCCAAAATCCAGGTAGCCGGGAGATCCAATCCGAGACAAGACAAACACGGACGTAGGGAGACTTGATGATAGGCAGGCCTCCGGCCTCTGGGCCTCCGGGCATCCGTCTTCCAATGCAGAGCGAGGAATAGCGGGAGCGCCCGGCTTACATAAAGACGGACAAAACAGGGGGCAGGTGCATGAAATCAACTAAAATAGGAAAGGGCCGGTGCGCCCTTAAGAGCAAGGATTCAGATCGTGACACAAGCAGGCCAGACTGTTCATCATTCTCACCTTTTTCCACCATTAACCACAAACAGGGATACAATGTGTAATTAAATAAATTAATTACAATCACCAGTAGATCTGTGAAAATACGAAAATTACAAGCTAGAGAGAATTATTATTATTGTGTGGATTTAAACTTCAATGAGTGGCAGATAAAGCATTAACAAAAAGACTTTATGTCAGCAGAACAAAAGACCCTAGTAAACAGTGGAAGAGGGATCTGCAATTTGAAAGCAGCATTATGTGTCCATTCAACACGACTAGCTCAATTTCACGGTTGAGTAACTTTGCAGCATACAGTACATACTGAATCACCTCATTAGTGAGCCAGCAGTGAAGATATGTCCTCTTTAGTGATAGATCAAAGTCATGCATCGGCCAGCCTGATGGATGTCAGTGAGTGTAGAGCAGACATGTGGAACTGTACACTAAAAGACAATCGACGTCAATTGGGGATACAGATTGGACCGCGTGAGACGGTCTGGGCAGGAGAGTCAAACTGCTACAGAATCCCATTTTGTGATCATGTCCTGGGACCTTCACTTGCTGCACTGGCGGTAGGCTCATCCTGCCGTGACCACCTTCCAGCAGGAGAGCACATGTCCTCATGCGGCTGGTGTGGCCCAGGGTGCTCTTTCGTGTGAGATGAACACGTGGCGATTGTGCAGAAGATACCCTACTCACCAGACCTGAGCCCCGTTCAATATCTGTGGGAGGAGCTGGGATGATGAGGTTCACCCAGGGCTCAGAGACCAGGCAACAGGGACATGCTTGTCCAGGCCCTAAGAGAGGACTGAATCCCACAAGATGGCATCTGCAACCGAGTGCAAAGCACGAGTCAAAGATGTACCACTACTGTTGTTTCCAGCACTTGTCTGTGACTTTCACAGCTGAGCCCCTGTTGATGAGGTGTTAATCCGTGAGCACGTGAACTTTCCTTCCTCCACACGAATGGCTTTTCGCTGAGACCCTCGGAGTCCTAGCACTGCGTTTGACATCCCTGTCTGTTTTCCCTCTCCTGAGCCCCTGTTGATGAGGTGTTAATCAGGAGAATGAATTGACCTGTGTTATAGCTGTTTGATAAGATGCCGATACACCTGTCACAAAAAGATTGCCGTATACCTGATAATAACAAGTAATGAATCTGTTGTGTTTAACAAGCAATGTTTCCTTGCATGTTTGGTGTATTACAGTTTGCCTGGTAAGTGCTAGCAAGTGGAAAATATGTAATGAGGACAGTGAGTGCAACAGTTCACCACGCAATGGAAGATGACTGTGTAGGACCAGATGGTCGGCCTGGGGGAGGGACATCAGGGTGGACATGCTTGGGCAGAATGATTGTGGAGCAGGAAGCAGGAGGCTGGAAGTGGTCTTCAGAGTCCATGTCTGCTACTTGCAAGATTAAAGCAGCCGCATAAAAGTCTGACTTTTCACAATTACAACTTCCAGAGGTTCCAGAAAAAAAAAGTAAGAAAGGTTTGTACCCGGTCATTTTATCTTGGTAAATAAGCAGAGTGAAGTCCATACTCATTTAGAATAATAAGCAAAGCCTGGGCAAGATCATTAGACACCCTGGGGAATGCAAATATGGCCAGGAATCTGTGCATCATATTTAGACAAGCATTAGAAAACACAGCCCTAAGGAACATTTTGAGCTGTGTTTGACTTGGCCTGAATCTTGTGAAGTCAGACCGACATATATTTTGTTTGTTCAGTTTAACTGTACTGAAGGGAGACAGATACTTCTGGAATAAGAAGATGTCAGTCTGGCATAATTTAAATTCCCAGAGAATAATAGCATGTCATTCTAAAAAAAACTTTTAGCTCTCTCCAGTGACAGTGGGGGAAAATCTTAAATAACAGTTAATCCTGCAAGTAATCCTCATTAAAAAAAATTTTAAAAGATGGGCGGAGGAAAATGTACTTTTTCAATAGTATTATTAAATCCTTTAAAAACAATAACAATAGAAACACAGGCATAATTCAGTGCTGAAGACCTGCGCACTTCCTCTCTATCACAAGTTTTGGGCCACGGCCTTGACTTTAGGAACTACGGTGATATCCTACTTTGCTGTTTTGTGCATTTTAATTAAAATAACATTGGTTTAGAGTGCAATGCTCTCCAAAGCCTACCTTCCTAGTTTCCTGTTTGGTTGAGCCCCTATGAATAATGATAGCAATATAAAATGGGTCAAATGTGATATAAGAAACCGGCAGGATGGGTCCACAGCCTCTTCAGATTTAAGCTGAAGGTAGAGAGTGGGAATCTGATCTGCGTTCTCGTGTCCCAGGGCAGAAGTGTTTAGAGCACTGTCAGCCAAGTGACTGATGAGCCAATATAGCGAGTTTTCCTCAGCTGTCAGGGAATTTCTTTGCTCTCCTTTTCCTTATGGCAAAAAAAACCCCCACAAGCCCAGCTGTGCAATTTGACCATAAAGGCCTCAGCATCTGGCTGCACCCTGAACTGTGCTCTCTGCGTCTGAGAGTAGTGTCCGCAGCAAGACGATCACGTTCCTTCAGAGCCCTACGTGTGGCTCTGGGAGTTGTGCTGTAAAGATATATGCTGTGAAGATGGCTGCCTCGTTAAAAGAGTGCACTGTTATGTCATCATCATCATTCATCATCCATCATCTTCGTCATCATTTTTCTGATAACATTGTCATGGTGATAACAGGCTGAGCAGAGCAGACCAGACTTCATCTTCCCCAGCAACAGTGTCAGGCTCCTCCTGGGGGAATCCAGGAGCTCCCAGGCCAGCAGGAGTGTCCCGTACAGGTCCAGAGTGTATCCTCACCTGCCCCAGGCCGCCTTAACTGCCCCCTCTAGATCTGGAGGAGCAACGACTCTGAAAGCAGGGCGCGTCCACCGGAATCAGCAGGGTGCTCCTTCCACCTGTCACCAAGGACCCCCAGTCGAGGTCAGTGTCTCCCTGCTCTTTCTGAGAACAACCTGGGCAATATCCCGCATTCCCCTCCTGAGTCGTCGGATGGTTCTGCCAGAACATCTTTGAGGCCACCCGACACCAGCCATTCCGCGATGTTCATAACGTAACGTCATATCACCACCTCAAGGGCAACGAGGGAATCTGGGACTGGCACAGGAGGGGTTATGCGGGACCCCTCAGAGAGGGCAGCTGCTGTGTCTTAATGGCCAAGTAATGTCCCATGTGTCTTGAAGCCTGAACCCCTTGAAGGCTCAGTCCCCGAAGCCCCAACCACGCAGACAGCTGGGTGTGCTTTCCTGTCAGTGAGCTCCGAACACAGACTGAGCATCAGCCGCCCACTGCCAACGATATTGCATTTCCATCTGAAAAATATTAAGGTTGATGCAGGTTTTTTTGTCACTCAGTATTAATGACAACACATGACGACACGATAATGGCAATTCGGTTATAAACACTGAAATGTGGGGGATCGTTATTAAAGAATAAAACTCATGGATGCCAACACAGAGACCAGTTACCCTAGCTAGGAGGCTGATTTTCTCATTGCAGTTTTCATGGCGTGTAGAGTTGTTAGAGGTTTGATTTTGGTTTATACAGTACATGTTATTTTATAAATATAACTTGCTGCCTTAGTCTCTGTCTTGTCCTTATTCTTCTTCTCCACCTCTCATTAGTTTCCTCTTAATGTGTTTGCTTTCATCTGAAAGAAATTTAAAGTGACTTTGGTCTCTAATGCAACTACGTACAAAGACACTTTTAATCTATACATAATTTGCATGAGTATTACAGATGCATTTCAATGGGAATTTTCTGTCTCAGCATAACACATTTTCTAGGTTATTTAGAAAACTTCATTAAACGTTTTTGACATTTTTTAAAACCTGTATGTCTTCATATTCCTTGCTCATCAGAAGTTGGTGGAAATCCAACTAATTTGTGTGCTGGGGCTACATTGTAGAACCAATATACTGTTCAAAATGAGAATTATGGGTAATATGATTGGTGTGTAGTGTGATCAATCAAAATAAAATTTATTGCCTGACTTAATATTACCATTTTCATCACTGTACTAGTAACTCTTTTTATGAGAGGGAATATGAGGCAAACTAGTAACTGAATCCCAGAAAATATTTCAATTTTCTTTGTAAAAAATATTTCAATGTCTTTAAAATGCTTCAAGTCTGCTGGCATGTGCATTCCTAAAATTTGGGCTGGTTTGAAGTCAGATACAGGGTGAAATAATTTTTCAAAAACTATCCGTGGAAGTTCCACAGTGTAATTCTAGCAAGACACAATGAAAGAGTATCGAGTGAAGAACGGGTGAGATGAAAACTTAATTGTTATTCAAAGGACTCGCGCATTTTTGAGAAATTAGATGGCCAGATTTGGAAATCAGATTCAGAGAACTCTTGAATGGCTGGAAAAGTGTCTAAACAATGTCCTGAAGTTATTTAGTGCCATCACAATACTTTCAGTGTTGTTTTGGGGCTAAAATCAGATTAGGGGCTGTTCTTGATGAATGAGTTCCCCATGCTTATGCTCATGATCTTCCTAGCGATGCTCACAGTGTGTGATTTAATATGCATGTTTCCTCTAAAAACAGCACAATAGCCAAATTTTTCCCTCTGCACAGAGAGCCTGACCAAGATGCCTTGAGCGCTTCCCATAACAATGAAGGTCCACTTGCAGAAACACCACAGAGGATGTTCATTGATGTTCTAAAATTAGCCTTTTCCCCCGAGTAGCTCGCTAGAGACATTAGAAGCTCTCAATCTTTTGGAAATCACAGGAAACATGGAAAATTAACCCCACTGCTCCCACAGTGTGTGTCTTCATAAAGCCTCAGGGTGGTCTTCATATTAACTGGTTTGCTCATTTTATATACTGTAATTTTTTTATTTTGCTAGAGACATTGTGTTTGTGTGTATTTATTTCACTTTAATATACAATTTTGGTTCAGTAATGTATCCAACGGCCTGTTCTTTTGAAGTAAAATAGATTGTTAGAAATTCATTAGTAATGTTAAGAGAAATCAGCTTTGCATATAACCTTCCATAATTCATTTTTACAGAACAACAAAAGCAGATGTTCAAACACAGTGCTATTAGTTTTGTGTAAAAATAAAACTAAAAAAAATAAAAAAAGCAACATTTTTTTTCGCGTTATAAAAATACAACATCACTTTAAAGCCACTCAATGTACAATTAAAACCTATTTGTTTTTTCAGTTAATTTATATATATATTGTTTTGGATTTGAAAATAATATATTTGTACATTTAGTACAAATATAAGTAAATACATCTCTTTTTTGGAGACCAGACTTTGCAAACCCAAATTGGTATTTAGCCATGAAACTGGGGTTAACTCCACTGAAACTGAAATACATTTTTTTACTTGGCTAACCAAATATAATCATGGCAATGTTATATAAAGGCAGCAACCTACTACAGAAACACTGTGACAATGCAAATTTGTAGGCTCCAGGGAATATTGTCAAAACATTCTTTACATTGCTTTCCCAGCCAAAACATGATGTTGGCACCATTGTGCAGCATCACTAACTTCACTAACATGTCATCTCGGGAATTCATAACTCTCTGACATCTACAAAATGTGTATAGAAGATTTCTATTAGAACAATAACAATGGCTCACATTTGAACAGCAATTTTCGTCTCAATGGATCTAGAAAAAGAGGAAGGGACATACTTCGTCCACCACCAGGGTGACACAGCAGATCAGGGGAAGAAGGGAGAAATTGTTTCCCTCATTAAAGCAAGCAGGGCCTTTAGGAAGGGTGTGTCGTTAAAGCTCAAAGTGGAATTTAGCCTGGACAGTGTCATGGGAACTTTAATGATCAAGCAGCAAGGCCTCAGTTCAATGCCTCCTCCAGAGGACTGGATAGGAGAATTTCTTCAAAAAGATATTTTGTGTGTTGGGTGTACTATTTTTTATTGAGGGGGAGTGTGTACATCTGCTGAAGTACGTGTAGACAGCCCAGCCATCTGCCCGAGTCCACAGCCCACAAATCCAGGGGATATCTAAAGAGATCGCAGCCCCAGCCGAGTGGAAACCAGATGGCGGAAACTTTGCCATCTGACACTTCACAGGAAACTCCCCTGCGAGTCCATTCCGTCATCACCTGGGGGCACCCGCACTGTCTCTAAAAGAGAGACAGCAGGACCTCAGGCTCAGCACATGGTTGTTCCCTGGTGCGGGGCTCTGAGGGGACACATTCAGCTCAGGGGAAAGGAGCAGGGGCTGTGTGTCTCACACTCATTGCGTTTTATTTTTAATTCACCAGGCAAGAGTTTCTCACTCCTGCTTATTTTGTGCATTTTGTTTGGGATGAAAGGTTATCAGATTTTAGCAATGTGGCCACAAGGTTATGTCTGCAAATCTGGCATAATCAATCTGCACCCTTCCCATTGCATTGTGAAAACCTTGTCTATTAACCAAACCACAACCTTCCAGCAACGTTTGGAAATTTATTACGATATTGCGTGTTAGCTGAGTAAATACAGTACCTGTATCTCTCACAGGAGATTGGGATAGGAGTCCAGAGGTGTTTAAAAAGTTTTTTTTAATTGTTTATTAATATTGGAATTAGAAAAATCCTAAATTTGATTATCTCTTGAAACTGGATTGCAGATTGGCTAATCCTATTTTTGAGCTTTGATTGAGCTCATCTTAACTTGCGCTGTAGAAGATTCTGGGCATTAAGGAAAGTAAACTATGAAGATTTTCTATTTCTGTTTCCTTTTGAAAAAGAGACCTTCTGGATGCTGAATTGTTGAGTCTTGTGTTCTTCCCTCCCAGAGCTGTAAATTCTGGAAGACTGTGGATTCACATCCCTAGGGATTTATTTACTCTGCTGCCTAAGCAAGGCAAAAGTTGGATCTGAGGGGCATGTGTGCTATAATTGAGCAGAAGTGCTACCAAGCTTAAAATACCACAAAGTCATCTCATTCTCCGTCTGCTTTCCACTTTTAAAGAGCGTGCCCTCTTGAAACAAGCAAGTGTGTTTCTGACGTTTCCTTAGCTTTTAGTTCACAGAAAAAAAAGGGACAATAACCTTTAACTCACATTACGTACTGTAGGTAAAGGTTACGTATCTGGTGACAGCTTAAACTACTGTAATGCTGTGTCAGGGTTTCTCATGCTGCTTGGTTATTGAGACTCTACGAAGCCGTGCATTTGTCAAAGGAGTACTGCACCTTTCACCTTTCACACTCACTGCGGTGAGCATCACTTTATCAGGCAGGAGCAGACGATGATGCATGTGGGTTTGTCAGCGCTGCTGTCCTGTATTGCTTCATAGTACTGATAACAACAATGCGAAGAACAGAGGCAAAGCACTGTTTCCAGGCACAATATGAAGAGCCAGTATGAGCAAAGATGAGACTAATAAAATGACAATGACAATAATCTTCTGATCTGTGTCTTTCTCACTGGATAGCAGACAATATGAACAATGCTGGAGTGAAGCAATAAAATAGAGCTGGAGTCTTGTTTTTGAAGGCCCATTGCACTACAGCTAAAGGGATTTAAAATATACAATTGAGCAAAAATTATTTCAATGGACTTGGCCCCTTACAGGTACATGTATCACATACTGATTGATAAAACTTTCAGTCAGTAAATTATTATTTCTAAGCCATTTTTTCTGCTTAGAGACCAATACTTGTTTGAGGGTCAGACATTGCCTGAGCTGCCTCTCTTGTGAGTGGAGAGTGCTTCTCTAGCTGTGCCCTTTCACCTGGTAAAATTGAACCACATTTTGTGAAAGACCAGATGTTTTTTGACCGCACAAGTAACAGATGGCAATACACTCTTACTACTGTAAAAAATATATACTTTATATTAAAATAGAGCAGTATTAATTTAAAAACAAAATACCTCAGAAGTTTCAAATGAGCATTTGGGAAATTCTCTGATTATAGATTAAATTACTGTAATTAAAAGCAGAAGCCTTCAGGTATGCAGTATTTTCACTACATTTGATCTACCATATGACTCCCAATTTTTGCTATAAATTGAAAGTATAGAAAAATAGCTTCTAAAACACTGAAATTTATACAAGTATGCATTCTCTAGGAATGTATACTCAACTAGATTTCTCTTATAATAGTAATTTACTATAGGTCGATTGAAGGTTATTCAAAAACAGGAATGAACTCCCAAGACAGCAAATAACATTAACTTAAGGCCACACTGCAAATGAAATTCTCCATCTAGGCAGGACAGAATTTTTTTAGCTGGCACTTTTTCAGCTAATCATTTTCCACAATATGTGGAACTCACAGCATGAGCATAGATATGAATTGCGGTTGAGGATGTTAATTTTTATTTTAGATTTTACTTCAGGGGTCACTTGCAAATTGCGTGTGACCACTTGCAAAATAAAAATCTCACTGATTGCTAGGGGAACATGGCTACTGCATGCTGCACACAAGCCCTCCCACTAAAACATGAGGGTACATACAGTTTTAAGTACTGTACTTATTGGAAACAAAACGTAGTAAGCAACCTCTCCAACCTTTATGAAAAGATTGTCCATCATTTGTGGAGTGCTAATCATTCATTGTCTATTTCTTTACAGCTCCAATGGTCTTCCATGACCCGAGAGGTGTCTGATAAGACCAGTGCACACTCTCTGCCAGGCTAGCAGCGTTGCCTGTGTTGTGCAGACCTCTTCGACGATCTCACGCTGCTTCCTTGATCAGACATCGGAGGTGGGGGTCTCCTGAACTCTTCTTCTTCCATGTGGGATAGTGTGGGTCAGATAAGAGCCAGGAGAAGAGAATACACTGCAACAGCACAAGATGTGTCACATATACTGGACAATACAGGGGAAGTTCTAGGCAATGCAGGAAAAAGGGGTGACACTAAAAACACAGCTTTCTGTTTTGGTTCAAACCCAATATTGAAATCTTGAAATGCAGCCAGTTCTCAAGACACAGAGTCTGTTTAATCCAGGAGTGTTTTCCATCTTTGCTTGCGTAAAACAATGTATTCATTCTATTAGGAGTGAGCGTGAGCACAGCGATGCCTGCAATAGGAATCTACCACAGTCGGATACAGTATAAAATAGTATGTGTGCATACATCTCAAGAACCAGTCAGTTTGCCCAGATCGAGGATTTTGGAAAGGAGGAATAGACAGATTTCCAGGAAGGTACTGAATTCGATACGACACTGGATCTTTAATTCTTACTTACTGTAAGTCAAGGACTGTCTGTTTTGTGGGAATTCTACAGTTTAAACAGGAGTCTTCCATGAAGCAATGACCTAGATAAGAGAGAAGCAATGGGAGTCAAGGAAAAAGCAGTGTGTTTGTCAACAGTGTGAATTTAAACATGTTTGATGGATGACAGAGATCCCCCGAGGGGAAACTCGTCCTGATACGTTTATGGCAGCTGTGACCCAAGATGGCTTGTTATGGGCCTGGGCTGGAATCATGTTCTTTTTCACTGAAGTCTGAGTTACCAGTGAGAATGTCTTTTGTATCTTTTTAATTGTTGACCTTTTCACTGACAAATTATTTTAAAAGCATCTTTCATTTATATACAGCATCTCCAATGAACTGCATCATTGTGACTGAATTTACCAAAAAGTTGACAGCACAGTTAGTTATACTGTATTGTGTTGCTGAGTCTGAAGTCCCGTTTTTGCTAAGCAGATATTGATGAGGTTAAAAATAAACCTCAATAAGAATTTGTTGACTTTCTCCGCTCTGATTTAATCAGTATGTTTCTAGCAAATTGACATGTGAAATTCACCATATTAAACCGTGTTAAAAAGGATTGTTCATGTGCACAGCAAAAATAACAAAAGTATATGGAATATGGGAGGACAGAGATTTTGGAGAACAAATCAAAGGCCTGGGATTGTATTCTGTGTTGACTTTATCTGCTGAGATACACTTTTTTACTTGGTATGTGAGGCAGGAACAGCTGTTTACACATGACTTCTCCTGCTTCTTAAAACACACTTCCATTCTTTGACGAACAGTAAAACCACATGCCCCAGAAGAATGCATTCTTCTTTCATACCCCCGTGGTAGTCTTAAACAGGGAATTAACCTCTAGCACGCCTGTTTGAAACCTGTTTTCCTTTCTTTAATGTGGACACTATTCACATGGCTTCGCCAGAGCTGAGTACGTGGGAAGCAGATGGGAACAGAGACCTTTAAGGTTACCTTTCGGCAGCAGGATGCTGAATGGAGACAGCGAATGAAAGGAGCTCAGGCCATGTTTACCAGCCGCCCACACCATTTGATATTGGCGACTCGATATTGAAAACGCTGATTCCCTCTAAACCTGACTCGAATGAGCTTAGACCCATCAATGAATACATCATTGCGATGCAGCACAGATCATGCGGGGCTGTACAGGATACTTAAGACAGCTACATTACAGTTAGTATCCTTGTGAATATTAAAAGCACAAATCGATTGAGGCAGAACATTTGCTTAAATATGTTTATATTTTAACTCATGTTCAAATGAAAAGCTCACAAACAAGAGTGATATTCTTGATGGTATCTTGAGAACGATATCATTTTAGGGTTCAGAGATTGTCATCAGTAATTTCTTAAAGGATATCATCACCTTGATTGTTTACTGGAAACACTCACAACTCTGTTCGAGTTAGTGTCTCCTTTTACCACCTAATCTGCTGGCACTTATTTTCCATTTCGAACCTGATTTCTGTGTGATCTAAAGGGTCGCTGTGAGGGAAAGTCTTGGTTTGAAGGTTTATTTTTGGTAGCACAGATAGTGGTATAATCACTAATGTTGCAGTGATGTCACGTGTGGCAGAGCTGGTCAAGCTGACAAATTGTAACAGTGACAGTACTACCTCTGTGCCACACTGGGCTTCATAAAGGAAGTTGGGTGATCTGCCACCACTGAGATGGCATAAATCCTAAAAAACAATACACTTTTGAACGTATCATTTTCACTCACCATAGCACTGCAAAATTGTTCATGGAGGTTATTATGTAGCTGCTTGCCATTGAGTTTGGAGGGGTTCACACCTTTCTGTGTTTCCCAGAATAAAGAGATGGAGAGTATAGTGTGATGCCTGGGGTGTCGTTGAGAATTGTCTGCTTTTGAGGGACAGACGTGGGAAAGTGTCTTTTCTCAGCAACCAACAAATCTCAGAACTACCCTTAACAGTCTTCCATATCACATCAGTTCTGTAGTGCTGCAACCCCAGAACAAAGGTCACGGCAAATGCCATGACTTTAAAAAAACAGCAATATGTATCATGATGATGATACGCATTTCCTTCACAATATAACACACTTATGGTGGTAAGTTGCTGACATCCCCATCGTCCTGTATTGATGTTGGGTTTCTGTTTCTGTTGTGGGTCCACAGCATCTTAATGTGCAAGAGCAACAGACTAAGATGTTCCAATATGAATGTATCTGCCTGATGCTCTGGTATCCTCTTGACAATGAAATAAAGACTTGCTGGGCCATACCCAAGTATCTGAAGATGAGGCATTAAAAAGACATATCCAGCCAACAGTAGAGTCCTGTAAAGCCTTTTATTGTAAGGCAACATCCAAAGATTATAGTATGAGTATGAGTATTATTTTGTTGTTGTTGCCATCAGGTGGTAGCTGATAATTAACCAGCAGCAGAGTGGATCACTTGCAGTAACTGCAGGACAGAACTGCTGGTTTATTTGGGTAGTTTTCTAAGATATTTTGAAAATATACTTTTTTTTTCCGCCATTGGGGCCACATGGACAGTCTGTGGGCAGTTACATCAAAGTAAACAAGCCAAACTCAAACTGAGCCGGTCTTCCTGACCTGTCCATGGTCTTTGTCAAAGACCGCACAGAATGCCATTCAACGCACACAATCCCTGTATATTGTTTCCATTAATTAGAGATAATTTAGGCAAGGCCATTTAAATTCCGGGAGCTGACCGAGCTGCTTTTACAATACCCATGGTGCTGAAAGAGTGGGCGTGGGGCCCGCTGCTGACTGGGGAACAGAGCTCCTCGTGGGAACTCTGCTTGGCTCCGTCACAACTGCTGGGAGCTCTGAAGCTGCGGTCTCCCTGGACTGAGGCCAGCGACCTCCAGCTGTATCTGTTGAGCAGTAACAGCAGGAGCACGGTGCCGCCCTTTCATTTTAAATTAGAAGAAAAGAGCGAGTAAAATTTCGTGCCTCTGTCCTGGTGTCTCTGATCTTAACAGAGTTGTGCTTTGTAAGAAGCTAGCATCGTAAGTGAACACCACTACTCTTCTGTAGCATTAAAATATTTTTATCTTTTCCAGGATTTTTTTAAAACTCCCCTTTCAGCACCCTTTCTGCAAGGTGTCTGTCAGTCAGTACAGGGTGGGGGGGGTAGTTAGGTCTCCGAACTTTACACTGGAAGATTGTGGGTTCAAATCCCAGGTGGAGTCCTGCTGTTGTACCCTTGAGCAATGTGCTCCTCTCAGACTGCCCTAGTAAAATGTTCTATCCAGCTGTATACATTGGTAGACAATGTATTTGGGTTAACTACATATTTCAATAAAAGTCAAAGGTTCCCAACTTTCAGTGTAAATTTAAAACAGCCACTGTAGCATAAATTCCGTCTGACTAAACTCCTGCGCAGATTAAAACTCGAATCCACCTTCCAGTCCAAATGTATCAACCTAGTAGCTAATGGTGGGTAGAAACAAGACCTTTTACTGAAAGTTACTAACTGCATCATCAGATATTGATATCTGGAGCCCCGGGGGCGGCTCTTCGATTTATTCCACACCTCCGCAGAATGTGTTCTCCCTGCCACAACATCAAAGGCACCTCCTGCCAGAGCGCGTTGGGAGAAACTTGACAACTTCTGATAACATCTCGTATCACGTCACTGTACAGGGCACAAATCAGCCCTTTTAGTGCAGAAGGAAAACAATATTTAACACAGAGCTCACCGCTAGTAAAGCAGTTCAAGTAGGGAGCTGCGTCAGCATGTGTAGGCTGCAGAGGAGCAAGTATCGGGTTTATTCCCTGCTGAAAAGAGAAGAAAGTAAACACAATGATTCCACTTGGAGCCTTCTTCAGGTGTGGACGGCTTCAGAACCTGAAGAAGGCCGAAACGTTGTGTTTCTTTTCTTCTCTTTTCAGCAGGGAATAAACCTGTTACAGTACCTGTTCCTTTGCACTAATAAAGCAGTCATACTGTAAATGGCAGCTATCTGACTTTGGTTAATAGCCATGCAATTAATCAATAGTAAGGGCGACTTACATCAGATTTTGATACTGTGTTAATATTATCTTCATGTATTACAGGTTACAAGGGCTTTACATGGGAATTTGCAGCCCTTATACTGAGGGGTTAATATTGTTCCAGAAATGATTGTTCAAAGTTACAAAATGCTACATTGTGCTTTTGTAGAGCAAGAAAAATATTATATAGCTTTCCCAAACAAGAAAAAGGGATGTTTTGTTGCTTATTTAATATCTATAGAATAAGTTTTAAAAAGCAGATAGTTAATTCTTCAAGGAAAATTGTTCCAATTTTTGTCTTCTTCTTATAAGTATTTATGGATTTTGAGCTATACTTTCCATATATAATTTGGCAAATGTTATAGAATTCTAAGCAGAAGGGTAGTAGAGTATTTTAGACTCAGACTTAAATTATATTAAAGCAACCTTTTCTTTTTTCAATTTATTGAAAATTTCAGGTGCCTGTCTAATTATTTTTAACACCCATCCTGTGCAGTATCACTTACAAATGTTTATTGAAATAAGCCAAATGGCGAAAAGCTTATAAACTTGAGGGAGCTTGAGTATCTACAGTATTTATTTAAGGGTTACTTATACATACAGCATGAGTGCCATGTGAAATTTTGAGCAGTGTTTATTCCCATAAAGAATGTTGTACAATAGCAGTGTCCATAAAAACATCTGTTCTCTGTGTTTGCTAGCCGCAAAGCCATGTCATTCAGAAATGGAAATGGAATTCAATACTTCACTTCTGAGAAACAAAAAAAAAACTATTTAAAGTCGCTACAGCTAAAACATGATAAATTGTTTCTATGTTTAGAAGAAAAAAAATGTTTTACTTACTCTTCAGGGAATTCTCAGCTGTAGTAACTTCAGAGTGCTATTGAATTCAACAAACCACAGCAATACATTACTGGCCACCTGTTGTTTGGCAGTTCTGTGACTTTATTTGCTTGTTCATTCTGTCTTATGACAATAAGCTATCATCAGATGTATACATACCTGTACTGCATAAAATATCATCTTAAAATGTGCTCCCCGAAGAAACTCGCAAAGACTTTCTCGGGACACTCCCTTTGAATCTGTTCAGCGTTTCAAATATTATAAATTGTTTTTTAAAAATGTACAAATCCTTTTCCTGCAGGCTTCTGTATGGCGGAAGTGCTTTATTTGAAAGAGTTGACTGTTTTAACGTGCTTCGTTTAAAACCGAGTAATGAGCCCACCCTGACGGGTGTCTGGACACTGACATCTGCTTCGGAACCAGTCCTGAGAAGAGTGCCCAGATACGTTTCCAGGGTTTACGGGAATATACGGCACAGGTAGCCAAAAGGAACTGAACCTTTTTCATCTTGAGCAGAGAAGACAATGAGGGGAACCGGATACAAATATACAAAATCCTCAAAGATACAGCACTGACAAAGTCACCCTGGTGGGCTCCTTCCAAATCAACGGTGAAACGCAAACAGGAGGACACGTTGAAAACTGAGACCAGCAGCCTCTTCTTTGCCCAGAGGACTGTGGGAGTACAGAACCAGCCGCCCAGCCATGTTGTCCCAGCTGAGACCTTGGTTTCCTTGAAGAAACGGCTGGATGAGATCCTCACATCACTTGGCACTAATTACCAAGCGGGCTTGAAGTTCTCCTTAAAGATTTTTTCCGTAGTCACGTGGAGCTAAAACCACTGCTTAGACATTGTGTACGTAGGCGTTTGAATAACCCCCGTGTCCATACTTGATTTCACCCCTTCTGCTGCAGTGTGATGAGATACCGGAAGAATGGTTATGCCTGAAGACCACTGAACAGCTACAATGCTGTTTTATCCTTTTTTGTTGTTGTCTACGGTTCAGAGTGGAGTTCACCTCGCCGTGTTGCTTCGCAGTAGGCACCGGGCTGCAGCTCCTCTGCAGAGAGACGATGAATCTGACAGCACTTTGCCTCACGCCATTCCCCCATCAACACTACGCAACAGTCCAGCTACCAGACTGTTACCAGCCAGCACGTTAGGCAATTTAATAACCCTCAAGGCCCATCATAAACTGTATCTTTAGAATGCTTTATGTACTGTAATGATCTCAAAATGTCTCATTTGCTGCCAAATAGTTTTGAAATTTATGCTGTGAACCAACTTATGCTGTTTTTCTTTTAACCCCTTTACAGTTCCATCACACTAAATTGCCGTTTCCTAAGAATAAGCAGCAGCAATGTCAAACAAATAGCACCTTAGGAAAAACTAACGAGATATGAAAACAAAAACAGTATTTTTTTTTACGTCAAGGAAACAATAAAAGGTCTATGAGAACACACAGCTTGACCTGATTATTATTTGTAATAGTTTCAAAGAGTTCTACTAGGTGATCTAAACCAATCTTGTTAGGAAACAAGTTCTGGTTTCTGTAAAAT
This sequence comes from Atractosteus spatula, assembly GCF_055471065.1. Taxonomy (NCBI): domain Eukaryota; kingdom Metazoa; phylum Chordata; class Actinopteri; order Semionotiformes; family Lepisosteidae; genus Atractosteus; species Atractosteus spatula. Next base: position 62,369,534 of record NC_142711.1, read on the forward strand.
AAATAAAGGAATAATAAATCTGTGCTGAATTCTGCTGTGATATTGTAATGTAATTGTGCTGTAATGTACTGGTAGTGGCTACGGGCATGTGGAGGCAATGTTAAGTATGTGTGACATGAGCAATGATGTTTAAACTTGAGTTCCCAATGTTTAGGAACATTAGGTGTGTACCACTAAGTGTGCTTAGGAGAAATGGAGAAACTGAAACCTACAGAATCTATTTTTCTCTTACAGTAGATCTGTGTAAAATAAAGGCAAGGATGCCTGCCTTGGAAGTACCACTCTAACTGAAATATAATGTGTCTACAGCTTAACATCAGTACCTTAAACCAAGGGTGTCCAGTCCTGGTCCTGGATGAGCTGCATCTCTGCAGGTTTTCTACTGTAGGTCTTTTTGAAGTACAAGCGCCAGACGAGCTGGGATAAGATGTTGGACTGGATGTCAAGGGTTGAGGTGGAATGAAGACACACTTTTGTTCTGCAGCTCCCTTGGATCAGGAATGCAGACTCCTGACTTAAGCAAACCAAAGCTTTGTTGGACCTAATAAATCAACTGAGAACATGTTTTGATTGTAAGCCTCGCCAAATTCAAGCAAGCACCACTCCCAAATAAGTTGATTTTTCCTTTGTCTGCAGTGCATCTGGTATTGTATCAGCTTTCCTTAGCTCGCCTCAAGACACAGCTGCCCAATCCAGATGTTCCTATGATTTTGCACGGTGTTGCTCACAGTCCAGTGTCCTCGGACATTGTGCCGTGCATCACAAAGTGTTGCAATCAAGCTGCTTTGAACCTGGAGCATGACCCTAGAGAGATGGTTTAGAACATACAGATATTATACAGTGACTCCTTATATTCTGAATTACACTCTGGGATAGTTCAGATCATATTTTTTTTGATTTGCACCTGATGTCCCCTATAATAATATAATAAGTATTATAAGTATGAAATATATATACGGCAAAGTTTCATACTAAGAGTCCGTGATGCAGTACAATTTGTGTTTAATCATGGTGTTATATTGCACAACTGTACAAGACTGTGTCTATTCTTAATACAGACGTCAGACTTCTACTGTGTGCTTACCTCCTCCAGGGACTGCCTTGTTGCTCTCTTACTTTCTGATGTCCTCTTTTAAATAAGTTTGCTCCCTTGAAACAATTAATGCATCAAAAAAAGGCTTTCAGTGTTTTTTTTTAAAAAAGAAAAGCATCATGTTGCTCCATTTCTTTTCTGGCACAACAGATAAAATGAACTTTTCAGTGCAGGATTATAATTACAGTTTTCCCTAGGTATTCCTTCAACAATGCCAGTTTTAATTAATCCTTTATAACCTCAGGGTTCATATGGGACTTAGTGCTCATATAGGACTTGTGCTTAATTTCACATCATTAGGAACAAATGCCCTGAACTGTATGAGCATTCCAGTTAATTAAATGCATGCTTGTGTCAAAGGCTGTCTGTAACAAGTTCACAGATTGCTAACAATATTGCTACAAAGAATTTAGGGTTTTATTACTGAGCTTCAAAGTATCTACATCTCTTGAACTTAGTAACAATTGTAGTGCAGTAGTTCACAATTAGGGATAATCCAGTACAATGCACACTTTTTAAATGTTCATCAACTAAAAGAGACAAAAACCTGTTACCTTTACTACCTTGTGTTTCTTCATGTTATTACATTGCAGGTCTTTAGTACTTTTGAAGAGCACCTACTGTACTAAAAGAGGGCCTGACAAAAACGTCCTACTAATATTCTTAACATCCAGTGCCATTCAAGTATGTCTCTAATGGGACCCAAACATTCCTATACTCATTAAGTTTCCCCTGTAAATTATATGAAATCTTTTCAAATGTAACTTGTGATACAGCCTCTTTAATCCATTCTTTGTACGACGGGCCTGTACTGTCCACCCATTTTCGCAATATTATTTTCTTAGCAATACAGAGAGTCAAGAAAGTATTTTTATATTGAATTGCTGCTTTAACCTTTGATAAATCACCAAGGATACATGCAATGGGAGTAAGTGGATTTGAGATATTTAGGTGCCTGAGAGCTTTCCCCACTGTGGAGGTCCAGAATGACTGTATGTGCTGACAATACCATAATAAGTGCCATAGTGATCCTTTATGTGTGTTACATTTTGAACACATTCCTGTTTTATGCCACTTTATCTTTTTCAATTTTTCTGGGGTATAATAGTCTGTTTAAAATTTTGTACTGAAGCAGTTTGTTATGTATACTGTGGCTCTAAATGGATAACTAACATTACGCCACACAGTATCCCAGTCTATGTCCTCTGACACTACACAGGGATCAGCTGTCCACTGAGATGCACAGCTATCAAAAGACTTATCTGACCTTGCATGGAGAAGGATGTAAAATGTCCGGGCCTTCACTTGTATGTTAGTCTGGAATAATTTATTGCAGTAATTATCCAGTTCATGTTTTAGTTTCACTTCACAGAGAGTTTTAGACAGTAAACCTATAAGTTTTGAGTGATTTATAAAGCACACGGACCTTGTGACGAGGGCCCCTGACTTTTGTGTGGAGCATCTTAATCAACAGTACATCCTCGGAATGTTGCTGCCAGACGTTAGGGATTTTTTATTAGAGACAACCTTCACACGAGCCAACAGAATAGCCCACCTCATAACACAGCTTGAAGTGCTTTGCTTCATAAAGAACGGGGCTCAGATTCTTTCAAGGCCTTCGTACAGTTCCGAGCATCAGGCAGGTGATACTGGACTGTAGCCTTATTTCAGTCCATTGGAACATTTCCGGGATGGTGTGGAAAGACTGTTTGGGAATGCACAGTAGAGCCGTACTCTCTGCTGTTGAAACCGCTGCATGAAAACTGGGTTAGTCTTCCTCTGACCTGAAACATGACTACAATACTACATTACTTTAGTGTGGGCAGCTCTCCTTTGGCATTGTCCTGCGCCTAAGATTTTGCATTTTAGACCAAGCTCCTGCATATCTAGATAAAACATATTTATACAATGAAAAATATACAATGCTTTTTACTTGTTCCCATTCTAAATGCATAGCAAAAATGCAACACTTTCATTTTCACACACACAAAACCCAATTCTGACTCTCTAGAAAACAAGCCTACTCATTAAAATGTAAGAAAAAACTCTTAGAGTTTCCTAGACAAGACAGCTGTAATCTTGCACAAAGATGGGTAGGTGTTTTAAACAGTGAATAATATCATTTTCTTACTCTTGGCAATCTCAGATATCAATTGAGCTTTTTCCCTGTCTAACACTCATTTGTATGTATGAGAAGTTCATATACCATCTGTTCACTCAGAGCTGCCTCATTGTGTTCCTGTGACTTGCAGAGGAATGCTGATTGTTAGCAATAAAGGTCTTATTTCTCTTAGGTTGCCTGTGGACTTGAATACCATCTTCGGCTACTTTTTTCTCAATATAAAATGGGAAGTTGTGCCACTGTCTTCTTACATGCTCATTACTTTCTCCCAAATGGCAAAGCCTTCATGGTCACGATTTAAAATATATCTGTGGTTCTATACTGGGATTTGTAGCTACAGTAAAATCTGTAATACTGAGGGCAGCACAGTGACGTAGTGGTTAGTATTGGCGCACTTTCTTGCCCAAATAGATGCAAGTGTGCAGGGGAGAGTCCCATAATGAAGTGACAGGTCCAGAGCCATCACCGTGTTTTTGATAACATTTACCCAAACTACACTGCAGAGCTTGGAATACACATTTCACTTTTCATTCTTCACAGATATTGTTCTGCTTTATTGCAGTAAAGCCCCTATTCTTCGTTTAATCTCTTTTTATTCACAGAGATTTTTGAATGTGATTGAACTTCAAACCTATATTTTAGAAACTTAGTTGTAATGATCAGTAATTTCCGGACCCTATGCGGACGACACAATCCAGAATCGTGAGGAAACACTAGGAAAAAGTCATGCAGGAATACGGGGATGAAAACAGGGGGGGCGTGTCCAAAGTGCGCTGGTGCACGGGGGAGGTGTGGCCGAGGCAAACAATCCAAAAGTAATCCATAGAGGGAATCCAAAAACGCAAGAATAATTCCATAGCCAGGTGATCCATCCAACAAGGAGTTAAAACACGAACCGGTGGACAGGTAATGGGACGAGGCGCTTCCAGGTCCCGGACTCGCACGGTGCGGAAACCAGATGCAGAGCCAAGATGAACGTCAGCGCCTGGCTTTTAAGGTGGACTGGGAACAGGGGTCAGGTGCACATAATCAAGTCTGAGGTGAAAGGGCCAGAGCACCCTTAAGGAGGAGGGACTATAATCGTGACACTTAGTCATGAGTGGATTCAAAGCTAAGACTTCGGTTTCAACCACTGAGAGTAGTTGAATCTGTGTCACTTTTCAACTGCATCAAGAAAAATTGAGTTAACATTTTTCTGTTTTAGTTTTACTGACAATGATATTTGATAAAAATAAAATGCAGACAGCTGACAGTGGCAGATTGTTCAATAAACAAACTATGCACCACTTGATAAAATAGGAGGAGCAGATCATTATAGATTGCTCAATGAACTTGAAGTATCAGACAGATGGTGAAAGTTCATCCCCAGCCGCAGGACGAGGAAGTGGGTACTAAGACACAGTCTTGCACTGCTTGTTTGTTACTGTACATGCTGTAGAGACAAACTCGCCAGGAGAACCAGCAGAGATCTTGGTTTCAACGCTGAAATAAATACTTGCTGATCGCTTCTCCTCTGTAGCCAGGATTCAGTTTCTTTCCCGGCCTCTGAAGAGGGTTGACCTTGCCTGTCCCCTTTCATTAATATGGAAACTGAATGCGGAATAATTTACTTTCCCATTAGACTCCCTTGGTTTGGGTGGAACACCTAGCTGGCAGTGATGTTAGGAACCGAACTGCTACTGGAAGACAAGCTTCAAAAATTGCCAGGAAGTGTTAGAGTGAATAACCCTTCAGATGACAAAGAACATAAGAATAGTTCCAAACGAGAGGTGGCCAATACAGCTCATCCAATTATTGTTAGCTAATGAATTGGAAGACCTGACATTTCTTGAAAGAAGCCAGGGGAAACAGCTTCAGCAACATGTTTGGGCAGTTAAATACCTTCTACCACAACCCACTGTGTCAAGAAATACCTCCTGCAAACACAGGGAGCAGCTCTTACACTGCTGATGAATTATGTCTGTAAAAACACTTCAAGATTTGTGCTCTGCAACTGCTTCCAGGAAGAAGTGTCTTTATTAAATTACAACTTTGCACAGAATAACAGCAAAACTGCATAAAGCCCAGAATTAAAATGACAGCCAGGCGTGGATTAGTAAATATGGATGAGGCAGGCCTTTGTAGAAATGCACTTTTATGGATTTGATTCCTTTGTATTTAAAAAGAGTCAGAAGTCAGACCTAGAGTTTATTATGGAGTTTATTATGATTCAAATCTCTATGTTTAAAACTAAAAACATGTGATTTTTGTCTTTTCAGCCAATCAAGCTTACAATGAGTCTTGCATTATCCCCTCTGGCCCCATTTTCTCATCTCTTCTTGGGGAAAAGGATGGAAATGAAGGCTGGGAAAAACTGACCAATGACCTAGAAATTTTCAAAGGTGAATGTACTCTGATACCAGCTCAAAATGATATCAGAATAAATATTTCTGTTTCTAAACGATGGTCTTCTGTGATAAAATTAATTAGAACTTTACATTTCTTTTGTTTGTCTAAAAAAAATAGACCAGATCTCAGGATAGACGAAGCCATCTCTGCAGAGGGAATATCTGCACGATTACAAAACAGACAAAGTGCATAACACAGCTTCCACTCTTTGTGGTTCACCCTGTTTGAAATGAGTGGTTTTATAAGGATCTAACTATCCCCCTGAGGTCTTGACTGATGTGTTAGCCTGTGTCTTAACCAGCTAGGACAGATTTTTCTAATCCTGGCCTTGGTGGACCTTCTGGTTTTTGTTCCAGCATTGAAGCGTCCCATGACAGGAGGCCGGCCCCTTTGGCATAGTGGAATTCACCGCTGTGTGGCAGAGCACTGGTGAGGAAGGTGTCTGAAAGAGGGCAGTGCAGTACCGTGGGGGACAAGCCTCACACATTACAGCAGTGGGGGGCCATGGTAATCATGAGCAAAGGTTTTTGACAGTGGCGTTTTGAAGGATGGTGTTTGAAAGTCATTTTTGGCCCGGTCCCTCTTGTATGAAACACCATTGTGTCTGTGTGTGCACAGTATATCTATCAGTCTGGCCATGCAGGTCCGCTCTAGATAAGAAGCTTCTGTTTTTCTGGTCATGTGCAGGGTGTCATGCAAGATGAATATCTGATCTTTAACCTAGAAATCAAAATCTTCATTTCCTGTACAGCTGACCCAAAAATGTTGGTTAATTAAAATGTATGAAGAAAAAAATTAATATCTGATTACTTCTTAATTTAAGCTGCATTATAGCTTCCTGACACTTTAACATCTCGGAAGAGAAGACCAGGTCCCACGAGAACAGGCTATGATTAAAACATCAGTGTTCTCCATAAGGAAGAAACAGAGGAGTAAAGATCAGAAGTGGATAGTTGTTTAATCTTGATTCATTTCAATATTATTTTTCTGTTTTGAAAACTCTGTCATGTTTAATTACTTACTCTCCACCTTGGGACAAAGTACACTGAATCAAATGGGAAAGGACAGTACTGGTAACATTTTAGTCTTTAACACTTTGTGACAGTATGTTTTACATGTGGCATTCTTTAACATTGTTTTGCATAATTTCTCAAAGAACCTGCAGAGCCTGAGCACATAGAAGACAGCAAAAGGCCGATTTTTGTGATGAACTGGGAAATACTGTTGTGACCATTTTTTTCATTAACATATTTAAAGTGTGAACATGCCCACACAACAGATTTTAATACATTGCAGAGGTTTTTTTTTGGTTTCTATAATCTGCCCGGTTATGTGAATGAAATGTGGCAACACATATTGCTGTCATTGCATATTTACAGGTTCATTAAAGCACAGTTAAAAAGGAACAGCAGGAAACAAAGGGATAGTAGTTTGTCCCTGTAATGTACATCTATGCAGACTCTAAAAGCACTTCCATGCATTTTTTGTGAGTGTAAAACATCAGGGATACTATGCATAAAAGTGTCAAATAATAAGTGCATAACATCTGATCATTTAAACAGATCTAAGTTAAATCATTCATCACCAAAGACCTGTTATGCAGTAAATTAGTAACTGGGCTGAATGGACAGTGAATGATCAGGCCAAAACAAGCATTGTTAGGAAACCAAAGAGAGGATGTGCTGGTGAGTGAGGAAGGGAAAAGGAAAACTATCTTTTCACACTGATGCCTAAGTGTCTTTCACACTGAAGGATGATTTACAAGCAAAGTCAGCTAATTAAGTTTCCCTTGCCTCGGACACGCAGTGTAGGAGGACCTGGGCTAGCACGATAGCTGGACTAATTTCCGGATGCTGGAAACCCCAGACAATGACATATTAGTCTTGTGTTCTTTAAGATATTCTGCAAATGCCCCTATCTCATTATGAATCGGGGCCCTGATGCCCGGGAGTATAAAGTATAAAGAGACACATCTGTGTGAGAAGGGCGATGGCCGACGAAAATTCTAATGCAACAAACGAAGTCACCAAGGGACTATCAGTGGAAATCCAGCTCCTCCGTCTTATCGAGGCCTGGCCTCTGCAGTGTCCTTGGGGTGCTCGCCCTATCGATGTCAGTGTCTTTGAGTCTGCTTATTACTGCGCAGCTGTAGCTTTCTATCAGGCTGGAGACGTTAAAGTTTTTCAGACCCGCAGAGCAAGGAAATGAGTTTGCTCACGGACTGACCTTCCTCACCCCCACAGGAGAAGCACCGAGTCAAGCCAAGCAGGCGGGACAGTCTGAACGGACTGCTCTCGTTTGTGACTGTTCTGAGGAACGTGCTCCCCTGTCAATCAATGAGTACAGAGCAGTCATGTGAAGTCCTGGAACAGAGCAGCAGCTTCTTTTAAAGGGAGATCAGATCCAACATTAATCGATTTGTAATGGAGCATTTTTGTTTCTCCTGAGGTTTCTGTGACTGTAACTGCTTCATCATACTGGCATAAATGGCCATTATGTCATTGCGTTTGTGCTGTGGCACTTTTTTAAAGCATTTAACCTACTAATGTGAATGACAGTCTTTTAAATCCAGAAATATTGTAATATTAAATGTAAACATTTTCTTGTAATAGTACAGCCAACACAAGTCCTTTAATGTACCTTCACAGGACACAGGGACTAGTAGGTATTCTCCTACTTTTTATTTACAGAATAAAAAAACCTTCACAATTCAAAGTGGTTTTTATTTATTTTCAGTGAAGCTTTCACAAAGTGACAAAGGCTCTTAAAAAGAAGAGCTGCGGCTTTGCACGGCAAAACAGAAGCAGGATACTGGTCAGAGAGTTAACCTAAACATTTTTTATCTTTTTGTATACATAGCAAATCTCAGAAGACTCCCAGCACAAACACTGGACAGGATCAGCACATCCTTCCCAGGCTTGCCGAGCTGAAACGTATGCAAGAGGCTCAGGACAGAACATGTGCAGATTTTAAGCAGGGTGGTTAGGAAGACTCTGGTTTCAGGCATGAGAAGGGTGTCGTGGCCATAAACCCATCAGTGGTCCAGCGAAATTGACAGACGGTATATTAGTGGAATCTCACATCTCATCATGTAGAAACTTCATTCAAGGCTCAAGGACAAACGAAAATAACACGTCTGGAAACCTGCATTCATTTATTTGAAATATTGATTCCATTTATTCATTGTTAAATATTTATTTTTTAATTTTTATTTTAACACAGCTACAACAAGCAGCCACAACACATGCTCACATGTTCATCCAGGGAATAGGGAAGTAGGGTCAATAATTGCATAATTAGACAAAATTCTGTTTTTAACAGTGATGGTTAAAATCTGAATAAAAGAAAAGTTAAACAATAAATGCATTTTTGACTCAAAAAGTATCACTGTCTTAGCAGTCCTAAAAATGTATATCTTCAGTAATTGTACAGGTTAGAGAAGCTGGAACTTTAATATTATAGACATACTGCCCAGCAGAGAGTACTGCTTTCTTTACAAACATTAAAGCATGTTTCACGGACTACAGATAAGTTAAGGGGTATTTAATCCCAGAAGAAAGTTAAAACTAAGTATAAAACAAACCTCTTTTTTCTCCCAATTCACATTTTTCTCTTGAAATGTTTTGTGCTGTAGACTTCAGAAATCAGTACACTGTTGAAACCTTAATAGGATGTAACTTGTCAGATTAAATTCATAGGAAGTAAAAAAAAATAGTGACATTTTCATATTTTAAGAAAAATGCAATCAAAGTTGGAGGTATTTTAAAATGAAAGAATAAAAGATTTGATAACTTGTTTGTAAACATTTGGTGTGGATTCGTTCTATTTTTAATGCTTTCATCCTAGAGAATGTGTTTCATGTGAGAAAGGATTTTACATTGTAGAACATTAAATTCGATTTTTTGAAGGGCATATTTTATTCTGTGCTTGTTTCTAACGTGCAATATCTTGAGATACTGAATTTAGTAATCCATTTAAAATCTGTAGACATAAAGTGCTTGTATTTTGCAACTCTTTAGAACTGTTATGCAAGGTGGCACAGAGAGCTCAGAAAATGTGTTGCTCAAGTCACAGCAAGAAAAGATCCCCTTTCCTCACTTGACAATTCAATACAGAAATTCAGACAAAATGTCCCAGAGGAACTGAGATTTGGCAGACTACACGGAACAGCTGCTGACTTTATTTTCATCAAGGTGGTGAGAATGAAACCGCGTTGGTCGAAACACTATCGAAATCCTATTGCTCTAGAATGTCTTGCCAATAGCTCAAGATACACTTTGACAGAGAAAAAACAAGTGGGTCAGGAGAAAAAAGACATGTGGCTCATCAAGCATCACAGCATGTTCTTAGATTTTATTTTGCATTGTTGCAGAGGCTCTTTGTGTCTTCTGTTCAATTAGGCAGACCTGACAAACGCTGCTCACTGTAGGGGTAAGCGATACAGTTACCAGGCAGTGACAACTGTGCACACCAGTGATGTGGTGAGCTGAACCCAGAGCTGAAACAACAGAGCTGTAAGCAGATTGTACCATTATTTAACCACGCTTGCCACATAATGATTAATATCACCATTTTATGATTCAGAAATGGCAAGCCACTGTAATTCAATTCAAAATTGTTGATTCATCCCCAAGGGGGGCAATTTAAGCATCGAGAAGTTCAACACACAACACAGTCCAAATAAAACTGGTAAGAAAAATTTCTCAGAAATTACAACACATTGCTAAGAAAATACTTAAAAACAGCATAATATCTCTAGGATGATTAATGAAATGTACATGCATTGTAAGGACTCTGTCCTACACAACAAAATATATAATAATCCATTCATTGGATATTTGAGAAAGTATTAAAATACATGTTCATTTGTAAAGGGGTCTCTATCCAGTAGAGATCACATTGCTAAAACTGTATGGACTCATTTATTTGTAGGAACATTCATTCAGGAGGCAAAACATTTTCAAATATAAGAACTGTATGCAGATGCATAAATAAAGTATTACTATCAGTAAGTAATTCATACCTCTGACAGATGTGCATGCTATTGAATACAGCTGAACTTGTAGAAATTGCTCATTATTTCAGTTCATGTTTCTTTTACATTTCCAGTAGATATAAAGAACGCATTGAGGTGCAATTTGAAAATAGAAGAATATAGTAATTTATCAATTCATCCATTTTCAAACCACTTCATGCAATCCAGGATCTTGTGCCCGTTGCTTATCCCAGCAAGCAATGAGCATAAAGCAGGGTACACCCTGGATGGGACACCGGTAGTATTTACTGTAGTAATACTGTAGTGTCCTGTAGTGTCCTGTTGTGAATTTGTTCAGCCTCTTTAAGATTTTATTCATATATTCATTGATGTTAATGGTCTCACTCTTGGGCATGTGGATCCTAAACAGGAGTGTAGCACTTCCTGGCCATTTTTTAATCTTGAACACATCTGTAGCACAGTGTTCTTTCTTTAATCCATGAACTGAGCCACTGCTGTCCCTCATTAGCAGGCTATACTTCATTAAGATGGGGACATTCGTTCTACCTGTGAGCAAATCCTAAGGACAGGATCCTGCATTTAGGATTTCCAGTGTATTAGCAGGGGGTTCATTTCTTGGAGATGATTAAATTCTGTAAGAATTTTAGCTCAATTTGAACTTTTTGACATATATTAGCAAATGCCACATTTCTGCAACATTTGGTAATAATGTGGCAACAGATGTTTGTGGGAAAGGTATCTTTGATTTGTAGCTGCACTGGGAAAGTTCAATAGAGAACCTCAAAATTAAACTGTTTTGAGACACAGGGCAGTCATGCTGCTGTTGCAGGTCTTTTGTTATTAAGTTACGATTCTCACAATCAAAGGTGTCTTTCAGTGTTAGTTTGATGGAGGAGGAATCACTTGGAACACACCATGTTGTGCAGCTGTGCTTCATTGGAGAATTTTGCAAGAGGCCACAGCCTTGTACTTTAATTGGCTATAAGCAGGATCTAATATAGGACAGTAATAGAGGTCTGTATAATAATTAAGCTGACCAATATGCTAGAGCAGTGGAACAGAGTAGACTGGAAGGACTGTACTGCCTGCTCGGTTACCCTGATATGGAGGCAGTGCAGACTGTAAATAAAAGTTGTTGTTACATGCATATGAGATAGCAACAAAGCATCACAAGGTCTAGATCATTCAAAGTTTTCTTACAGCACAGTTTTAGCACAATATGATTGCAGCTGAGATCTTCAGCATTTACTGAAAGTGATCGAGTTCTCTTCTCAGTGAGTGAACACTTCAGTCCAGTTTCAAGCTCCGCTCAATTTTAAATCACAACGGAAATGGTACAATGGCAGCTGTTATCATTATTATTATATATATAATAATAAAATAATAATTAAAAATAATCCATTGAACATCTCTGAAATCTAAATCAAATACATTTAAATTCTAATTACAGTCCAGCAGCACTTTTGATGTGAAAGACCTGTTATACTGCTTTCAGAGAGCCACTGTTTCCTTGGGAGAAATTTGCAGAAATATTTCTTTCTAAGATGCAGAGACCTGCTCTTTGCAGCATCACTAATATCTCATCTGTATAGCTTTCCCCAGTCAGGCACAGTCTATAATACAGCCACAGGCCAGTTTACAGCTACAAAGTGTAACCCTGTATCATTCTTTTGCTACATGAAAGAACTGTAATGGACTGACAAATAACACTTGAATAACACTTTTTCGAAAGTGTCTTGAATAAATATGCTACTATGTATTTTCTCAGACCACAATTTAACAAAATAACAAGAAGGAGAATAATGATTTGTGGTTTGTAAGACTGATATAGACTGTATTTGAGATGTTGTGTTTCTTTTAATGTTTTTTTCTTTAATTTGAACAAAGCTATTCATTTTGTTTATTAAGTTATTTTTTTTTTCCTAGGACAAAGAAAAGCCCAGTGAAACTGTGAAAACAGTGACAAACAAAAAGGAAGAGAAATGAAACAGATAATGGTATCTAACTGAAATTAATTATCTATCTTATTATATAGACAACATATAAGAGATTTGGCACAAGTGCATTTTGGATTATTTCATTATTATATCCTTCTTACAACATCATACAACACTTAAGTAAGAAGGAGTTCTTCTGTTTTCTACGTCTGTTTACCCTGTTAGGATTTTCCTGTTGGCAAAAAAACACAAAAATGTATATGAATATTTTATTTTTACTTCTGAAAAAAAAACACCTTCCATTTCCATTTAACAAATGGTTGCAGAGTTATTTAAAACCCAAGGTTTGGGGCTGCTCTTCCTGTGTTTGTTTTCTGGATGTCACGAGGTCACCCTTTGCTCACATCCACCCTCAGTTGTTGTTGGAAACCCTATTATTAGATTCTCCTTTCTGAGTTTTCTTTATCTTTAAAATGCCGAAGCTTGTCCACCCTCTCACACCTCTGAGTCTGAGCTCATGTACAGAAGAGATACACAGACGATCAGTTCTCCCTGCTCTACATGAAGCTCCCAGAATATTGCACTTTACTCTTCACTGCGGTGTGTGTCGCTGTTTTGAAATGACACAGCTCTGTTAAGATCTGCACCTCTGGATGAAACTTGTCAAACACCGCATTCACAAACTAAGAAAAGTCTGAATTATGTCAAACAAAGGAGCTCAATGGAGGATAACCAACAAGAGGAAGCCACTGGATCCATCCTGTTTGTTCAGTTTTTGTTTCGTGGCTGATTGTTTAGGAAATGTAAATAAGCCCTTTCCTGTAATATCGTATGACATCCATAACGTAATCTGATCTTTTTTCAATTTTTTGTTTCCACGCAACCATTCTTCTGTGGAGAAGAGACTGGATTTTCTATTTCATTCTGAATGTGAAGTAAAAAGTAGGAGGTCTGCACCTGAGGCCGTTTCACCACGACTTGCTTGTCGATGGCTCTCAGGTGGGCTGAGAGCTCAGCAATGCTGGTACGAATACAGCTGGGCTGATTCGAGCAATCGGGGAAAACTCTTGGATGTAGGATATCCTGTAGCTGCAATGTCTGTAATACGGACTGAGCCTGTGACCCAACGGGTTGAGTCTCTGGAGCTCCAGCCATTACTCCACACACACTGCCTGCAGACCTGAAAGGGTGAAGCTGCCCTGAGATCAGTCCTGCTTCATCAGGTCAGGCTCGTCCTGCGTCCATCGACATCTGAGCGATGACACGGGGACGAGGTCCGCCCTGTTCAGGAGCAACAGTTCAGGCATATCCTATATTAAATCAAAGCTCACCGGACTCTCTCCTCTTCAATGACGCTCTCCGTAAGGATAAGAGATGCCTGCTGGTCCTGCTATTATTGACCCTGTTTCCCTTGATCTGAATCCAACAATTTTTATGATATAAGCAAGAGCATTTTTGCCTTTTCTAAATTGCTTCCCCGCATTGTCTTGTTGAAGTCATCTATCAGTCAACACCTGCAAATGAGTCTTTTTCCTAGGCTGCCTTTTCTAGCTCTTTACGGGCAATCTAATGGTTGTAAAGTGAACACTGCATGTGATACGGTGCATTTAAATGTGTTCAACTTCACCGTTGTTTGGCCGCTGTTTGGTTCTGGCTCAAAGTGTTTCGGATCTCTGTGGCTTCTTTCTTTCCACCTGCAAGATGTATACTGTTGTAAATAAATGAGTGAAGAAAAAAAGACATACTTTATTTAAAAGCACAAAAGAGGAAATAAACACTAAAAGTGAAATCCATGCATAGTAACTGCTCTAACCAAGCAACAGTATATCACACATTCTCGTTAGTCTTGAACTTAAATGTTAATGTCATCAATGTTTTACAGAGAAGGTGTTATGCTGATAGTCAATTGGAGATAGATGATAGGACACAGTATTAGAATTTTATTAAAGAGATTTTGAAATGTTTTCAAAATCATCTAAAAAAAGTAATGATTGTAATTTTAAAAAGAAGTACATACTGTATACTGTATATGGTATACAGTTTGCAAGTTAGCAAAATAAAGCAAAAAAAGGAATAAGGTTTTAATACATAGTATATAGGAGGCACAGTGGTGCAGTGGTCAGCATTGCTGCCTTGCTGCACTGGGGCCCTGGGTTCAGTGCCAGACCTGGGTTGCTGTCTGTGTGGAGTTTGTATGTTCTCCCCATGTTTGCATGGGTTTCCTCTGGGTGCTCTGGTTTCCTCACACAGTCCAAAGACATGCTGACAGGTTAACTGGCTTCGGAGCAAACTGGACGTGCTCTGAGTGTGTTAGTATGCGCACTTCTGTGTCTGCGTGTTCCCCGTGATGGACTGATGTCCTGTCCAGGGTGCATCCCACCTAGCTCCTGTTGCTTGCTGGGATAGGCTCTTTTATTGGATAAAGAAGTTAGAAAATGGATGGATGGATGAATGGATACATAGTAAAGTACACATTATAAGAAATTAGGCTATTTCAAAGCCTTTGAAACAAAACATAGGGTTGGGCTTAAAAGGAGGAAAACTAGATTAATGAGAATAAAGGTACTAGGAACTGGAGTGTATTGAGCTGGAGTATAATACTAAAGTGTCCTCCTTGCAGTCTGTGCCTGATTTTTAATTTGTCAATGATTAGGTGTACTCTATTTAAGCTGTTTCCTGAGATAAACATCAAGTCATCAAGTAAAGCATTATTGATTATTGATTTTTGCCCATATAGCTTGGTACTCAGTCACTCAGCGATCATGACTGATGCAGACACAGCAACGTCTGGTGCCTGACACTTAAAGTGAAGAATATAGAAAACTTCACTGATGACATTGAAAGTGAGGTCAAATTTACATCTTGTTTCCTTTGAACTTGATTTGAATTAATCTCAATATGAAAGTACTGTATATACTTAAAATAACATTTCTTTGTAGCTAGAAAACTGCTAATTCTTTTAGGTCAGTGTTGATTTACTGATTGAAAACAATTGCCGATAGGAATGATACTACAACTCCCTGCAAAAATGTTAAGCATCAAAGAAAAAGGCACAGGTTTTATTACCAAATTAAATGTGAAGCTTTATTTTTGCTGCTAATGATTAATTGTTTGACAGCTGTGTAGATTTGTAATATTTCTAGAAATGATATGTTGAAAAATCAAGCGACAGGAACAAAACCCCAGTGGATAATCAAATCTAGAGAATAATCCACCCTAGAATTTTTATTAATATTTAGTCATCTGGGAAAATAAATCTTAAAGCAACGTCTCCTGTGTCACACAATTCTAGTCACCAAGAAAAGCATAAGTTGCTTCCTCTGTTTCAATTAAATATAAGCTCTTCTTTTGGAATAAAAAATACATTAGAAAATGATCATGTTACGATGACACACCGTTTATTCATCAAAGACAAAGTGAATTGTTCTTTCACAGTAGGAACACAGTGTCTGCATTGTTTTTTTGCAAAATTCTGGAGAGAAAACTATTTTTTACACAATGCGCAGCGAATGTCATTGTCTGAAGACAATTCATCATAGGATTCTATTATTTTCCTGCACACAAGTGCTGCCATAGAATCCAGCTCCTGGCTGAGCACTATGAGATGAAAGAAATGACAAATCCCACATTCACTGAGGTGTGCGCCCCAGGTCGTCAGAGCTACAGACAGAGAGGCCACCACAAACGAGCTGGTCCAAGGTTGTCAAAGAAAGTTTGCACAGAGCTGCTCAGGAAGAGTGACAGAAGACTTCACAGCGACCTGTCCAGAGGCTGATCAGGTCCGAGCATCGGTGCTGCCAGGATGGCACTGATGCTGAGGGAGGTTGTAGCAGATATTAACTTAGTCATGCTTTAAATTTAACAGTACTTTGGAGTGCTTGTCGTGAGAACTAGATTTTTGTACACTTTGCCTGTCATGTTATCTGTTTAAGTGGATTTAACTAAATCCGTTACGCCTCAATGTTACATTTCTTTTACACATTGGTATAAATATAGCTGCATTGAAAAGGGCACGTTGATGAATTTTGGAGGGTTTCTTTTTGTAAAATTGAAGAATATGACATTTTCATGTTCATTTAATATAATTTGTTACTATAGATATTGAAATATTTTATCATACTGCAGTAACAGCCCACACCAGAAATTAGTATAATTAACAGACGTTATTGTGAATAATGCTACTTTACAGCCATGAGTTGTATGCTTGTATTAGGGAGCACCATCTTTGAGGGAAGCTTTGGCTGATAAATGTATTATTCAAGGCTTTGCCCGACTCAAAGAACTAAAACAATTCCTTGTGTTTCCTTTATGGTGAAGGCACTCCTCAATATGCTGCTGAACATGCCGCTGCTGTTTGTTTAACAGACAAAAAAATAAGAATGGAGGTTTGGAATGTTGTTTTGGCAGCAGTTCAATACATTCATTAGGGTGGGAATTTGGTCAGCAATATTTCATCGTGGCTCATTTTCATATTTCATTTTTTTTCCTCTCTCTTGAGTTATTCCTTCAGAGCAAAATTCAATATCTCTGCAAGGTCCATTTTTAAGCGTCTGTGTAGCTTGCAATAAGAATTAATCTAAGTTCTTAAATTCTAGCCGAGATTATGGATTAATGTTCATGGCGAGCAGAACATCTTGGCAATTAAACTGTGAAGGAAAAGGTTGCAGAGTTGAGCAGATGGCAGCCAGAGTTAATTTACAGAGACTACCTTGTTCATAATTTCACTCTCATTTCTCAGAGTCTTTGAATTCGGTGAATGCTTATTATCCAGAGTTATTTCCCAGCCTGAAGCATGAAAGCTGGTGCTCAGAGACACTATAATGATTTTAAAAAGTGATCATCCAAGTCTTGAGCTGACTGATTTCGGAGTTGGAGTGTTAGACAAGTGCTAGAATGTGAATGTGGTGAGTGATGATAGACTTGTTGCGTCCTTAAAGAAACATCCTCTCAGCTGGAGAATGACCTTTATTTTGTTTTAAAAAATATTCTGAAGCACGGATTTTCAATTTAAAAGACAAAGCGTCAGCTTTCCGTGGTTCAAATCCAAAAGGCCTGTCTTGTGTTGCTTTTCAGATTGCTCTTTGATCTATCTTTGATAGTAATCTAGAAATTCAACACTTCAGTTACACTTTAGATGAGGTTGTACAACTGTTTTTATGAACTATATATATAGTTCTGCAATTTCCCTCACGGGATCAATAAACTATCTATCTATATTGAATTTGTTAATAAAGCATTTTAATGTAACAAGTGTAATAATAACCACGCTCTGGGTGGATTCATTGCATGTTAATAACAAAACCCTAATCCTAATGTAGCTTGAACAATAACCCTGATGGCAGAATTATTTGCACAAGATAATTTTTGTCTATAATACTGGCACCTCTTCGAAGATATTTTTCTCCATTTTTGATACATGGAGCTCACAGGTCAGCAGTCAGCTTCTGTTTCCCCTGTGCAACAGCAGCCTTTGAGCCAATCCACAACTGCTTGATGAGACTCTTGTCTGGGGAGTGGCCAGCCCTCAACTCAATCTTGTTTCACAGAAATTCTTCATCCTTCTAGAAGAGCACCTTGCTGTCAATGAGGCTCCTAGCACTGGGAGTGCAAGAGTCATTTCTCCCTCCACAACACGATAGTTACCCGTAGCTGAGGTCTAAATATTCCCTTAAATATATTGTTTCTTTCTTTTTGGAAAAAATGAACTCACAGCAGTAAAAAAAAAACCCAACAATTTCAGGTATATCACAAAAAAGTGTTTTAAACCTTTTTTTATCTGAATAAAACACAAGATGCTATGCAAGGTGAAGTTTGAGTGTCACCTGCATCTTTCTATACAGTATATATCTTTTCTTCATTGTTGAGCTTTCTTTTTGTGTACTTTCATTCTGATTTGAAGTTGTATTTCTGTACTTAATTAAAGTAAAAATGAGTCGAACTCTTCTCATAGTTGTAAGAGCATTGTGTGTTCAGACAAGATGGCAGGCCTGTCTGAATTACATTTCTCAGGAAGTATCCAGGGAATGAGCTGCTGCTCTCAGTCCTGACCAATTGTCTTCCAGCCTCTCGTCATGTGACTGGGGGCAGCAGCTCACCCCCCCCCCCCAAAGCCACCTGGGAAATGTAGTTCAGAAAAGGCTGTCCTCATGTCCGAACCTGCACTACGTTTACAGAATTAAATGACAGGAAATAGGCTTGGAGACGTTAACATTAGTTATGCAGCTCCCTTCATTAGACACTTCCCTGCTGTTAATAAGGTTCTAACTTTCCCTGCATGCTTCCTGGCTATCAGCTCAGAGGTACGTTTTCTGAAGCTACAGTATATTGCGTTGTTGTGGCATCTAGACAAAGGCATGTATCTAGTGTGGCAGGGCTCAGTGGCACTGAGCGGGTTACCTGAGTGACTTGAAACCTTGAAACCTTGGCAGTGTAGACGTTCTCCCTCAGCAGAAGGACTGGTCTTCTGGTGGTGTTCATTACTGTTAAGGTCAGTGTTTCTCAACCTTTTCCATCCCAGATAGCAGAACTGCAGCACGCTCGGGTGGAGCAACACAGGCCAAGGGAGTGTGCTGTCTGAGCCCACAGGCAACCGTGGTCGAATCAGGACCGGGGCAGAGCAGAACTGCATCTGGCTCATGGGCAATCCAATTGTTTTGCAAAAGATTAATACCTCCCAGTACGTCTAAAAAAGAATTAAATACCAAGAAAGTGAATATGTAATAATCCTCAATCTTATGTCAAATACCTACAGGAAGCGATGACCTTGGTCTGCCCACTTCATGGGGTCGTGAAATAGTACCCAGCTCTGAATTTTGGATGGCCTGTTAAATCATAAATTACTACTTACAGCTATATTGTTATGTAATGCTTTGCTGGATTATGTTCCTAGAAAATGTCCAATAAACAGCATTTTTTTAGTTCTTAATCTTGATTAAATTTTAAGTAGTGTGCTTGTGTTTAAAATGTTGTATACCAGAGCTCATGAGACAAGTTCATCTTGCCTCAGAAACAACAAGCTAAAGTATATCTAGAGATCTCACAGCTGCTTCCTCTCTCATTATTGAGTCCAGCCACTTCTTTTCCATCAAGGTCGGATCGGTCAGAATCCCGTACAGCCTCATGGTTTGCAGAAATCTCACTCCTCGAGTTGGCTTTCATTTCAGCAAGCCATGTGCGTGGAACACATCTTCGTATGTCTACAGGGCAGAGCAAAACACTGAGAAAAGCAAAACACTCTGCGGCAAAGTGTTGCACTCTAGCAATTGATTGATTGATTGATTGATTGATCAAGCTTAGAAATGTTTTGTGTGGATGCCGTGGAAGTTCCAGCTTTGGCTTGCCTGTTGTGAGGAACTTTCCACACCACGTGCTAGTGCCCCAGTACTGGCAGCTTACTGCCTTACCTGCTGTCCGAGTCCTGCAGCATGCCTTCGTCTTCCCCAAGCCCCCAAACTGGTTTCACCCCATCTGGCAGTGGAAAAAATCATCTAGTTTATTTTTATGTTCTCACACGTAGCCACAAGCTCACGTTTGAATCACAAGCGCTGTTGATAATGCGTGCCCAGAACTTGGTGAGACAAACCAGTTCACCAGACTGGCTTCTGCTTTCCCAGGCAAATTGACTGGAAATACACACCTGAATGGAGTGATTGCCTTTGCGTCACTGTTTCAAAAGACTTCGAGAGCATCGGAGAGATTCTCCTAGTAGTACCTCAGGGTCATAAACAGTTTTAGAAAGTCAATAAGAGCCCCCCCTTTAGGTCATGTTAAACTGATGCTCGTTACAAAATACATTTTGGTGTGATAAAGTATGCAAGCAGTATAACTTAATCTACAGTAACTGCTTGTGTTTTAATTGTACTGCTATCGTGGTTTTATACAGCCAGTCTGGAAACTGTTTTGCGTTCTGGGTGCAGTGATAGTCTGCTCTGAAGGCTGAACACAGGTACAGTTATGAGTGAGAGGAGGCTGCTCAGTTCAGGACCACGAAAAAGTCTTTCACCTGGGGGACCCTTCCCTTGAAAGCACTTTCTGGAGATCAGTTCAACCTCTTCAGATAACCTTGGTGCTGCCAGTGAATTTGAAGCAGGCTGGTGTGTCCCAGCCCTGGGAAGCCCTCCTTCCTCTCACTCACCAGAGCCTCTTCAGGGACGGGCAGTCAGCGGCTGTCTCGTCTAGCAGCCCAGCCGCCCCAGACAGATTATCCCATCCTAATCTCACAGGACGGCAAGGGTTCACTGCTTGTGCCCTCACCTCGCACTTCGTACTCATTCTGGCAGGACTGAATCACAGGAACATGCATCAATGTTAAACCATTCACTGACCTTCCAAAAATGTCACAAAAGGATTCCCAACATAGTTCTAATTCAATTTTCAGCATGCTTTAACTTTTTTTTATCTCTGCTTTAACTGTTTAGCTTGGAGCATCAGCTCAGGGAGATAGTACTGTATATGTACAGTGTGTATCCAAGTACATCTTATATTTAAGTACTTTTAATTTACCCTATCATAGTACAATATTATCTTGCGGGAAAGTCTGTTCTCTTCCTATGTGACACGGGCTAAGAAATGTGAGACAAACATTAGCGGTAGAATGCTCATTCCATTAAATCTAGCAGACGACAGCATTTCTTCTGAACACAATGTAGGTCAACAGGCAACGTTGTAGCTGGCTTGGCATGCCTCCAGAGCAGATGTGTGCTCTTGCTTTGTGCTGCCGGCCTTGCAGTGCTGCAGAATGAATTGGGCATAAAGACCAGAGGCCCTTTACAAAAATGCCAATATTTACTCAAGCCATCTTCTGTAACGACGAACTTCCTGAAAGGTGACCTGGGAGAAGTTTAGTCCCTGCTGGGATACTGCTCTTGTACCTTTTTGGAAGCTGCTTTACTCCGACTGCTCTGGTTAAATGCCCAGCTGCACACTTATTTATAAGTAAGCCCTCAATCTGCTGCAGTCGCAGGCTGGAACGATACAGGCTGCTTGGCATGTGATCACGCTCCACAGTTGTTTTCTGAAATGATTTTTAAAGAGTTACACACTATTCACTTGTACCTGCATGATGTTCAGGTACTTCATTCCCTTTTCCCTTGTCCAAAGCACAAAAAAACGTTTAAGCTCTCATATAAGCTCTGGTATTGTGGAATGGTCACAGTTTAGGGATCTGGCATCATGTTTGTCTATTGTAAGATGGGAAAATCATTCCTTGGGAAGTGATAGTTTCAGTTGCTCAACAAACTGCTGTAATTGGATGTTTTTTATTGCTGAGAATTGCACACTGTGAAGCAAGAGGTCATGGAAAACAGCTCTTTAACTCTTGCTATTTCTACGCTGGTGCATTGTGAGGAAAACAAGTTAATTGTTTGAGTTTATCCTGAAATGTCAGCAGTGCATGACTTGTCTGGATACCAGATTTCAGATTTCTATTACTGGGGATCTACCCATGTCAGAAAAAAAGGTTTCTTTCATAATATAATTATTGAATATACTGTAGGTTATCCTGTGGAAACAATCAAAACCACTAAGGAAGCTCTATGCAATTCCACAGGTTAGCTGAACACAAATTGTGCCTGGGAAGACAGAAAATACTTTATATTTCTCATGACTAATGAGCTACACTTTGCTGTTTCTAACAAGGACTGTCAGTTACTATCAATGTGCATTTAATGTGCACTATGTGCATTTAATTATACAGTACTTTTATTGGCTACATTGTTTTATTATTGAAATAAAACATGCTACTTTAACTGATAATAAAATTTAATTTAAAGGACAATCTTTGAGATTAGCACAGATCCTTTGCCTTGAAATTCACATCGTTGGATCATGATTCATTAAGTAAACAGGAAATAAAACTTGCCAGAAGCATTTTGCATGAAAAAAAGTTCCTTTGATTTTAATTCCCTTTTGTATGTGTATATCAGGATGCACCACCCTGATGAGCCTGAGAAAACCCCAATACTTGCTTAAGGAACATATTCAGTACTGCAGACCTTAGAGGTCATTTAATGTCTGAATATTGAAAAGTGAAACTAAAAAGTTTGATGCTGAAAGAAAACATTTTAATTTACTTTTGCCAGTAAAAAGCATACACATTGGTTAAGATTCTCAATCATTGGGTTGATATTAATCTTTGTTTTACATAACAAATATTTTTGGTAAGATTAGTAGGGGGAGGAAAAGTGAACTGAATTTTCATCTACACTGCCTGGCTTCAGAATCACAGGCAAACTGATGATTTGCACAGGTATGAATTGTCTTGAAACTGTGGTCAATTCCATTGTCAATAACATAACTTGTCCACTGTGCTCTCTTGTTTGCTAGACGCCAAGGGCATTAAATCAAGCAGCAATTACATAACCACACAGTTAGGTCCTGAACCGTGTTAACCAACCCCTTATTACAAGCAGCATAGCTTACTGATTCCCTTGTTACTGTAGAAGCAGCAGAGTTCAGTGATCCCCAGTCCAAGGGGGAAAGAGACTTTGAACTTTTAGTCTTTTTGACTATTGCCTGCTGCCTTGGTTTGGCTGGTGAAGTTAAACTCATTTGAAACTTCAAACAGCTCAGTGTAGCAAGGAAAGCTGTATGCCTGTCATAATAGAACAGAATGAGCAAGAGAAAGACAGAGACTAAGCTGGAGATGGTTCAGACTTACAGCACATCAAGAAGAATGGGTCAGGGCTGGACACAAGAAAAACTGACCCACTGACAGGCAGTCCAGCAGACAGAAACGCACCATGAAGATCTCTTCAGAGATGACAAAATGGTATCAGTGTGTTTGGAAGAGCCAGCTGGGTGAGGATTAACAGAAGACGGAAGTTTGTGCAAGGGGATTGGTAAAAACTGATGCTGTTAAGATCAGCATGGACTTGCAGTTTTAGTAGCTGTCGGAAAATAAAATAAGCACACACAGGGTTTCACATAACTGGTACTCAGATAGCCATCTCTGACTGCCTTTCGAGATCATAATAAATCTGGCACAGTGATGGTACAATGGTATGATTTCATGTCTCATAAGCAATATTAAAGTACCCTTTTATTTTTTTCAGCATGCACGTGTCTCAGTGCACCAGTTATTTGAACCCCTCAGCATATCAGGCTGTGCACTGTGATGGCAAGCTTCTCGTAGGACTTAAGTTACCACGGATAGTGTTGATTCTTCAGTGGCTTCTCGGCAAAACAATAACTTACACCAACCATTGTGCGTGTGCAGAACACACAGTAGAAACTCAAGGCCGTTTCCAACACAAAAGGCATACAGTACATACACTGAACCTCAGGTGATCAGGGTGGACTTCCTATGTGTTCTGTTGTTCATAAAGGGGTGAAAGCTTGGCACCTAAACGGTTTCAGTTTCCCATGCAATTATCCCCGAGTAAGTTTGTTCATGTATGTCAAAGGGATACAACAAATTAATTTTGTTATGAATTCCTGAGGGAACGTTTTTATTTAAAAAAAGAGCAACCAGACTGGACAGGGTCCCCGCGGATGGTCATAACCGTAACAGCGCGCAGCGAGGAGCCGAGGCAAAGTAACCTCCACGGCGCACTGGGGGAGAGGAAAAGGAGGTCAGGCCGAGGGCGCGTCTCGAGCAGTGAGGTTCTGTGGGAAGAGGGATGACCCCTGGACTTTGTGAGCGCCGATCTGAATTTAGCCGTTCTGCTTCTCGCCAGGGGGGAGCAGACGCCTCCCTCTCCTGTCCTCTGGCAGGGAGGGGGCCGAACACACGTTGTTCCGGCTATTGTTGGGTTTTTGTTGGGGGGGGGGGGAGGAGGAGGAGGAGAGAGCGCCACCACTGAAAAACACATCTGTTTTTAACACCCGCAGCCCCGCAAGCCCCCCCCCAGCTCCATGTGCCATAAATTCTTGAAGACGCTCGCATCCTTTTGTCTTTCATTGCATGTCCCTTGGAGCACCAAACACACCCCTGGCGGGGGGGGGCGGGGGGGGCGGCGACGAGGCCGGCCCAGCCATAACAATGAGGAGCGGGGAAGTAAGGTACTGTCGACGGTTCCTGTACCACTCTTGGTAAAAGCGTAGCCAGCCCATTTCCTGTAATTCTTCGCCTGCTCTGGGAAAGAGCCTTATATCCTTCCTGCCGTCCAGCTCTTTACCCGATCGGCTCCAAGAAGTCATCCTTAAGGGCACACACGAAGACGGCGCTTTAGAATGCGCCATTGTCTTCTGTTTGTTTCTCCACCACACTTACTTACCATGTCAAGCTATTCCTCGGCCCCCTTCCTCACAAGCTTACAAACTGTACCATTTGGGACAATCGGGTACCGTACGGTGTATGTAATGAAGTTGCAGTCTTCATTCTTATTTTTTCAATGGAGGATCCTGGTGCAGCATTACTGTGTCCACTGGTTGGACTGGAGAGGTGACAGCTTGACAGGGCCGTTTCCTCTGAGCCCACGGCCTTGCAGCCCCAGCTAGAAAGCTGTAGACAGCCACTGTGCTTGAACACTTCACTCTGGCCAAACTGTGGCTTCAGCATAGCAGGAACAGCAACATCAGGCGAACCTGTTCCCGAGAGTGCTGTGTCAGGCTGCTATCTGTATCCTTTTTTTATTCATTTGACTCACAAGTAATAATTTTTTACTCAAAATGCCCCCTCAGCATGGCGTGCAGTAAGGCATGGATATGAGCAGCTGTCACCACCGTGCCCTCGCTCAGGTCTCTCTGCTGGCGATTTGTGTAGTATTCACACCACGAGTCAAGAGGAGCCTTGCGGTTCAGCCACTGTTGTCACACCTTACTCGTGTTGCCAGGCCTTGTGTGTCAGTGCGAATTTCTAAATCTTTGAAAGAAAGAACCAGGACATCAGATGACGGCAATAAAACTCATAGCGATTTGTGCATTCGGTTTTTCTCACTTTAATGAGGCTCTTACTCAGTGTACGGCATCAGATGTGCTAACTAAACACTCGCCTGCGAACATTTCTTTGAGAAACAATTATACAATACATATTGCGTTAGAACAGAGAGTGCTTAAGTCTGGATCTAAAAATCCAGTGGTGTTGTCTCTGATGAATAGTAAATGTTGAAGTGATTACTTCTAAGCAAATTAATTAAAACATTAAATAGTAATACAGTACAGGATTTCATCATTCTTTCTTGACAGAAATCACATACTGGTAGCATACCATACTCTTAAAAATGATCAACACTTACAAACGATTTACAGTGTCTTTGTCTGCATTTTGAGTGATAAAACAGAAACACATTACAGACAGCCTTCAGTGGAAGTCCTGCCGAGTTTCTCAGAAACGCGGAGTCTTGCTGTCTGCTATTGTTCACCGACGTTCCACTGAATCGTAAAAACAACAAGCAAGAGATTCAAAATAGGAAATCCAAGCAGGTCGTGTCTGCAGCTTGGCCATATCCAAATGTATCGCAGTTCCCTCAGGAGGAGCAGGAATGCCCTGCCGTTCCACCCGCGAGGAGCTGCAGGTAGACCTTCCGGAACAAAGCTCCTCAACAAAAGCATCGTGTCCGGGGCTCCCCCTGCAGGCTCAGGGTGTCGGGATGCAGCTCGGAAGAGGGCGGCAGCTCTTAGGTAGCGCCGTCAGTTTCTGCGTTTTCTCCTGTGAAGAGTATCTCACTCCATTTAACGATTAACAAAGGCTGGCCTGTACGACTTCGGCCCTGCTCCAGCTGTGCTCTGGCCCTCTTGTTGAAGACAGCCCTGGTTGTGTCGTCCCCCAACCCACTTCCATTCACCTTGGGTGAGTTACTGTCATTAACCCCCACTGAGGTGATCTAGAGGGTCCGCTTCAGGCACCACAGCTCCAACACGTCGCAGAACACCTGGAGTGTTGTTGTCGTCCATCGTTGAGCAGCTTCTGGGCTTGAAGCTCCCAAGTTCCTGGGCCCGGAGAAGTGTGTTGCCTTGGAGACAGGGAAGGCGGGGCAGGGGGATGGGGGGAGGGGGGGGGGCGTGGGGTCACTGCGAGGGTCGGAGCTGGCGGGGCCCACGACCTACACCAGGATGTCGCTGCGCTTGCTACACCAGACCACCAGGGCCACCATGGCCAGCGTGAGCATGACAGGGACAAGCACCAGGACCGTGAGCGTGGTGTCCGGGGGGTCGAGCAGCACCATGTGGTCCAGGGTGCAGTTCGAGAAGAAGTGTTTGTGGATGGTGATGATGTAGCTCTCCACCTGGGGATTCGGCCAGTAGCAGCCTATCACCTCCGCTTCTTGCTCGGTGCAGGTGGAAAACGAGTAGTACTCCCTGCGGGCGAGAGAGGAATAGCGCGTGAGCTTGGGGCAGAGCCCTCGGGGCCAGGACAGCTGGAGCAGATGTTTGGGAAGTGTAATTCCCCTCTCAATCGAAGGCAAGCAGTTTGAAAGCAGTTGCAACACAAACACAGGTATAAACATGCTTCCCGATAGTCTGCAGGTGCTCGATTAAAAACAGACACCTCTGTTGGCAGTTATCATCTCTTAAAGAAATTCAGTAGCTTGAAAATGAGAAATCCATACAATGGTGTGTGTTTAAAACATTATTTTACAATGTGAGACAAGCACAAAAAAAGTAAAGGTACCAAAAAAACCTCCAATGAATAAGATATAAGAAATTGATAAATTGATAAATTAACCGACATTTCACTGGCCCGGGTTTAGTATTCTTGATGCAACTAAATTAGTAGTTGCATTGTGGCAGGATAAACCGATTTCTGTTTTGTCTGAAAAATGTGGTGGTAAGAATCCACATTTAGGGCTAACCATGGAGAGAAATCATTCTCTTTTAAAATAACTCTGTTCCTGTAGTAATACTACTACTACTACTAATGAAGATGATTTCTTGATATGATTCTCCAATGAGGAAAAGGAACAAAAAAAAAACAAAATTTCATTTCAGGCATGAATACAATTTTCTGTCCACAGACATAAACATTGCAAAATCAGCATTACGTCTCGTTCCGTTTTAATTTTCATCCCATCAGAATCAGATTTTGAAAATAGGAAAGAAAATCACCGACACGTTCTTCTGAGCTCTGAGCTCGGAAGTGAAGTTACAAAACCCAAGGGGAGCAAGGAATACATGGTCTATGAGCCCTGGAAGCACAAGAAATGGATCTCCTCCACCCTTCAGAGAGCAGGCTGCCGTCTCTGGCCTCTGCAATGTGTCCCGAAAGTTTCAATTCAATAGCTAATGGCCTGTTTATTGACAGGAGTGCAGCAGAGCATGTGGGTAGGCTGGGTTCACAAACCCTTTTATCTGGGACAGCTCTGGGCTCTTCTTTTAAATGCCACAGAAAGCAATCAAGTGAGGCTTTTAATGCTCATAGAACCCAGCAGAAGTTATCCGCTATCTGCCTTCTAAATGTCTTCATTTGGTCCTGAAAAATATTCTTCTCAATGCGTTGTGTTGTAAGCCTAAAGTGGCCATTAGCAGGGAGAGCCAACAGGGAGACTGTGCTGTTAACCCTCGCAACGCTGCAGAACCTCAGCGACTACAATCGCCCGATTCGCTCTGCTTATCCATCATCATTAACCTCAATCGGTTAGTATAGAAAATGATGTTGGCAAACGGTCTTAATTTAATTCTCTGCTCTTAAGTAGCTCTAGCAGCTTGGCTCAATCTTGTCCAACCACTATTAGCATCATAATTGGCTACATCACTCTGCTCTCCTCCCCACTGAGAGCTGGTGTGTGGGGAGCGTTCTGGCGCACTATGGCTGCCGTCGCATCATCCAGGTGGGGCTGCACACTGGTGGTGGTGGAGGGGATCCCCGTGACCTGTAAAGCGCTTTTAGTGGAGTGTCCAAAAAAGCGCTATATAAGTGTAAGCAATTATTATTATTATTATTATTATTATTATTATTATTATTATTATTATTATTATTATTATAATTATCTCAGCCCAAAATGCTCCACAGCGGGCACAATGTAATTTGATGTTCGTGTTTCCATAAGGCCAGTACTCTAGTCTGACTTAAAGCCTGCGGTCACACACATTCAAATGAAGTTTCATCCTGTGATTCATCATGTTTTTTTTATGTGAAGGCTAAATGTTTCTACATCCAGCGTTTGCTTTGGATTTTGGGTTGAACTATAATTTCCCTTCTGAAACTTCCCCTTTCCAAGTAATTGGCTTGCTTGTCTCTCAGGGTATGAAAGGGCGCACACAGCTCTAGGTCTCTTGTTCGCTCTGGAACAGTGGTGTTTTGGTTGCCAGATTAACGAAAAAAGAGAGACTGAGAGTGAGAATGTGTGGAAGAACAGCAGTGCTCTTTAGCCGCTGATTAAAGGTCAAAGGAAGGTTGTGCAAAAGCTTAGCGCCTGTCTGCATGTGAGAAAATGTGAAAATCTGCATGTGTAGCTAGAGCTAGTTTTTTTCTGGGAGGGGATTCTGGTATTATAGACCCTGGCTTTGTGCACTGAAAGTCCTGGTAGAAATGGAAGACTCTGTTACTTAGAGGAAACCATTGCTGTGGCTGTTTCTACATCTTACACTAGAAGTGAGCTAAAGGAGTTTGTCTAACAGTGAACACCCCCCCTCCCCATCCCAAAACTGTCCCAACTTAAAAATAAAAAGAACTACACAAATATGCCTCAGAACAAACCGTAGCATAAGCCAAAGTGAAAATATTGACGAAGCAGAGACTGACCCAGAATAATAAAACTAACAGAAATTACAGTAAAACAATCAGATAAACAATCAGATAAAGGAAATTCAATATTTGACTTTAAAAAGCTCTTCTCCATTAACCTGAAAACTAAAGTTACAGCTTAACAGAAATAAATGTAAATTTAAAAGAATGGCAACATTAATTTGAAGTCTGTGATATACTGTAAGCTTGATCCTACCCAGTAATTCTCCTTCAACGCTGTTAATTTGTATTAAGTGTCAGTATGTTTAACTTTTTTTGGAACTACTCAAACATTAATTTTACTTTGGGTCTTGCAGTCATTGTTTTTTTTTTAGACACGGTTGAAAGTCAGCAAAAAAACAGTACTCTCTGAAGCGAACAAGGTTCATTTTAAATTATCTGCCCACTGAAAGAACTCACTGTTGAGTCATAGCCGAAAAATTCAATTCATTCAAACTTGAGGAGTGTTGCACAAACACATTCGGCAAGACATTTAAAAATCACCTTCTGAGCAGCTGTACTTCTTGAATGTGCAGAACTGAAGCAGAGCTACAGCTCGAAAGACAAAGGGACAAATTATCATGTTGATAGTAATATTTTTCCTAACTATTGAAGATGTCTGTATGATAGTTTGTACAAATTCACCAACTACACAGTTTCTGCTTTTATGCCTGTCATACCATACTTATGAGACATTGGATCTTGTGAAGTCAACATTACTGAATTCAATAAATGGAAATGAAAGTGTTTAAAATTTTGCATCCGATATCTGTTGATAGCTGGACTAAGAGAGTTGAGATCTGTGATGTTCATTTTTAGCTCAAGTCTGCTTTTAGAATGATCCTTCCAGTAAACACTGGCATGCCAGTATCCAATTCCTTGAATTTTGTCCCACTTACATTGCAATAGCCTTAAAAAGAAAATTGGCACTAGTTCATATGAGATAGAAGGGATCGCAGCTCATTCACTCCATTGAGGAAATCTCAGGATTCATACAGAAATTAATTCGGTCAGAATGGGTAAGTTTCACAAAATGCTAACAGAATACATCCCCCCAAAATGTGTGTAGCTTCTCATTTATCTTTGAGCTTAATGATGGTGGACGTGGTCCATATTTAATTACAAAGACAAATGTAATGTAGGAACTGGCATTTAAAATAACCACACAGTTTAGTGAAATCCTTTTAAGACAGGAGAACTACACATAACCCTCTGGCATATGGCAAATCACATCATCCATTTTCAAGCAAAAAGCAACAATGGATTTGATCGTCTGACATTTTACCTCAATTACTGTGCTGAAACTATTGTCCTGCCAGTCAGTGTCACTCTTCCCCCTCTCATTCAGAAAAAACTACATTTACTAACTTTACCGGAAGCATTGTTCATCCCTCTCCTTACCTATCCCACATGCTCTAGTCACACAACAGATTCTTCCCGTTTAGTCCGGACTGGATGGATGAATTTCATTCCGCCTGCTTCACTTTTGTTTTTCATTCATCTGAACAACAGTATGTGACCTTAAGATGGGTTTAAAGGCAGGGAGGGCTCAGGAAGGAGACCAGGACATCGATTTCAAACCTGGGCTTCTTTCCGATTTTAAGTCATTTTTGGTTGCTTCGTGTGTCGGGTCCGTACCTTGGTGAAAAACTCAAACCTTCATTCGGGCGTCGCCTTCCAGAAAGTATTGCGTGATGCAATGATTCAGGCTAATTGAAAGGTATCATATTTATACATG
Organism: Atractosteus spatula; assembly: GCF_055471065.1. Taxonomy (NCBI): domain Eukaryota; kingdom Metazoa; phylum Chordata; class Actinopteri; order Semionotiformes; family Lepisosteidae; genus Atractosteus; species Atractosteus spatula. Next base: position 62,400,411 of record NC_142711.1, read on the forward strand.
CCTTGGCTTTGTTTCCTGCTTCTGTACAGGAAAAACCACCCCAAACCCTGACAACATATTAAACAGCGTCCTTACTCTCTCTCGCACGATACCTCTTCTTGTGTAATATTTCCTTCTGGGGCTGAAATCATGAACCATTGTTTTATCTGACCGCGACACTCTTCCTAATTGCTCCTGTACCCAGTATAATCTTGCGCACACTCCTCGGTGTGTACATTTGGTTTTCTCATCTAGGCAAAGGCTTTTTTGCGCTGCAACTCTTCCTCCTAGATCACGGGTCTACTAGACAGCCCCAGTTCAGCAGGGCTTGTAGATCACAATTTAATCACCAATTCTAAAACATCTGGAAGCATTTTATCACAAGAAACTAAACAGGTGAATTATCAAACTAAATCATTTTCAGATTACTCTTTAGTCCATGTAACCTTCAAAATCAAGGACCTGAGCTCTCTTAAGGGCACAGATTACTTGCTCGATACAGACAATTACTTTTATAATATTAATTATAAAATAAAATTATTGTGTCATATGAATCTGTCCTTTTTATTTTAATTATATTCTTATTGTAAAATAAAAAAGTAATACAACATAAAACTAAAACAGTAGTTACTTTTTAAGAGTTCATTGAAGTTTAAGCATCACGTTTGTTATTATTTATGTCATATATGGGGAAACATTTCCCCAAACAACAGAAGATAAATATAAAATATTTGCACAGGATTAAATATTAATTGCCTTTTCTCTATATCTGTGGGAGCAAAATAAATCTATATTAGTATTTGCTGAATTTATATTATTTCTGTTTGGCATTTCGTAACACTCAAGTGCCAAGTCACAGGAAAAAAATCATCATCTTATTTCTTTCATAAAATCAAAAACGTGTGACATTAGCAGCTTGTCTCTCACATTCTAGGACTAGTTAAATACTATACTCGAATACTGGATCAGTAGATGCAGAAGACAAATGCAACCCATCTTTACACAAGACCTTTGGGTAATACTGTTCAATGTATAGAAAATCAGCACAAGCTTGAGTGGGAATATTTCTATAATTTCTTTTTCAAATTTGGGGATTTAGCCGCAGTTAAAGCTAGGATGTTGATGGAAATGGGTGACATTATTAGACTGTGTTGTTTGGCAATGACTGCTAATGTTATATTCCCACAGTGACATTTTAATATATCAAAGGAGCTGTAACAGACTCTGTCAATAATTGCCTAGAGTATTGAATGTTCTATTTATACTTTTAATCATCTTCTTTTATTCCTCATTTATCCTCCGGTAATTTCACTCTGCTGTTTCAAAGTGAAGGTTTACAGTTTTAATCTGTCCTCCAGTCCTTTTGTTGAGAGCTCGTAGATAAGTAATGATTAGCGGCTAATGTCCCTAATTTATTATAAATGGCTGTTAATGTTGTCTCCAAGCAGTAAATTAAAGGGAGCGTAAACATGCATGATGTGACTTCGATTGAATATGACAAATATCAGACATTTTAAAAAGTTCAAGGCATTTAATCACTTGCAATAAATTTATTCCTAGTTTAACATCAGCTGTAATGTGTTGTTCTGCTCCAGCAGCAGTTGCGCCGAGGACTGAGCCACTTGTTAATCCCCTGCGTTGTACGGCTTTCACATTAACCCAATATTATCAATGAACTTCCTGCCCTGTCATTTATTCTCAGGCATTGCATGACGGTTCAGCGGAAAAGCTTTTAAAGAGAGAAACGTTCACCAGTAAAAATCTAAGAGTCTCCGGGATTTGGTGGTGACTCGTGTCAGCATGCTCCTCACGTCCAAGAACAAGTACATCAGCAACAAATGACTGTACCGCTGGCAAATGACATTCTCCAGGGGCCACAGTGGGCAGCTTTTTAGTTTTGGAAGCAGGTGTCCTTATCCACTGTCAAACAAGGAAATTCCTTGCTCTCATCAAATACTCGCTATCCAGAGAACGCCCAGTCCTGCAAGATGATGATTGGGATCTTGGCCTCTCAGGGCAGCAGAAGACCAATGTTAGCGCTGCACTGGGTGCACTTGTCTGCCCTCCGCTGGCATCCCTGTCCTGTCTTGACATCGTTTATTGGGAGTCTGTCAGAGCCAGCGCACCGTGCCTCTATCAGAGCCGGACCTAGGGACCACCACCCCTGCATGTAGTGTTGTTGGTCTGTTCTCATTTTGTTGTGTATAAAAATGGGAAATTAATGGAAAACTGGTTCACAAAAAAACGTGTGACTGCATGCAGTGCAGTACTGTAGGCACAGAACTGATAGGGATGAGCCAACTACTGTATCTCATGTTTTATCAAAGTAAAGGCTTGTGCATTGTTTGTTACTAGGGGGTTAAACCAGAAAGTAATGAAAAATTAGATAGGAAGTCTTATGATTTTACAGTGCAGGCTGTGCTAGTTTCAAACTAGAAACAATTTGTGGAAATAGTAGTTTGCATATAATTCAATCAAATAAATTCAGAAGTTCCTTTTCCTAATGAAAAATCTCCATGTTTTCATTTGCTTCAGGCGAGCAGCCACAGTCGACTCAGCCCACACTTTGTGTTATAATCACACTTCATACTCTCCTATGCTCATTTGGAAACATTCTGGCATTAAATTAAATGTCATTTATCCTTGTCTGTTTCCAGATGAAGAATCAATCACACGATTTTACAGTAATATTTATTTTTCTGATGCTCTAGGAATAGGTTATTCAAGATCATTTTCGTATTCCGGGAATTTACACACAATCTGAAATTTGTCTCGTATTAAAAGAACCATAAAACCATAAAAAATAATTGAACCACATCTCAAGGTAAACCTGTATATAATAATTGCACAGCTCAGAAGATGGAAGTTTATTCTTCCATCAAGCTAAAGCTACATTATTTCATTATACTACACACAGGCACAAGGTGTGTGTAATTTAGTTAGGGTGCCAGTGATGTGGCTATAACATCACAGAGTTTAAAATTGCAGATAAAATACAGAACCTGTATTGCACTGCAAAAGAGAATCTGAACATTTTTTTTACTTTGCAGAAACACATAATTTTACACCTCGAATGCTTAAGTCTGTTCTGTTTTGAAGGTCCAACAGTCTGCAGGGACTGTGTTGGAAGACTCTAGGTTAGGTTACACATTACATAGACAAGTTTCTGAAACCCCTGGCTATCCTGGGCAGGTTATGAGTATAAACGGTTCAGATTGAAGTTGTCTGTTAATTCCGTGAAGCAGTCAAACTTCTGCCAACGCACACAACACACACTCATACTCTTCAGATATTGCAGTAGGTGCCACCCACTTTTCTCCACTGATAGGTAGGTGAAGCTACTTTACTTTTTTTACAGTACTAATAGAGTGATGTGCAATGTCTTTCTTATTAATAGATAGATAGATACTTTATTGATAGATAGATACTTTATTGATCCCGTGAGGGAAATTGCAGAATAGAGTGATGTGCAATGTCTTTCTTATTAACAGAGTGATGTGCAATGTCTTTCTTATTTTTTTGTAATAGAATAATGTGCAATGTCTTTCTTTTCTTCTTTTTTTTGCATTCTATTTAAATGTACAGGAGTACTGTGTGTCCATCAAAACTTTCCCTCAGGGGACAATAAAAAAATCTTATCTTTTCTTATTTTACTTTTATCTAGGTGTATTACTTAACTATTTTAGACTTAAGAAGGTCAGGTTTCTTTGTAACAAGGAACATTGTGTTTTTGGAGCAAATAATAATAATTTAATAGGTGGGAGAAGTATGACAACTGACGACTCACTTATTCTGCTGCAGGGCACTTGTGATCCAGCACCCAACATCTGACGTGCAAGTGTTAATAATTTATAATAATATAATATACTGGGCATTAGGACCCACGCAGGGTGAGCGCCCCCTACTGGTCCCACTAACACCTCTTCCAGCAGCAACCTCAGTTTTCCCCAGGAGATCTCTCCATCAGGTACTGGCCAGGCTCACACCTGCTGAGCTGCAGGGTGATACAGCTGCTGGCAATGTAGCTGCTGTTACACGGTACGGTACTATAAGTTTGACTGGATTAAAGGACTTCACTTTGGTCACAACAGTGACTAAATATTAAATATGAATTCTGTATAATAATGTGTTTATAATAATAATATTCTTACCAGATAAAATGCGTCAAGTTACACCAGTTCTCCGGATCCACATGCATCATCTGATTCTTAAATTGCTCGCCACAGTCCTCCATCACAAGCAGCAGGGCTGTTTCGTTGCAGAGCTTTGAGTGGGGTAGCTGGGCTGTCTTCACACGTGTGTTTTCTGTTGCTGGAACACATCAAGTAAATCACGTGAATATTGCAGATACCAAAATGTGGGCTAGAGATTCAGCTAAAAAGAAAGCAGTGACAGAGAAATACTCTCAATGTTAATAATTCCTTAATAAGTTAATAATTCTACACAAAACGTTGCCGCATCACTCTGCTTCTTCTGCAGGGTCATGGCAATAATGTGTAACCACACTGTTTGAAACTTAAACAGGCAGAATGACAAGGAAAGAGAACAAGCTAATATGCCATCTGTCATGGTGATGTTAAAATATTGCAAGCTTCAGTACAATGTGGAAAAATATGCAAATACCCAGTTTTACATATAACAGAAACAGAAATCGAAGATGGATTGCTGATGGCACGTTATCGGCTGAAATGTTCCAGCTCTGGTGATGTATTGGTCTCAGAAGCAAAGGTCAGTAAATAAATTATTCTGAGAGATTCTGCTTCTCGACAGGGAGAGTTTCTTGATGGTGTTTCATCCTAGTTTTAGTCACGTTTTATCTTTCCTTTTGAGAAGAGGTCCTAGAAAACCGAGGTCACGACAGGGTAACAGATGAGCAGTTTTGAAAACGGTGGGTTTCGTGTGGTGTGCCTTGTCAAGAAATGTTTCGGGCGCTTGTGTGTCACACACAGCTCTGTAATCCACGGGCTGTGTTAGACACCTTGCTTGCTGAATAGCTATCCAGAGAAAGTCCAGGGAACAGGAGACATGCCACAGAAACGCTAGACTTTGAAACATTAAACTCGATATAAAATTCACTCTTTTGCATGGACTGTGGCATCCTGTCCCGGGTCCCATGTTGTGCCCCCATCCCCCGGGACAGGTTCCAGGTTTCCGGAATCCTTACTGGGAACAAACAGCTTTCTGATCGTGGATGGGTGGATGGGCCTTTGACTAGGTTTAGAGTCACTCCCAGGATCCTGAGAATCCTGTTGATGACACGGCACTATTGTGGATGCTTACCTGACAGCCCACTTGTCAGCAGGGTGTTCACTGCAAAATAAAAACACACCATCAGGTTACAGCACAATCATGCCAACAGGATGGGCAGGCAGTACTAGTGTCCTTGTACACTGCAATAATCCTGATCGCTGCAGTCAAGGAGCCCCCATGTCTTGGGTTTCTTCCCACAGTGCTATATCATGTGTGACTCATACTGTACAAGCAGCCAGAAAAACCCCAGCATCTCGTCATGCTACAGTATTTTGCAAAGAGCCTGTAGCAAATACGATTTTGTTAAATTTAATGAACTTTATCTAGTACGTGCAACAGCTACATACAATTGTGCAGCACTCTCACACTGAACATATGTTATAGCTTTGTTTTCTGAGAAGATGGAGGTGCGACAGTCGTCCTAGAAATTTGGCCTTGTGATATCAGGGAAAACCAGTCTACTGTTGACAAGGTTCTGTAATTACATTTATAATGTATGTTTTTGAATATTAAAACACTTTAAACATATTAACTTGTGTCTAAAAGAGTAAAATGTCTGAAGCTGAAAAATTGCGGGCTGATGTCTGTTCAATATACCACCGAAGAAAAAACAACTACAATGAAATGAGCACACTTTTTAATTAGATTTTTTCCCTTAACGTTTCCAAGATTAGCTCTTTTTTTATAAGATTACCTTTATGTGTGGAAAATCAAGAAAAATAAACTATTGCTATAAAAAGCAGCCTGCGGAAAAGGATACAGATTAGCCAGTAAAGTGTTTGACATGTAAATTGCCAACTATAATTAGTTTTAAAAAGACTGCAATAGACTGTGATGGGATAGTTCTTTTAAAAAATGTCTTTGAATTTCATCCATCTTCACAAAGATGGAGTTTTATACTTAATAATTGTGTGCAATAATTTGCAGAAGTAAAAAGGTCCCTTAACAACTCTAAAAGATCTCAGTGAGTGAACTTTCTTTCTTTAAAGTTTTTTGAAGCACATTATCTCCTCTCTCTCCAGACTGGAATTAATATTAGAAACTTGTGTTTGATGGACAGTCACAAGCAGCATAGCTTTAGGACACAGCCATACAGTGTTTCCACAAACACCAAACTTATTCCCCAGCGGTAGAAGGCTTACCACCCTAACCACAGATTTGATTCCCCATGCTGCATTTTTCTCCATAAGGAAAAAAAATCCTTTGTTCCTTCAGAGGCAAGGCAATTAGGAAGCCAGGCTTTGTCTGTGTGCTCTACAGAGTCCTTCACTATCTACACTGACCTCAGGTGAACATGTCCATCATGACACCTGACATCTCTCTCTAACACTTGATTGTTTCAATGGACAGTGGCGGGTTTCTGTCAGGCCCTCATCCCACCAGATTCCCACACGGAAGCGCACTCGCGCTAATCACACTCCAGCCCCGAGCACTTCTGCCAAACGACACCACTCCTGCCAATCAGCCAACCACGACACTCCATCAATCAGCGCTCCATGAATTCACTCCATGAATCATCAATTCCTCCTCTCACATTACCTAAACCCTCCACTCTTTGCCTGGTATTGGTCATTCTTTGGAGCTCCCACCTCGCCTTTGTTATCTAAACCGGCTCATCGCCCTTCACGATACGAAGCCTAGCCCTCACTTGCTCTGGAAGCTACCTGCTTGTCTCCTGATCACCTAAGGTACCGCACAGGGTCCGTCCTCTCGTTTGCTCCGCGGGTCATTCGTGACAGTTTCTCTGTGGAAGGAAATCTTTAAATAGCCCACATTTCTACAGTGCAGTGGAGATACTATCTCTATAATACACACCTTCAAAGTCGATCAGTGATTGTAATTATATTTTATCAAATTGATTTTATCTACTATTTTAAAGAAAACTTGTAATTTCTGCCCAGTTGAAATATTTATTTTTCATTAATGATACTTCAAAAATACAAAGCAAGCATGAAAATGCTGAATACTGCAAATAAATTTGTAAAATGACAAGATGAATTAATGAGTGTAGAAAATAAGTGTGTCATGCTGTGGAGATTATTATTGAAGGTTAATATGCTGCAAAAAACATAATTGTGCAACACTAAATATAGCAATTTCCTGTCACAGGACATGGCAAATTTCAAAGCTGAAGCCCTTTGATTGTTCAGTGTGATAACTTCAAACAGGGCTCCTTAAAATGGGTGGGGTAGTCACCAAAATAATACTTCACCATGTGAGATCCGTGCTGTGTTTTCAGACTGTGGTAGCTGCAGTTAATCTCAAACTTACAGAAAACTCAATTGCTAAAAACAGAATTTTGAAGCATTCTGAGAAATTGATTTAAAATTTCTCTTGTGTTGGGTGAGCCACATTTCTCAGATACAGCAAATTAAAGTAAAAAAATCAAAGATTTTCTTTTATGTAAATGTCTGTGTACCACACCCAACCACAGATGACTGTCATCTACAGTGCCACTAATTTACTGCCACTAATTGAATGCCTGTCACGATTATAGTCCCCCCTCCTTAAGGGTGCTCCAGCCCTTTCTCTAAGACTTTATTCTCTGCACCTGTTCCCTATTCCCAGCCCACCTTAAAAGCCAGGCGCTGACGCTCATCCGGGCTCTGCATCTGATTTCCATATCGTGCGAGTCCGGGACCAGGAGGCGCCTGGTCCCGTTAAGGTTTTAACCTCGGTTCCCGTTCCTGTTCCCCGTCCGCCGGTTCCGACCCGGTCTTCGTGGTTTTTAATCTTTCTTCTGATGGATCTCCTGGTTTTGGATTTACTCGTGTGTTTTGGATTTTCCCTACGGACTACTCTCTCGGATTGTTCGCCTCGGCCACGCCTCCCCCGTGCACCAGCGCACCTTGGACACGCCCCCCTGTCTTCAGCCCCGTATTCCTGCATGACGTTTCCCTAGTGTTCCCCCCACTCCGTCGGACTGTGTCGTCCGCATAGGGTCCGGAAAGAAATGTTCGTTACAATGCCTTCCACTGCAGCCTGGTGAAGCTGTTATCCTGGAATCTTTATTGATAATAACATGGTGAAAACACTCATTGGAAAGTCTTAAACCTGTTCAGAAAATGTAAAAAAATCTATACCCCAGGAAAAGCACAAAGAAGCAGGCCGTGCAGAGAACCTGGGCTCGGTTCTGGTGGCAAGAAAGGTACCATTCTATTAATGGAACATGCATCGCAGTTCCATTATCACAGCTTTGATCAAATCTGTGGCACATTCTCCCACAGTAGATGTAGAAAGGTTGAAGAAGATGCTTTTACTTTTCCCAGGTTAAAATAGGGCAGTTTTACTCCCTTTATCCAGGGGTTCACAGCAGACAAACCCACTGCCCTTGTCTCTGAACTGCTGACACTATTTAAAACCCTGCCTCCCAGGTCTCATGAAACACCCAGCCCAAACAGTCCTCATCTTTCATTTTCCCAACAACCTAACAATCTGCTGACTCTTTCTTTATTCCCTCCTGCGTGCCTGCTGAAGAGCCCAGAGTGTCCCAGCACTAAAATAGCCTGGTAGCTGTCTTATCTGGTACAGCCTATAAGCTAACCATCACACCAATATTTAATATTTTGAACACCATCTTCGGGTCAACTATAGTCCGTTCTCTTGCTGGAGTGTAGTCAGTGAATTCTCCCTCTATAACCATTGAAGAAACTCTACCGAGAGATGCAAGAATTACCATGTCCAGTCACACTCTGAAGGAATGCAGGGTCACTAATGGAAGTCAGCCTGTATTTTTTTGGTGTTATAATAGTCACGTCAAAAGCGGCGTGCCTTTTAATTGTACAGAGCAAAAACTAAGCAAGCACAGAGAAATGTATTTTCAAAAAGGGTTACAAATCTTATAATTCTATGATTCTGAGATGACAGTGATTCTAAGATGTCTCTACACGTTCGAATTCAAAAGCAACACATCTTATTAGATTCTGTTCAACAATGATATATTCTTTATCACGGGAATAAACAAAGACCTACTAACAAAACACATAAAATAAACATTTTATAAATCAAATCAAATCATTCACTGTGGCTTTGTCTGACTTTTCAGGTTGTTTTTCATCTGTTTGTTCATGGAACTGCTTTGTTTAATCAAAAACACATTATCAGATGAGCATATGGCTGAATTTAACCGGAATAATGCATGCTGGAAAACTTTGTTATTAGAATGAGTGTAATTACGTGTACGTAATGAAAAAGTAGATTTTGGTAACAATTTATGAATGTTCAACAAACTGACTGCTGAAAGCAAAACAAAAGGATTGATGTGGAAAAAATGTTTTCATTGTTTGTGTACGCTTCAATGTGAATGAAAAACCTTGTTTTGTTCAAAACAAAGTGAAATCAAGTTTTCTTACTTCAGATCAGAAAACAAAGAATCACATTGAATGACTTCTTCCTTACTTTAATATGACTGAATTTATTTTGTTTAGCTTTGTCGATATTATGCATAGATGAAAATGCTATTCGCCACAAATATGCTTTCAAAATTAAAATAACTGACTTCATCTTTTACCAAGAATTCACTGTCTGCTTGCAGTGTGGTTCACTGTCTTTGCATAGTCCTTTCTTCCACTTTCCATCAAAACACCAAATGGCATATCTCAAACTTGAATTCTTGAATCTCACTATACTCATGGAACACCTGGCCCAAGCAGTCTGAGGGGGTGTATCCTACTGGGGGGGGGGGGTGTATCAGGCTTGTAATAGTCCAGTACAAGGGGTTTCCCATTAGAATATGTCAATGGAAACAAAAATAGACATGGCCACTTTCTTCGTAACTTACATAAGATCTTGTGGTCCTTCAGTAAGTCTCCATTTTTTTTGTAGTTTCACCACTTTTGCCATTTTTAATTTAAAGGAGGTGACAACTAAATTGGTCATTACTATTATGTAACTGTGTGCAGTTGTTCTCCAGGGAGAAATACTCGCTGAGGTGTGCCACAGGGGTCATTACTAGGATCACTGTTCCTCATTTATATCAATGATCAAGTTTCCGGAGTCGTTGGTAATCCGCTACTCATGTTTGCAGATAATTCCAAATTAGGACGATTGGCAAACATTAATAAAAGAAAAGACATTCAAAAAGATTTAGAAAAAATTCATGACTGAGCTAATGTCTGGCAGATGACATATAGATTAATATAGACAAGTGCAGGGTTTTGCATGCGGGCTGTAAAAACGGTCTACAGTAAATGCAAAATGGGAAAAACTGAGCTGAAAGAGGCTACTTATGAAGAAGACTGAGGTATTGATGCCGACACATCATTTACATTTTAAGATAAGATCACTTTATTAGCCTTATACAATTTCTTGCATTAGGAATTTATCTTTTGGCATACTCCAGCTTGCTCTATTTTCTAGGCAACGTAGGAAAGTAATTAAAAAGGCAAAGAGCAACATGCTAGCACACAGTTAGAAACAGCTTTTTATATGAAGGGATGTAATAGTCTGAGAGAAGGACAAGACCCGGATTCAAATAAAACATCTCCTCTGTTCACCCTTTGGTGCCTGAACGATAATAGGAACATGGATCTTGCCACCCAGGCGTTCTCTTCAAGCCAGTGCCCTGCTTTCTGTTGATTTGCTCAGCATTGTGACACCACAACTATCACTGCCAGACAAGACAGGTCTGTGTTTTTCCCAGCTCCAGTTCTTTCGTGTGCTGGAATTACCCTTTTAAAATGATTTAGCAGCTAGGCCTTCCTGCTGGCAGACTGATTGGCAGTGGGAACCGAATGTGGCGAGAACGTCTGGCTTTCCTGCTGCTGGCTCTGCTCTCCGGCGGGAAACACACAAAGAGGATCCGATTTTCCCATGCCGTGTGCAACGAAGACTTGACCTTCCCCAGTCCCAGACTTGACAGCTAAGGTCCGTTATTCATATTCGCAATGAAGGCAAGCGACAAAGGCCGCTACCCAAGAGGCACTGCTCACCTTTCGCTTTAGAAAAGGAAGAGCGAAATGAACTCCATACGGATATCACTGCAGCCTGCAGAAAAGTAATCTGGTTAATCGCTGAAGGAGAATAAAGCAGAAATAAATTACTTTGCTTTAGTTCTGTTTTGATTTGATTTGTTAACTTTCATAAAATGTATCTTGCAGTTGTTTTTTTTTATCAGAATAATGAAGGCACAGTAGAATGGGCTGTACTCCCTGCATGGAGAAGTGCAAGGTTAAAGCTTTCCCATTGATTCTCACTGCGTCCTCACAGTGGGGGTTCCCAGCTCTTTGGCAGTAGCTGAAAGACTTTCTGGCACTGGGTGTTGTTGTATATAACGAAGTACAGCTGTTTATGGGTTATGTATAATCAAGCGCTCGTTGGAGCCTTCAGAACTATTTTAGTTTAAAAAGCCATTTATCATCTGCAGATTATTGTCATCTTTAAAAATAAGTGAATCTCTCTCTTTTTTTTTTTTTTACTCTCACAGGAAGCATTCGGTTTGGAACAGTTCCTCACGGAAAAGCAAGGTACGAGTTTTCTCGGGGAACATCCTATCGAAAAAAGAAACCAGACGTTCAGCTCTCGGGGGTTCCCACGTGAAAGACCGATGTCTGCCTTGAAGTGCAAAACGTGTCAGGGCTGCCAAAGCACAGTCCCTCCACATTCACCCATCCGAAGCCGCCAGCAGGCTCCCAGCACACCCCTCATCACGGCTGCCAGGAAGGGGCAACGCCTGGTCACGCTCGGGGCTCCTCCGGTGGCAAAGGCCACGTGCTGCAGGTGAATTCCCCAGCAGAATCAGCAGGCAGAATGGTTCTGCATGTCGAGATAAATGCTCGGCACGCAGTCCTTCCTGTGCTCACGGCAGGCAGCGTGTGATCACAAAGGGAGGCAGCAGGACCAGCCTGCCTGGGTGCAGGGAGAGTGGGGGTCCGCTAGATCTCCCACAGTGCTGCAACTTTCTGGGATGAAGCCCTGGTTCTCGAGAGACTGGAAAGTGAGGGACACACTGTAGCATTAGACTTGCATGAGCACAGTCAGAATAATGTTGACTTTGTATTACTGCTATAGTGTGTAATTGTAGGCTTGTTAATTAATGTCAGTAATTATGTTACGTAAATTGCTTAATCTGTATACAAAATGATTGAGGTAATAATGATATCTGATGGAATTTTTAGTTACAACTTAAATGACTATGATCTGTGTCCACTCCTTCATGCACAGGGCTGTGGGAGCAGGGGAGAAGCTGACCCAGCCATGTGGCTGAGGCTTCAAGTTGACATACAGTATGGGGTCAAAATGACACATTCCAAAACAAAACTAAGATTTTTAATGAAAATATGGATGTCTCTTACAATACGGGTTTGACAGATATTACTGCTGTCAGCTAGTGCTCAAAGCCTGACGATCCTAAGCACAGTGGGACCTTTTCGGTCCTCTTTATTTTCATGATAATGGTAAAGAACTACAGATATTCTGTACTTTTAGGAGATTTTTTTTAAAGACGTAAAACAGGCAACTCAGAAAGATTAATATATTTCCCTTCAGAGAACAGCGAATGAAGCTTGTGTTTTCTTGAATTTCATTTTAGCATAATTTCCTGATGAACACAAATTACAACTGACCTGAGATTAAGGCATTAAGTAAAATGTTGTTGTTATTATTATGGCTTTTCACCTACATTTTCCTGCGTATCATGTGGTAATCCAATCATATCATATCTTTGCTTTTATACCTTATTTGGATGGCATTCAAATGTGTGGCTGTTGAAAATGAGACATTAAAAATTAATTTAGGTGTTAAGAAAGGGTTCCTAAATTTGTTTCACCAAGAATTCTAAATTTCTTTTTTTTGACGGAATAACATATGAATGTTTCCAGTTTTAAATCTGCAGGTAAGCCATAATCCTGTACGTTACAGGTAGATATCTATCCTTGTTTATCACCTCAGCTAGCAGAATTACCACAAGGAAGGACAGCCTCTATTTCATCTGAGAGGTCTCCTAGAATTTGTAATCAAAGCACCTTGAAGGGAATTAACATCCATGGTTAACGAAGATTAAGCACCGAGATTACAGCAGAAAGAGGAGCAGAACAAAATCTTGTGCTTTTGAAGTGGCACTGGTGAAAGAGAATCCCGTGCTCTGACAATGTTCCAGTGGATCACTGACAGATCTACTGTCTCCCCTTGCAGCCCTGACAGATCCAACACTCCCTTGAGCCCTTAAATGATATCACTTTGAGCTGCCATCCGACAGAGTACAAGCACACATGAGAACTACAAGCACAAAGCAAAAGGAAAAGAGTATCCACACTAACACAAGACTCTGATGGAAGGCTGTCTTTTTCCACATTCATTTCCCATCAGCTGACAAGCATTTATAAGGTCTGACACAAAAAAAAAACATTTTCAAAAATTAGCAAAGATACATTTTAAGCAAGAAAAGGAATCATGTTTTTCCTGGAAGTGTTTAAAATTCCAAAGCAAAAAGCACCTTTTGCTCCATTGCCATGAGCGACTAATAGTTTTATTTTCGATCAGCAAGATCAGTAAATCTTTTTTGGTTGTCCCGTAAAACTGAAATGTCAAATCCACTTACTGTGAAAGAGCATCAGCTAAGTAAAATAATTTTCCATCCATCCACTTTCTTACTACACACAAAGACACAGACACCCGGCCCAGTCTTCCCAGAAGTCATCTAGCCTATGTTTTCAGACTGTGGGATGAAACCAGAGCAGCCGTAGGAAACTCATACAAATGCGAGGAGATCATACGAACATAGATACCTCAGGTCCTGAACTAAACACAGAGCCATAGTGCTGCAGGGCAGCTATACTGACCACTGTGTCACGGTGCCACCTGTAAAGTATAAGAATAAGAATATAGGGGGCAGGAATGTCGCCTAACTGTTGGGTCTCACATGTGAGCAAGGAAACATCGTGTTTTTTAGCCGCAAAACAAAATCTGAAATTCTTCCAAAGAAACAAAAGGGAAACTTTCAAAATACAGGATCCAGGAACTGCGAGGCATCTAAGTTAACGACCACGACACGGTGTATATTTGAGTCTGAAGGCTGTCATCTCTAAATTTCTAGAACAGCAAAAATGCAAAGAAAAATCCCTTCCTCCCGTTTAGTCCACCCCTTCTAGCGTGACACTAAAGCACCTGTGTGTGTTTACTGACTGCTGTACCTGGGGGTCTCTTGACACCACATCCCTCAGGGCCGGCTGAGACACCTCTCACCGAAACAGGGACAGAACCACCCTCTCCTGGGGACAGAACCACCACCTCCTACTACACATGATCATACAGCGTCTAGTTTTTTTTAAAACAAAAACCAAGAAAAACAAAGCTTTAAAAGTAATTCATCTCAACCAGACAACACAAAAAAATGATGTGATCATGGTCTCACTACATTTTAAAATGTTGAGTCCTTTTTCCATGGTTATGCCCTCCCAATTCAGTAGCGGTAGCAGTTGATGAATTCAGCTTGATAACAAGACACTTCTACTGCACGGTGCGAATGAGGACTTGTTACCGGTCAGGGTTATTCCTCATCTGCAAGGCTCTGTGCTCCCCAGCATCTCCCGGGAGAGTTCGCCCAGCCTGGAGGAGCGGTGCAGCACTGTCGGTCAGCACTGGAGCCTCACAAGTCCCGGGGGTCAGCGTCTGACATCCTCGCCCAGCCAGAGCAGCCAGCCCCACCGGAGCTCAGCCACCTGTGCCCTGACGCTAAGCAGCCCCCGCTCACAGAGAGCCACTGCACCGGCCCACGATCACACAGCTGACATCTGTGCGTTAGGAACAAGTGACGGTTTATTCCGTGCTGAAAAGAAACGAAAACAAACACAACGTTTCCGCTGTGGAGGCTTCCTCAGGTGTGCTTTAGGGCTAAGTCTGAGCTCCAGACAAGCATCTTTAACAGTGACGACTCTCAGAGCCCTGGGGAGACCTGTGTGCTCGGCCAGTAGCTGTGAGCTGTGTTTTGGAAACGTTCGTCCTCTGCCATTGTCCCATAACGACTGATTCGGTTCCCGAAGGCCGGGCTGGCGGAGGGCCCCCTGTCCGAGAACCCCCCCGCCATCTCCTCGCGGGAAGCCTGCACCTGAGCCGCGGGCAGGGGGCCGGACGCCGGCCGAGGGAAAAGCAGGCGCAGGGAAGATGTCGCCGGCCTCACGAAGCGCCGCGCTCTGGCTGGACAAAGGCAAGCCGGCAGAGGGTGTTCACGTGCGCTCAGGGACCGAAAGAGACACAACGAGCCCTGGCTGATCCACGGAGCATCTTCACCAGGAAGAGCAGCGTGAGACCTGCTCTATATCCCTGGGACTGCCAGGCCAGCAAGACGTGGCCAAGAAAGGGAAAACTAGGAATCGCGAGTTTTAAAATAGCCAGGGCGCTGAATTCCCCTCAATAAAACTGAAACCTTTTAAAATGCATTGAGACACACATCCGCTCCTCTTGACTGAAAGCAGAAGACTCCAACCATTTAAGTAAAGACAGCGATCTCCGTGATCCACACTCTCTCCTCTTGGAGAGCAGTGCTTTCTGAGGATGCCTGTCTGTCCATGTGAGGAGTCTCACTTCCTTGGCCACATTGTAAGATTCTAACAGGGTGTCAAATCACAGCCTGCAGAAAGGGTATATTCCCTGCTCAGTGTTAAAGAAAGATACAGACCTCATCACTCATTTCATTACACTACATCACTCACTAGACTAGTGAAAGTTACAAACAGATGTGCAGAAATAGTTCATGTCCTAATTTTAGAGGAATTCAGAATTTAAATGCAGACTGGTGAGAATAAGTCGGTGTTTGTGCTGACTTGGCCATCACCTAGATGTGCATGTTTAGAACAATTTACTAGGGGCGCTGAAGCACACAGGTCAACACAAGCACAGTTGCTTCACAAAAGAAAGACATCATGAAAAGACCATAATACTGTATCTGAGCTTCACTGCCAGCCACAGAAGATGTGAAATTATTTTACACTAAGTACACTAAATAATAAGACTAGCATGCAGACACAAAGAATTTCATCTCTTTATTGTTTAATTGAAACTGACTAGTCTTTAAAATATTTATATTTAACAGCACCATTAGATATCTTACAAAACACTACATCACTCTGATGTAATGTCCTGGAATCCTAATCCAGACTGATCCCTGTACCCTGTTGTAGGGTCTGTGTACGAAGCAATAAAAGAATCAGGAATGAAATGGTTTCAAACAGACTGACTGTCCACAAGATTTACTGCCATATAGGCATGGGAGATCTGTCACTCAGACTGACAGCTCACATGCATGGGGTTTAATAAAACACCACAGGACCTGTCACAGGTCTATGATCAGATCATGAGCTGACTGGGTTTGAGTCAAGTGCCAACGCTAAAATGGCAGCATTAATTCTCTTGCCAAAAACATAATTACATCTTCTTGCAAAAAAAAGATGTATAAAAAACTCTCATTCACTCATGATATCACGCTCATTAAACACCGGCAACAGAGATAAACCCGGAAGAAGTTAGAGGCTGTAAGAGGATGATGTCAACTGCAGCAGACATAATGCAGTGGTTATCTTCTTCTGCCCACAACATTCACTTTACAGGCTGGTCAGCAGACTCCTGTGTGAGAAAATGCACAAGATGTTTATTCTAAGCCTGCCTGCTCATCCAGATGCCGTTTCTCTCTTTTAATTCCTCTGCTTTTTCTTGTGCCTGTTTCCTGGATGATGAGCGTGAAGATGAATTCTACACAGGCAGCACTCCTGGGCCCCACACAAGCTCTTGTTTATTTCAGGATCGCATCTGTCCTAGTTTGACCGTTGATTTGCATATGAACACGTCCTTAAAGACGACAGATACATAGATTACAGATAATGAAATTATGTATAGTGTATAAATTGCAATTTTACAATGCTGAGTGGGGTTGCAGCCTGACATCGGCAACTTTTCACCAGTGAAACAGTCATATTTATTGCATATACACTTTTCCGCTTTTAATCCCAACAAATAAAACGGATACACATGCAAAACATAGATATTAGACCTCGTACCACTTGATTTTAAGTGCTTGAAAAAAATGACTGTAAAAGTTTTAAGCACTTCAAGAGAAAGTGTATTAAGATTGTAAAATTCCTTATGTTCAAACAGTTGTTGTTATTGGGTCTTTCCACTTCAGTCTGATAAACTCTACCATGTTTTTCCATCTTCTAGTCAACCACAAAAACCAAGGACTCACTGAAAGCTGTTTCGGAGCTGTTAAAATTAACGTTGCTGTGAAGCTTCAGAATATATGTAATATCGGGATTACAATCCGTAAACAGGCATTGACACTTTTAAAAGTACACACAGTATACTGCAGTAAGTAACAGTCGTGCCTTCAGTCCTGTAAAAAATTAAATCTAGAACATGTGTTGAATTCCTCTAATTTATTTGCAGATTTACTGTTTGGAGACTTCCTTTCGAAGTCAAAAGAGAAGTTGAACAATTCACAGCCGTCAGAGGGAGAAAGCGACCCATCTGCGGGGCGCAGCGCCGGGGGATGGACAGCCTGGCCGGCCACGGAGATCCACGGAGGGCTGGCGGAGAAAACGAAGAACCGACCGGACACGCAGTCCCGCCGCGGTCCCGCTGCGGATCTCAGAAAAGAGCAGGTCTGGCGGGATCAGGACAAGGAGGGAATATTCGCGGACTGGGAACAGGCACCGGCTTGTGCAGACCACGGAATAAGCTTTGTTTTCGGACGCCCAGAACCTCTCGATCCGGCGAGAGCTACCCGAACAAGGGTATCTGAATAACCGCGCACCGGGGCCGTGGCGAGTGGGGGCTAACTGCCTGGGTCATCGCTGGCAGCAGGTGGCCGGGAGAGATGGCCATACCGGGTCCGGGTGGCGCCGGGCGGAGACGAGCTGCGGGGCGGGCGATTGCGATCGGTCCCCTGGCGACTGGGAGCTCTGGAGTAACAGGAAGGGCTTGCCACAAGAAATCCGCTACGGCGGCGAAACTGAGGGAAAGCAGGCATGGCAAGCATCCTCAATATGCATAAGAAGGGCTACAAAACGGGGGACACCCATGGGCTCGTCTTGCCCCTTTGGTAGTTAGTAGCTACTTTGTCCAAGCGTCTCTCTCAGCTGGTTCTTGAATGAAGCCAGTGGAGGTCATCACGACGGCCGGGCAGCCTCTTCCACACTTGTGTCCTCTGACCTGTGTTTCGCCCTCTTATCTCCTTACGCATGGCGGAGATACAGAAAGTGAGCAGAACATGGGGTTGTAGTAGGAGTTGGGTCGGCAACGTTATGGGCTTCTTGGTGTCATCATCCGAAAGCATACATACACGTTCACACTGATGTAGCAGGTACCCGCTGCATTCCTAACTGTCTATAACTAAGGAAGGGATCGCAAGTATGAGTATGATTTTTTTGGGAGTATGAGCACGATCACAAAAGGGGACCAGGAGTATGATCTCTTTTCTTCTTTCTGGACTGTTTACTGAAGCCTTTTCTGCCGCTGCCTCCGACAGGAAACAACCGTTCGGATAGCCCGCGGCTTGCACAGAGCAGCAGGCCTCCTGGGCTGTCTCTGCTGAGCAGAACGCCAGTACGAACGAAAGGGCTTTCTCCAGCGCTGGTGCCTTCTGCCCTCTCGCTGTGACGGGAAGAAGTGGCTCTGATTTATTGCTCGCTCTCTCTCTCTCTTCGGAACCTCAGTTTGCTCCGTCAAAGCCAACAGAAGCTGCCATCGCTCCCCACTCCCCGCACCGTGACAACTCCGACTCATTTTTCCACTGCTTGTGTCTGAAAGAAAAACCAAGCCCCTCGGGTCCACCTGAAATACGTTTTACATGCCCTGAAAATTCAGTTGCGCTGTAAAAACTTGAGTGCTATTACTTGCTTCATGATGACGGCGTCAGCAGCAGAGATTGTATTAATTTAATCTCTTCCCAACCGCTACATATCAAATATAAATCTATACATATAATTCCTATCACAAAATAAATGCAGATTCTCCTCTCTGAAGATCTGACCAAATGATCAAGATCACGTTTGTTCAGAACATATAGAAAACCACATATTAACAATTGATTAGGAGTATTATGACTAATACCTAGTAAGAACGTTAGACATCTCCATTTGTAAGCCTTAATGTTGCTCGGCAATTCAGGGCTTTCGTCTGTCACAATGATTAAGCACATAACCTTCAAAGTGTTTTAAAACAATCGAAAGGCAAATCAGACACACAAATCCTCTCTGTGGTAGCGTAGCTGCTTTGCAGTTGTTAAATGTAAGAAAGCGAATTTTATACTGCCTCAGGAGACTAGTCAGTCAGATTAATACGGACAGTATTCAGTTTTTGTAGTTAAAAGCATTCGTAATTTTCAACCAATGTGGCATTCACTATTAAGGAGTAATGAGGAAAAAGGTAAAACCGTGTAACAAAAAAAACTCATTTTTTCCTTAGACGCAGTCATTTCCACACCGCTGCGCGTACACGCATTTACCATGTGGCCGAAAACTGGGGCGATGTTTTATTTGATAAAAGCAAAATGTTCTGAGCTGTTCCCTGTTCGTTTAAAGACGTGATGGTGTTGCGCACCACTTGCTTAAAAGGTAATTGGAGCACATCGCGAACTTCTTCATGAGCGTCACCTTAGAGAAACTGGATCACGCTTTATCAGGGCCGGTCCGGAATCATAATTCATGCCCACATAAGAAGGGGAGAATCAGCACAGGGAGTTCGTACAGAATAACAATCCCCTCGGTTTCTGAGGTCTTGCCTGCAGTTCGTTTGACTGCATATCTCACCAACCCCTTTCCAGAGCCATTCAAAAGTGTGTGAGGCGCTCAGTGTGTGTATAAAAATGTGATATTCAGAAACACGCTCCTTAAGGACATTTCATTACCGTGAATAAAACAGCACAGGACAGTTCTGGAGTGCTAAAACGGAATGTGTGAGTTGTAAGCTTTTCATTTTAACTTTCCCCAAGACTTATCCTGGGCTTTAATCCAGCAATACTCTTCCCAACTTTCTGCCAAAGAGTTAAGTATGTTCCTCTGAGCCTCTGAGCAGAGCATCCCCATCGACATCCCTGCCGACTGCGTGATCCCGGCACGCCAAGCGCACTCGCCGGCCAGCAGAAGACAAGGCAGGCTTCCTAACCAAGGGAAGGTCCTAAACTCCCGCGTATGTGTGTTTGTTCTGGGGTGACCTTGAAACCTGAACTCCGATATCGACTTTCGGTGTCTTTTCACCTGATTTCCATTTCATTTCTGTGCAATGCACAGATGTAAACCGTAGTTCTCCCAGAGCTGCACGGACATGCCTTCTTTTGCAGTGAGATGTAACACACAACAGCAGTTTTCCCCCCAATTCTTCAGAATGCAGTGACAACAACGTAAACACTTCATTTCAAAGCACGGAAAACACCGTGATATCTTTATGTTACACGGGTACCTAATGTTAAAAATGAAGTTTTTTTTATTTCTTTGAAAGGAATGAATGTTTCATGTCCTCGTTCATTAACTACAGGGCACGGAGCGACGCACAGGTCTGATCAGGAATCTGACAACGGCTGATTTCATACACAGAGAAATAAATACCAAGCATCGGTGACGTGTTTTAAACTTATTAAGGAATTACAGCATTGATAAATAATTAAAGCATCATTATGATTTGTCGTATTTTTACAGTTTCTCGCATTCATCGTAGCGCGCAGAGCTCCAAAATGATTGATACGAGCGACAAAGTAGCTCTCGGCGCAGGAATCACGAGTGTTTTTGCGTTTAACTCGCAAACAACTGCGGGCTGGAGAGAATAAGATTAAGGTATGAAAAATCCCTATACTGCAGCCCTGCTGTAAACATTTTTTTTCCTATGAGCTACACTAACGAAAATAAGAATACCGAGATAACCTCGACACTGGCGGCAGCCCTCTTCACACAAGCGCAGAGTAGCAAAAGCCTTTAACACAGATGCGAGCTCAGCGTGTCATTCAAAAACTGAAGCAAGACTCGTATCTGTAGCATCAACTACTGTACATGGTAAAAGTCAGGCTGTGTCGATTACAATGATAACAAATTATTATATCCTTACAGAAATCTTACATGTATCGTTACTATTATTTTATTTGCCTATGAGGCTTAACTGTACAAAACACAGTTACCTAATGTAAATGGTATATATCGTGCTCATGTACTCTATTAAAATGACAAGGCTGGCACAAACTGCAGATACACTGCCATTGCCGAACTCGGCTAAATGAAATATTAACATGTATAGCATCACACAGATAGTACGGAAAACAAGTAGCGCTGCGAGCTGCCTGATGGTATGTATCCCATATTTACGGTCAATAAAACCGATAAGAAAGTCACATCGCCTATCTGAAAGTTGAGAGCATCAGTTGCCGATTAATCTCATAACCCCAGTAACCAGATTCTAGAAGGAAGGGGTTCGCAATTAACACTTGTTTAAACGTTTCGTCGTCGGTCCCCGACCACATTACAGCAAATCCTATATGCTGTGACTCGGATTGCTGTATAATCTGAGCAGCACATACAGGGTGCGCTCAAGAAAATGCCTTCTTGAAGTATCGCGGCTTGTGTCGATACCGAGGTTATCCTTTCATTCATGAGAATTGTTCAGATTACTTACAGAACTAGGCGTCGTACCTTTTTCACGCTCCAGTTTATTAAATACTAGACAGGTTAAAGTAAATCAATCTGATGGTGAGGATTTCATCCCTCTTAGGGAGATGATGATCTTAAATGAAACTCACGCCTGTGTGTTCCTTCTGCAATGTGGTCCATGCAACAAAAAAAAAAGACAGTACTTACCTACAATCCCAACAATTAAAAGTTTTAACACAAAGAGAGCATTTTTATCCATTCCGATCAAAATGAGGATCCTGCTTCGAAAAGGATGCGTTCAACACAATTTCAACTAGCCAGTAAATGCCTGTAGCAAAACATAATTCACCCGAGTGGTCAACGCGAGAGCACGGGAAGTTTGTCGTTTGCGTGATCGATTTTCGTCCTTGTTTTTTATTCCAGACTTGTTTCGGGTTTTTCCCCCTTCCTAATTAGGGTCGCGCACAGCAGTCAGTTCCACTAAGTAGTTCAGGGTATTGATGTGCCCATTTTGACGCTTTGGGAAGTCTCCAGCCGACACGGGGAGGTACAGTAATCCTTGAGACTGTGCAGTGAAAGCAGCGGTATCAGGGGGTCGGAGGAGCTCCGCTTGTCCTCCGCCGGCGTGTCTGAGAGCGCTCGCCTGCCCACCTCCCGGGATGACAGCGTGAGGTCCGCACTGGCAGGTCACTGGCGCACAACAGAGAGAGGAAATCACATGGCGGCCAAAATAAACACCAGCCTTTCCTCACCAACGCGACGTCTCGCCGCTCCTGGGCTTGTGTTACGTCCCCTTCCTCTGCCCTCAGCAGAGACGAGAACTTCGTGCGGCGAGTCTCCGCCGAGTGGGAACACCCTAACTGGTGAACGAGCTGACCGCTTTGTAAACCTCGCCTGTGACGAAGTTTCTGTATCTCTGACGAGGTTTCTCTTCGTCGGACCCCTTACATGTTGAGGAGTAAACAAAACATCTGAATGAGCGGCATATATATAAAAAAAACAGACACATGCGACTGCACACTTCCTTTCGATGACGACATGTGCCCAACCGGTTTATCCTTGACCATTACCATTTATCGTTTGATGAACGAATGGTATTCAGCTGCCTGGAAAAAAGGCGAGGCTTGGCATTTTAGCTTGCAGTTAGAAGTTTTAAGAAAACGATTTTTCTTTGCGTCCTGAATGCAGGATTATTTTAGGTTTTGCAGCCAGCTATGCCACCTAGAAATTATAAGGGCGCTGGGACCTTTCTCCCATCTTCCATAGGTCCTTCATAACTCCTGCAACTACCAGTGTACCCACTGGCCAAACAGGACAGCTATGCTACATGTTTATGCCTGTACAGTCTGTCAATATACCCATAACACAAACATTTCTATCAGGCCCTCCAGAGCTCATGTGAGGCCCCCTCATTGTTTGGGAAGAGGGGTAAAACATGTTTTAATGTAAAGACTGGCATGGTGGGAAGATTAAGGCAGGTATTGTGAAACTCCTAAAGGAGGGTAGATTCAGCACTGAAAGCCGTGGACTGTAGTCGAGAGTCGCAGTATGTGGTAACAGTTCCAAATCCAACTCAAGTCGAGAAACAGAGCTGAAGGGTTGAAGTGGGGGACCAGGCACCCTCTCGTAGGGGACTGAGTTCTACAGCTGCCCACCTGTCACACAGAAAATATGAGACCAATTATTCCCAGGGTCCCGGGGCGCACACTCTCCAACCTCCATGTGTCCTGCTCTCCAGCATCTCTGTTCTTTAACACCAGCTGCCTCCTCCTGCCTCAGTAGGATACTGTCCCAGTCCCGGCCGTCCTGATCAGTGTGATCCATTATACACCCCCCCCAATACTCTGATTTTATTAACCAATAATGGCTAGGGGGACGGACGCTGGAGCCTTCAGTTTCCTCTGTTTCACCTTCTGTCTCAGAAACAGATGAAGTTACTCTCTGCACGGGTTTACACTGAACAAGGAAAACGGTACGCCTCAGGGCACCATCAGGTGTAACGATGATGATTCCTTGCATTGATACAATGCATTTCATCTCAAAGGATCCCGGGGCAGATCTCGTACACATAGGAGGGGATCCACTATATCTACTGCTGAAGTTCAGCCCCACCTGGGAGACACACAGTGGCCATTCTGCACCAGCAGCCCCACCTGGGAGACACACAGCGGCCATTCTGCACCAGCAGCCCCACCTGGGAGACACACAGCAGCCCCACCTGGGAGACACACAGTGGCCATTCTGCACCAGCAGCCCCACCTGGGAGACACACAGCGGCCATTCTGCACCAGCAGCCCCACCTGGGAGACACACAGCAGCCCCACCTGGGAGACACACAGCGGCCATTCTGCACCAGCAGCCCCACCTGGGAGACACACAGCGGCCATTCTGCACCAGCAGCCCCACCTGGGAGACACACAGCAGCTATTCTGCACCAGCAGCCCCACTGGGAGACACACAGCAGCCCCACCTGGGAGACACACAGTGGCCATTCTGCACCAGCAGCCCCACTGCACAGTGCCTCAGGTGGAGAAGTGAGATAGTACAGTACTTTACCAGTTGGATTTAGAGGAGCTTTATGGAGCTGAGACTGTATAAGACCAGAGGGGAATTTGTCTAGGACACTGGACTTAAAAACCCCAACTCCTTTAAAAAGTGCCAAGGGATCTTTAAAGATCAACTCCTCGGGATCTTGTTTTATTGGTTCATTTCTCTGATGTTCCGTTCATCAAACAACATTTTCATCAGTCATTTTGGAAAGAAAACTCTCATATGTGCTGAGAACCCTAAATATTTGTAAGCTAAGTTTTATAATGTAGATTTTTTTGTTGTGTCTAAGCGTTTTGCTCTGTAATACCTGTTATGTGTACTGTTTATACTAGAACCAGTAATATTAATTGTATTTTTAATACCTCTCAGAATATATATATATATAATAGAGAGTTGCACCAGAAATAACTGTTTATCAGGTCTTTACATTCTCACCATATTGGAATTTAATTCATTTTTCAGCTGCTATTATTACTTTTTATTATTGCCATTACTTGCTTATTTATAATTTTCTTCCCTTTACTGTTAAAATAGCAAACATCAATCTAAACACCTTTTTAAGTACGACTCAGCATCTGTTTGTGAGTGGGTGTGCATATTATTACTTGTGCCTAAGGAATACTTTTGGATGAAAAAAGTGCTAGTACAGCAAATATTGCTGCAAGTGATCACATCCAGGTGCTCTTTGAAGGGTTTTCATGCCTACAGCAAGTAGATTATGTGGGAGACTATATAAAAACTATATACTGTATAATGTTGTGGGTAAAATATAAAAAACAAGACACTGAGATCATGGTGTGAGGTGAAAATGCATAATTCCCTTTATCTTTGAACAACACTTTATATATTAAAACACATTCACTTCCTTTTATTTTTCTAGATAATTTTATTACTTTAGTTTACACCAAAGTCACAAATTACTCAGCCTGCCCTAAGGACCAGACAGAAAAGACTGTAAATTATAAAGGTAACCATTTTATGCTGAGTGGATTTACATAATATACTGTACAGTACATGCACACCTTCCAGATTTATTCATACCCCCGATGAAACAGGAACAAGAACATCATAAAACAGAATGCATTACAGAAAAAAATAGACGTATGTCACACTGTAATCTTCATAGAGCAAAGTCATATAACTTTTTGTCCAGAAAACATGAGGGTCATATTTTTTCACACTCCCATATTTAGTCTTTTATATTTTTTGTTTGTTAGGGTTTTCTGAACATGAACTTCATCTTTTTTATGCCAAACATAACTCTGATGAGCATGTCCTAAAAGC
Source organism: Atractosteus spatula (assembly GCF_055471065.1). NCBI lineage: Eukaryota > Metazoa > Chordata > Actinopteri > Semionotiformes > Lepisosteidae > Atractosteus > Atractosteus spatula. The sequence continues at coordinate 62,426,033 of NC_142711.1, forward strand.
TCGATTTTTCTTTCATCTGCCCATGACACATGGTTGCGATAGTTTTTCAGGTGCAAACTGCCTCTTTTTCTGGCTTGCCCTCAGAAAAGGATTTTTCCTTGGGACTCATTCATGACTGCCACAGTCATACAGACAAGATCAAATTTCAGTTTTCAACACTCCTCCAATTAAACTACTGTTTATTTTTTTATTTTCCTTTGCAAATACGTAAACGAGTTAACTCAATTTCAGCAGGCCACTATGCATGTTGCCAACACAGGGAAATAACTGCAGTCAATAACATGCTTGACTGTTTTGATTGAACTTGCAATCAGTTCCTGAGCAGTGATGCCATCACAGAGTGATGCCTTTTCACTACATTTCATCCAAAGGGTCACATAAATGTTGATTAAGGGTGCAGCAGGTACTGTAAATTACCAAATGGCTGGATGAGAAGTGATAAAGTTACATCTTTGGGGAAACAGGAAAAAACTAGACTGGAAAAACACAGCTTTCTCTTCCCCTTTTGTTACATTTGTACACACACAAAACATCTCATAGAGGAATTTGTTGTGACCTTTTACAGACTTACTTTGCAAGAAAGCTGCTCAAAGGTCAGAGCAGTTCTTGTAAATGTGTTTTGGGACATTTTCATTCCTGAATTGTCGAACAACAAAGATATCAATTTCTGGACGAAACATTTAATCTCTGGAATACTACGGAGAATGAAATAAAGAGGTCATCTCGAAGGTGTAAATCAGGTGTAAATACTGTATATATATATTTTATGAGCACTGTCATTATTATACAGATATATGATTCAGTGTACAGTATTTTGTGATGATGACCAAATCTCTGAAATGTTCAATGAACTTTATTGTAGGTAATTTGTATTCTTTCCTCGGACCATTTTAAAAGATCACACATATGATGTACTAAACACACCCAATATGATTGGGAAATAATCTGCTATTTTGAAAATATTCTAGAGTTCTGAGGAGGTGACGTTTGTGTGAATCATAGGAAACAAAATCAGAACTATAGAATCTGTGGGTCATAATGCTGAAGGTACAACGCTTTTCACTTTTCGAGTCACAGTGAAAGCGGGCTACAATTAACTTGTGCTTCGTGAAAAAGTTGTTTTAAACAGACACTCAATGACCTGTGTGGCCTGATATATGAATTTAGACATTAATTAGACATTTAATGTTGGATCATTTTATTCAATAAATGCATGAAAAAGTAAATCCTTTTGTGTGTTGTTTGTTTTATTGGGTTCTCTTTGTCTATTTTTATGACTTAGGTGAAGATCTGATCACATTTTTTAAGTCACATTCATGCAGAAATTCAGAAAATTCTAAAGGCTTCACAAACTTTCTAGAACCACTGTAGTAAATAGAGATCCCTCTGTGCACATAGACCCAGTACCCACCTTCTAGATAGGGATTAGCCTGCTCTGGGTGATTACTCGCTGTTCCTAACGCCCTCTGTACTAAACTGCTGAGCTCGTCGCCTCACAACGGGCATAGGAGTGCGTCAGTGCAATGGGGGAAAAAGATGTAACCAGTCAAGCGAGAGCTGTGCAAGACAGGGACTCATTACACCAACCTTGCACACCATTCAAAACAAGGGAACAGAAAGCTGGGTGATGGAAACAGGGGATAAAACAGTGCAAAACCACCATCCGCATGCCTTCTGGAACAGCCAGTAGCAATTCAATTACAGTCTTCATGTCCACTTAATGAGCCCTTGGAATGTTTTCAGCTGAACTGTAGACAGAGACACAGCAGTGAAAAAGCCCAAATTAAGTCAGTTAATGATGTGCTTATAGCATCTGACTCGGCATCACTGAATAGTCTTCTCCTTCTCCACTTAAGTGCTGTTTTTGACAAAGTACAGCATTCTTCTGGATCACACCGAAATGTAAGTAGGAATGACTGGCTCTTCTCCTCCTTGGCTCAGATCCTACTTGGCGACCAGGAGTCAGTTATATTATTTCACACCATGGACTGGGGTTTCTCTGCTGACTACACTCAGATTTATGTGCAAACTAAATCAGATACGACCGCTGCAGTCTCTGCTTCACCGCAGCCTGTCCGATACTATCTGTAGACATACTTGTTAGACGCAACACAACTTTCTTGAGCTTAACAGTGACAAGTCAGAAGTACTGATCATGAGAGAGATCACTTTATTGGCCATATGCAATTTCTTGCATTAGGAATTTGTCTTTTCACAGACCACAGAGCGCAGGGTCAGCCATTCATACGGCGCCCCTGGAGCAGTTGGGGTTAAGGGTCTTGCTCAGGGGCCCAGTGCAGTAGGATTCCTCTGCCAGCCGCGGGATACAAACCGGCAACCTTCCAGCCACAGGCGCAGATCCTGAGCCACAGAGTCACCGCACCACCCCAAGAGCATCATGGGCTCCCAACTTCGGCTACACAAACGTGGTGACTTCAGTGATGCTGGTGGTAGTGCTGATGTTAAACCCTTGACAGAATTTAAGAGCCGGTGCTATTTTTAGTCGGTATTGTCATTACACGTGCATGGCAGGAATGTCAGAAGGGTGTGTTTCTTCAGTTAAAACCCTTGCTCTGTCAACATCAAGCTGAAAAATTGATATGCACTTTTATTTAATTAAAGTAACACTGCTTTAAAACCTTTTTTACTGAGTTGCCTACTAAAGTACTAGATGGAATCCAGAATTCTGTGGTTAAGGTGCTGACTAAAATTACTCTACTCTAGTATTTAACTCACGTCTGCTGTAAATTGCTCTGGCTTCCGATGAAATTTACAAATGGACTAGGTTCTCCTCTTACGTATTGGACACTATAGCTAATAAAAAAGGATTTATTAACATAAGTATAGCCCAAGGGAGGCATGGAGGTGCAGAGGTCAGAGTTGCTGCCTCACAGCACTGGGGCCCTGTTTTCAATCCCAGACTGGGGCTGCTGTCCGTGTGGAGTTTGTATGTTCTCCCCGTGTTTCCTCCAGTTTCCTCCCAGAGTGTGAAGACATGCTGCTTGGCTAACTGGCTTCTGGGAAACCCTGGTGTGTCTGCCCTTAGCCGGGCTGGAGTCCTGTCCCTGGCGCACCCTGGCCTGCGCCTGTTGCTTGCTGGGATAGGCTCCGGCTCCCCCGTGACCCTGAAATGGATAAAGGAGTTAGAAAATGGGAGGAAGGAAGTACAACCGAGGTCTTAATCCGAGACCTGTTGATCTGTGCCTTCTTACTCTGCCGAAGACTGGCTTCCCACAATCGGCACCAGAGCCTTCCTGTGAGCAGCATCGTGCCTGAGGAGCTCACCGCTCATATCCTTTAGAGACTCGGCGACTGCGCACATCTTCAGAACTGTCACTCACATATATATAAAATATACTGTCATTTAGTTTAGCAACCTGGTTTTCCAGGGTCGATGTGTTTATGCTTCTGTTTCTTTTTACTCATGTCCTATTGTAAAGCACCTGAACGTCTTGTGAAGTGCTCACATATAAAACTGTATTCATTGTATTACAATACGAACACCCTTGATTTTATATAACCCCTTTCATGGTACATAGTCTCAGGACACTATAAACAAATCGATATTGCAAAAAGGCCAGTGTCCAAAGAGCACAAACAAGACAGGAGTCAACAATTCACAATTGTGGTCATTAAGAGATTTATTAGTAGTAATGTGGACTTGTAGAAGGTCAAGTAGGTAGAGGTGTCAGCTTATGGTTATATGGATTTGTATCTCTGTCCATCTAATTCATACAATAGATTCTACAAACTAAAAAACATTTAGCATGTCCTCCCCAGTGAAAGACAACTTCACTCAATGAGGATTTTTTCCTGATTGAATGTAATTGCAAAAGGAAGACTGCCATGCCATGCATACAAAAATCACAAAATATTCAGAAATCCCCAGTCTGAGTCTTCTGATCTCATTTGCATGGCTTATCCACTGCCTTCATGCGCACCCCAGGAGTCTTTATTTATTACAACCACTTGAAACTCATAACAAAAGACACAGACTTGTTTATCTATGACATGATGTTAATGTTAATTGTACTTGACTTATTCATCTGGTGGTTACATTTTTGAAGACGATACTCATGATTGTATAATCAGATTTACTTAGTTTTGACATTTATATTTTATATGCCATAAATTACCATAATAAACCATCAGCCTTTTAATCTGAAGTGTTTTTCTAGTCTAAAATGTTTTAGCTGATTTGAGCATTTAACAATCAACTATTTGTACCATCTGCAAACATAATATAAACGTTATACACTCAGAAAATTCATCTGATCCTAATGTAGCAGAGAAAATTGGAAACTCTATATTGAACTTATGTGTAGCCATAGTGGTTGTTAGCAGTTTAAGTATTAAAAAAAATGTTACCATGAAAAATAGATAATCAACTGCAAATACTGACATCAAATATAAACGCTCCCAACTCCTCAGGAAACCTGACAACATTGACCTAAGGTTTCATAAACAGACAACAGACGTTTTGGACGTCTTTAAAAGAGAAACGTCGGAAAGGAGCAAGACGAAATGAAAGCTCTCAGACAGTTCGTCTTCCATCAGTTTCTTTAATGGGAGTGGTCACATTCATTTTCAACAAGAGCCTCGTGTGAAAGTGTGGGGAGTCACAATGGTTTTCACAGAAAACTGGAGACTGGAGATCCTGTCCTTTGCAACTTTCAGCAGCTGGAAGCATCAGACCTCTGATATCTGAGATGGTGATATCCAGGATGTCTTTGGAATTTGTGGTCAGTGTTCTGCTCACATGGAGAATAGAGTCCCTACAGTTCATAATAGCCACCAGATACTGTATGTACACTAAAAGAATACCAATACCTTGGACTCGGGGATATACATGGTTATCTCGTATGTGATACCCTGTAAGATGTTTTTCAAGCTAACCTGTGCAAGTACTGTACACACAGTCTTCTATTTGGCACAGTCAGGAGGCTGTCACATCCTTTGCAGAAGCAAAGCAGCCTGCAAAAAAGCTGGCCCAGAACACTTCTTCCACTTCAATCAACACGGTTACACCCTACTGCGTAAAAAAAAGTTTCTTATTTCATTGTAGCTCTGTATAAAGAGTAATGTCAGACTCAGTTACAGAAGTGGGAAACCACAATTATAATGATATTTCCTTGCATTGATATATCTCATTTCACAGCAGAGATCTCAAAGGATCCTGAAGTGGCTCTCCTACACATAGGAGGAGATTCATTACATCCACCATTGCCTCCAGCACAGTGTACCAGTACTGGTCTACCAGCACCACTTACTGCAGCAACCTGGATTTCCCTGGACATCTCCCACCCCAAACCAGGCCTGTTCATCACGGCATCACGTTTGACATGACTAGCCTTGCTTAGCCCGCGAGATCGGGTGACATCAGGCTACAGGGTGGTTGGGTTGATGCAATGTACAAACTAGAGAAGGATTTTATTAGTCTGAGATTTCTAAGTGTGAAATTTCTAAGATTTCTATGCTGAGACTGCAGTCTGAAACACTCAGGAAGAAAGCGAGCGAGCCTTGAGTCTCACACGAGGGACATGTGGCAAGAGGAGAACTGACAACAACTGCAGAGCGAAACGAGCCGATTAAACAGACAGCGTCTCTGGGGACCAGATCAGTCTGACAGATAACGATGTGTGACCCTGAGGCCAAGCACGTGAAAAAACACAGGGCACCTCTGCCCTCAGAATAGAATAACACTTTTAACATACGATTTTACCTCGACTATCTTCATTTCAAATCTCTGTCGGTCAGTCTCTGTGTGTCCTTGCACGGAACTGTAATGTCGGCACCAGCGTCCTGAAATGTTGAATGAGCTCCCTCTTGTGGACAGATGGTCGAATCATAAAAGTTGAGTTTTATTTAGCTCAGCAGGGCAAATGTTTAATACCTCCATCTAACTGTGACGTAATGATGATGATAAATCTGTTTTTTTTTATTTACGTTATTAATATAACGTATAATATTATTATTAATTGTCAAGCGCCACTGAGCACCACCATACTAATAATAATATTAATAATAAGAGGAGAGCAGAGTGATGAAGCCAGTTCAGAGATGGGGATTATTATAAGGCCAAGATTGGTAAAGGACAGGGGGAAATTTGTACAGGACGCCAGAGTAACACCTCTACTATTTTCGATTGGGAATTGTAATGACCGCAAAGAGTCAGGACCTCGGTGTTTTGTCTCATCCGAAGTACGGCGCTTTTTTACAATATATTATCCCCGTCACTATACTGGGGCATTAGGACCCACACAGACCGCAGGGTGAAGCTCCCCCTACTGGCCCCACTGACACCTCTTCCAGCAGCAGCCTCAGTTTTTCCCAGGAGGTCTCCCATCCAGGTACTGGCCAGGCTCACAACTGCTGAGCTCCAGGGGGCTGCCAGTGGTGAGTGGCAGTAATATAATAATAATTATATTATTATTATTATAATACTTTACCTTTGCCCACTGCCCGGTCTCTCTCACACCTGAAGAAGGCTCCACGGCCGAAACGTTGTGTTCTCTTTCTTCTTTTTTTCAGCATGGAATAAACCTATTACTTGTTCCTTTGCAGCCTACGCATGCTGACGCAGCTATCCACCTAATAATAATAATAATAAACTTTATTTTATATAGCACCTTTAAAGGTGGCTTCTCAAAGCGCTTATGATAATATAGCAGCAGGCAATTATCGTTTTAACTGTGGATGATAATTAGACTTTACGCAGTATTTGTTACGGTGGCATATTTCAAATAGATTAAAATATAAAAATATCTTTTCACAGTTTTGATCATGGATAAATATGTATTTACAAACTGGTTCTCGGATATAGTTGCGCCCGGAACGGATTTTGCCTGTTTGTCCGGCTGTGGAGCTGTTGGGATGATAATCAAGGTAGGACCAGTGGCGCCTCAGTTTGAATTGTCCTCCTATGCAGTAATTTTGTGGGAAAGAGTAGATATACGCTTGTATATATGTCTTTTGTTCGCTAACATTCTGATAAATCAGCTCTCAAACATGAAATTTCGGTCAAAAATTGTTGATGTGGTCTGTCTCCAGCATTTTACACGTGAGTACGATTGTAAATGTTAGACAGCAGTCAGCTATGTAGTTCACAAAACTATTTCTTATATACTGTACATACAGTAGGTATCTTGGTGTATATCGCTATGAGTCACCCGTAGATACCTAATATTTTAGCATGTAGATTGTCGTAGATGTATTATCAGTATACATGTTATTAGCAGTGTATAGTTTATCATTATTATTTCTGTTATAGAAAAAACAGCTTTTAAAATTTGCATGGTTAAATGTCCTTTGGTTGACTTATTATTGGTAGATACTAATCTACGTTATGGTTCATCTGAAATACTGCAGTTTCTTAGTAATAACCCCTTGAATAATTACCAGGGGATCGTAATTCTGAAACATTACTTTTTTATTTTTCCCCTGGACAGCAAGTACAGCTTTTACTGTGAACACTTTAATGAAACGTTTTTAACAACATTCTGATGTGATGCAATATTCTAGGACAATATGTAGTAAAGAGAAACATAACTGCTCAGCTAAGTAAATATTAGTCTATTGCCGTTTGTTCAGCTTTTTTTCTCCACTGGGGTAGGTGTGGTGAATACCATCTCGAAATTGACAAAGACCTGCACCCTGCGGCTCACTACCAGCAACCTGTATTTCATACTGTGTGATAAAGTTGCCAATGGGGGAGTCAGCATGTGGTGTGAGCTGTCTCAGGTAAGCTGTCCTATGTCATCAGTTTTGTCCTCTGGGTTTTGTTTCACTGTTCCCTCTGAAGATCTTCACTGAGTTGACTTTGTCCGTGGCCTTGAGGATGTTTGAAAAATTGAACTGGGTCTTCTTTCAGGATTGTCTGTTCGAGACAAGATTCTGTTCTTTATGTCTGTCAACGAAGAGCTTTCCTTTAAGTCCAGGAATGTGTCTGGGTGCTCTTTTCTGGACTGATTCCTGCACAGCAACATCTTATTTTGTAATGTGTTAACCAAAACAGTAACAGTGTAAACAGTATTTCATATGAGATCTTTGTACGGCATTGTACAATTTTAACATCCTCCCTGTAGATTTAATTTCTACACTTATAACTATCTATCTTCATATTCTTAATGCCTTTTTATTTCTTCCTACTATAATCTAGACACATAGAGTATGTTAACTAATGTCACGGTAAAGAAAAAACGAAGTCATTTCGTACACAAGTTTTTCAAGCAATGTGCTCTCTAGTTGATGTAGTTCTTCATTACTGAAAAATACTGATACGTTTCAATGTGTCACCAGGGCAACTTTTTTGATGAGTTTCAGCTGGAGGGTGTGTCGCCAGATGCCAACGAGATTTATCTAAAGCTTGCTCCCGAGAATCTCTCGAGAGCTCTGAAAACGGCGAATAATGCCAAATCCCTCAAGATCAAACTGACAAAAAAGCACTGTCCTTGCATCACTTTGGCAGTGGAACTGGTAAGACCATACATCCTCTAAATAGCCAATGGTGTTTCTTTAATTGCTCTGCTTGCAATTGATAAATGTAAATGGTCATTTTCTTAAAATCCCAGATACATAGCAGCTTTGAATTGAATCTCAGGGTATCTTGTCATTGAGTGCTGATCATTAGGCACTGAGCCAGAAAAGACATTTTGACAAGTGTTTGTTAATTAAACGGGACAGTTTCAGAGCCTGAAAGAGCTCGGAAACAAAAACTCAAGATAAACCACAGATGCTCTTTTCAACCTTATGTTTGTACCTTTTGAATAAAGAAAATTAGTCTGAAACGCAGCTGCTAGAATGCAAGTAATGTCCCCAGGAAGCTCTGATGTGTGCAGTCTTTTAGGAAGAACTTTAGAACCTTTTTTGTTTTACCTAAGAACATCAGTAAGGTTACAAACGAGAGGAGGCCCTCTTGATGGATCAAAAGTTCTTGTCCGGCCGTTTTCTCGAAGAAGCTGGGGTATCGGCTTCAACAACATAGCTGGGCAGCTTGTTCCACAGAAGTGCCTCGGTTTTAAATGCGCTTCAATCTACTTTTTACTTGGCTCACATTTCACAGCTCTTTCCTATGATGTCTGCTGGGCTGACCTTTTGTGCTTTTTCTAGGATTTAGAATAATTGTATCAGGACCCCTAGTAATCTTCTGTGTTCAGGATGAAAAGAGGTTTTCAAAGTAAATCGCTTCTGCGTTCCCTTACCGCACAGTCAGATGTCCTTTCAGTACTTACTGGTTTGAAGCAAAAGCACACCGTGTTATTGAGACTTGTGATGAGATTGAAGCTAAAGACACCCGTCGGTAACCCAAAGCCTTCTTGTCCTCCAAAAGCCATCCTTAACCACCTCCAGCCGCGTCGTCACGCACGATATTCCTGTCGACGTCATCCCCAGGAAATTCTGGAACGACTTCCAGGAACCGGCAGTGCCAGATTTTGATGTGAGTGATAAGCCTTCACTTCCTTCCAAATGCCATATTTTAATATTGAAAAATAGTTTAGGCAGTAGAAGTATATATTTTCAACAGTGGTAAATATTCCAAGGATATTGTATTTTATGTGTATGTTTTAAGAATATAGTTTATACATTCACAGACCTTATGTTGTGCATATTTTGTCTTTTTGTTTTCAATTTTTGGCTGTTGTTCATTGCTAGGATTTTGTCTCTGTCACATGGAAAGTTCTACCTGTGTGTTCTGAATTCGACAGGTTAGTATCAACCTGCCTTCACTGAAGATAATGAAGAATCTTGTAGACAGAATGAAGAATATTTCCAATTTTATTGTAAGTGACATTGGGGATCATTTCCAAAATGCTTTTTCATTGTAACATTATTCAAGGTAAAGAACATTTTTCTTGTCTAAATTAGCATTTTAATGAGTATGTTAACTCATGTGAAAAGGTTTATATATGTCAAATATAAAAAAACATCATCATCTTCCTCATTAGAAATAGTGTTAAAAGTGTAGCTGAGATATCCTAGAGAAATATGCAAAAGGTACAGTTTGCCATTTCAGCGAACAAACTGAAATCATGTTTGTTCACTGAAATGGAAAGTTAATCGTGTCAGTCATCACGGAGTTTGCAATTTAAGAACGGCATACGTAAAATTAAATTAAAAGGCAAGTTTCTGAACACAGCATTCATACCAAAGTGCCCTTCTCGTCTTTATTGTAGCATCTCATTACGTTTGTATTGTGACTATGTCGTACGTGTAAGATTAAAAAAAAATCTTAACTTAAAATGCTGGGAAATTGTCAAAAAAGATGATTTCTTGTTGTCTGACTTTACCTAGGAATTAACAGTTCCACACCTCTAGGTCACGTGGTGTAGAGAGAGGTACAGAGCCGAGGCACTCGACACTGTGATTGTAAGCGGAATCATTCGTGAGAGTGTATTCAAGGGTCACCCCACTCCCCTCATAAAGTCATGGACCCGCCTTGCGTCTACACAAAACATCAGACGAAGTTCCTAGTTTTAAAATAGTCCCGCTTTGCTTCTGCTTTTTCTTCCAAAATTGTGGATTAATGCATATTAATGCTGTAATTTAACGAGGCAAAAGCAACCTACACCACTTTTAATGGTGCCATTACTAAAACAGAAATATCAATATCGACATCATGGCGTTTTCAACACTGGGTTGGGTTCTGCCAGTGTACGCACTGTACCCTCTGCTGCAGCGCACATACTGCTCCTCTCTTTCACAGGTGCTGGAAGCAAACCGGAACGGCGAGATGAATCTGAAGATCGAAACCGATCTCGTGTCCGTGGCCACACACTTCAAAAACCTTGAAAACCCTCCCTGGGGTAAAGACTTTAGTGGTGGAAATCATGAATACAGTGGGGGGGGGGGGGGAATGTGTTCATATATGTTGCTGAGCAAAAAACCTGAATCAAAGGCACTTGTTAATGTTGGATTGTATGAAGCAAACTAGTGATTTTCCCACCCTTCTGCCCAATGCAGTTCATTGCCATGGCAGCACTCTCGTGTCACATCCTCCGCCGGTGTTTTAGTCAGCAACTGGAGCTAGCTGCTAGTAGCAAGCTACACTTGGCTTTTTCTGGAGGCAGCTTTTATTTTAATATTCATTTTGCAATGCAACCTTGCTGGCTGAGGGTAGAGCCTACTGTTCTTACTCTGGCTTGTCTCTGCCTGCCTGAAGCAGACGGCGACGAATCCCAAGGCCCCAGTCAGGACCGAGACCCCGAGACCATGGCAGAGGCCCGAATCGACATTAGGAAGCTTCTGCAGTTCCTCGCCGGGCAGCAGGTCAATCCTTGCAAAGCGGTGTGCAGTAAGTGTGTTTCAGCTGGCTACGTGTCTGGAGTGGTATTAAAACATTCCTGGCAAGTCCAGAGTTATTTGGTTACAGGCTTGGCTCTAAACTATTTGGAAGGGAAGACAATCACCTGCACTTTCACATATAGATAATACAACTCTTACTAAAAGGCTGGGACACAGTACAGCAGATAGCATCTATTGGGAAGGCCTGGCACTGTGTGTCATGTACTCTGCAGAGTGTGCCATCGTTGACCATGCCTGATGGTAACATTTGTGACACTGGTATGAATATACAGTGGTAAAATAAAGCTGAAGTGTGTTGGGAAGTGCTAATGTTACTACATCAGCATTCTGTATCTTTCCCAGAGAACAAAGGGAAGCGTGGTTTTTACGTCCTATATACTGTATATAGAAAAATAGCACAGGGTTCATGATCAGTAGTTCAGTTCTCTTTCTCCAGTGTACTGTCTGGTCATTTGTATGTGAGAGAAAGTTATTGTGAAAAATAGTTTTGCACAAGCCTGCATGCCCAATGAACTGTAAATAAAGCAGTAGAGTGCCGCTGTCTTTTTCAGCCGGTAAAACTATTTGCTCACGGGTGCAAAGACAAAACTGAAGAAAACCGTTTTCCTCAAAACAATAGTGTAGTGTGTAGGTATCAAAAGCAAGATAACAGTATTTTTTTACACGGTTAGGCATTTAGATTGTTTCCTTGGCCTTAGAAGACTTGCATTGTCTTTCCGCTGGTTGCGCATGACTGCGAGTCTGTAAGTGTGTGCAGACAGGTGCTCCTTCCTGCATAGATCAGAGCTCTCCCAGCCCTTCACACTGGAAACAAGGGCTGGTTCTCACATCCAGCGTCGTTACCTGGAAGCGCGAAGGAGGATCAGTGGCGTGGCTGCTATCTGCATTTCACTTCCTTTCACATGGTAACCTGCTGCAGAGGCAGGTGTTAATGGTTACACTTGCATGCTATACAGTTGAGGTGAAGGCTGCATTTCTTCTTTGCTCAGGAAAAGTAGCTGCGTTTTCATAAATCACACATAAATAACAATTGAACTTTAACTCCTGAAGTCGGGCAGCAAGAATGTTTGTGGAAGTTGCAAGCAAAACCCTTTAAACAAATGTGTAACTTGACAGGAAAGACAGTTCAGTTCAGTTTACTGTCATATGCACAAGTCCGATGAAATGCTTATTTGCATGTGTGCTCCAGTACAAAGACATTAAAGGAATCGCCAAAAACATGAACACAGATCAGCAGCAGCAACATGTTAAATAACATAACAACTTAATAAGATGTCAGACAAGCAGTGTGAGAGAAAAGTGCGAAACCAGAATGACTCATGTCCTCAGCGATACTCCCAGCCTTCCTGAGACAGTGAGTTGTAGAAATGAAGTAAAGGTTTGAGGGCTCACACCCAGAGAAGGCTCCACAGCTGAAACGTTGTGTTTCTTTTCTTCTCTTTTCAGCATAAAGAGAGTTTATTAGCAGAATAAACCTGTTGTTCCATTGCAGCCTACGCAAGCTGGCAAAGCTACCTACTTGAGTTGCAAAAATGTCCACAGTAGAGGGGAGCTGTACTCCAATGACAGACTGGGCCGAGCTGACCACCCCCTGTAATGCCTTCTTGTCAGACAACGAGCTGCAGCCAAACCATTTCTACGAATTACTTACTCTTTTTTTCCCCCTCCTTCTCGCTCAGATATTGTCAGCGGAAGGATTGTGCACTTCATTTTGCTTCACGAGGACGTGTCCCTGCAGTACTTTATACCAGCTGTGGCCTGAGGGAGGTTTTCTGAGCTGGCATGGCTGTGAGGGAGGTTTCTCTGCTCAGAACAATCTGGGTAGGTTCCAGAAGGAATAAGGGGTTTGTTTGTAAAAAGACAGAGTGGAGAATCCAGCAGGCATCTCTTTCAGCAGTTCATGCAGTGTCTGGAAACCTGAATTTTAGACTGCAATGCTTGGAAAAGTTATCAATAACATCATCAGAATAGAAAGGAAGAAGGCTTTTATTCATTATTACCTACTCCTCCAATAGCAAACTCTAGGTCCTGTATCCCTGATTTAATTCATGATCACATTCAGTTTAAATTTATCCATCAGTCCTTAGAAATCATTGACTACGACTTGGAACAGTCAAACATATTTTGATTCTTTGTTTTTTATAATTAATACTCCTTTCACGGATAAATGCATTTGATTGCATAACCCCAATATTTATTTAAGTAACTGCAATTAACTAAATCCACTAGATTTCTTGTGAATAATATTTATCAAAGAGTGAGCAGGTTGGAACTGACTTAGAAACTTTTCTTGTTTTTTTTTTCATTTCGGAGTTCTCTGTACAATATTTATCTTTTGTAAATAAAAAAGATTTTACTTCAGCGTGTCTCTTTCGTTATTTTGATATGAAATGATCTGTATGATTCAAGTGCTTTTTTTGAAGTTTTTAAAACCTACACCTGTGATAACGTGCAAGGTGGTTGTATTAAGTTTTTGTTTCTGACCGCACGTTTATTTTTTATTAGTTACTACGTAGTATTTCTTTGCTGGGGAAAAAAAAACCCAGCACAACTACATTGTGTATAGTTTACCTTTTTAATTCCATCTTCAACTCGATCCCTGTGTAATTCCACATAGCGTTTCACGTTTATTATCCGTGATTAAAATGTGTTTCCCAAGAGAAGCCGCCCTTGTAATGTGCCAAGTACAATAAGCAAGGAAGTCGCCACGGGGTCGTGTCGATTACGGTGCAATCATTCTTGAAACCCTTCTCGCATAGTCCAAGACGAACACGCCTCCTCCTCCTCCTCTCCGTGAGTCTGTCAGGCAGGTGTAGGGATTTGCTCAGGTATTACAGAGCGCGACACGGCCTCTACAAGCAGATGCGAAGTCCTGACTGAAGATTAGTTTTTGAAAAAGAATGAGGTTTGTTTTCCAGGACACAGCTCGCCTCTCTGTTTTATTTTTTCTGACACTGCAAGCTTCGCTCAACAGTGAGAGTAAAGGTGAGTGTTGTAGCATTATGCCCATGTAATGCAACCTTGCTTTCCGGTATTTACCGTTTTAGCCAAAAGACAGCTGTTTAATCGAACGGGAATTTAATAGTTAAAATATGGATACCCATAATAAATTGGAGAACGTTCAAATTCTGTCCGTTTCATTTTGTGTCGTTCCAAACACTTTTCAGGAATGTCTTCTTCCTTCTTGGTGATGAAATTTAAAGGTCAGCAATGAAATTGTAATGACAGTCGTAGCGTGTGGCGAGTTCCAGTTGTTGGTTTATTAAATGTTATGTTTTCCATTTTCTAGCGCTCAAGAGTCAACTCTTTCGATCTCATTCGTTTAACCGTCTAAAAAAACGACCGCATTGTGTGTATTTAATAATGAAAAACTTCTTACATCAAAATTACATTTAAATTGCAAGAAGTTTGGGATAAGATTAACTTTCTCTAGCGGTTTAGCAATCGCTAAGCAATTACATCAGCCTCAGGTTGCACATTATCAAAGCGTAGTTTTTATGACACGACGCTTAAATATTGAGATACGTGGTCATGTACGTTAATGCAGTGCAATTAAACATTTTGTTTAATTCCGAGAGCGGAAATGTAGAAAAGAATTGGTGCGCCTCTCTACAGAGACTTTACTGTTCATTCAGGAAGTAGAAATTTGTCCATTTTTGACACTAGTTCCTTTGAGTAAAGAGGTCTTCGTGTCCAGTCTAACACCATTAATAACTGAGCATATGACCTCGTGAAGTTTCTACTGGCCTTTGAGTGTTGTCTCAAAAGAAAACAGTTGTAAAAGGTACATAACATTTCTCAGCAAAGAGATCATGGGTTTACTGTATCTTAGGGTCGTTTGGGAGAAAATGCCAAAGAAGAATTGTAAATCTTATCACAGTATTATGTACATTAGTCTCTATACAAGTGCTGTGCTGGCTGAGAAAGACTACCTTCAGACCAAGTACAGTATGACTGTGCTTCTGTTTGTTTTCTCAAGCATTTAAACACAGGATGCTGTCTTTCACCTGTTCTTCTCATTGGAACTTTGTACAATAAATATGAATTTCCCTTTGGCTGCCTTCTTGTAATCAATAGGCCCAAATAACCATAAGGCCTAAAGAGTTCCCAACAGTGAACACAGAAATAAAAATATTTATTTTCATTTTCATTACGTCATTTCAACAGAAATGCAGCACTGAAAGCAAATAGTGTATTAGAGTGGAGGTATAACGTTACATTATGGTCACGACAGTAAGGGGAGAGTGAATGACAGGACAAAGCTTATTATTCTGCAGACTGAGGGTATACTTCAGCAGGCAGAGTTGCCAATTAATTTCTACAGGGCTCTCAGTCATCTCCAAGAATTAGTTTTCTGCTTGGTTGACACAGATATGTTGGACTGGAGGCTGAGAGAACGGTCCAGCGAACTGTGAGACCGCTACGTGAGCTGTGAAGTGAGGGTCTGCTTCGACTCCTCAATAAATAGAGAGACAGCGTAGGATGTCGTGCTGACTTTTCAGCGCTGGGAAAGCTGAAAACCAGATTCCCAACCTTTTTACATGCAACTGATTCTTTTTATGAGCTGATGTTAAGAGGTTAAAAACAATTCTACATTGAAAAATGCAAAAAAGGAACAATTAACCCGTAAGTATAAGAAACATTTGGATTATTCAAGTTTAGGTTTGGTCTGTAGCCTTTAAAAGAATGCAGTTCTCACAAGCCTTTTATATTTCTGATATCCTCAGTGACCTCTCAACTTGAGGGATATACTGTTTATTCCTTAGAAAGGTTTAGCTCCATCTCACAACTGATATATCACAATCAAGCTCGCTATAACAAGGCGAAATGGAACAGTTACATTTGGCAATTCCCTTAAAGTTTTCCAGGTGCCATCTTATTAGACCAGCAAATTGGGACCAAACAACATGGCCTCCCTGAAGTCTCGCCTCAATGTAATTGGAGAAACAATATCTCACTTCTGCACCTCATCTGTGGGGCTGCACTTCACGATAAGAGAGACATCACTTTATTAGCCCTATCCAATTTCTTGCGTTAGGAATTTGTCTTTTCACAGACCCCAGCTTGCTCTCCATGAGACACACAGACAGAGAGAGAAGCTTGGGGTCAGAGCACAGGGTCAGCCATTTATACGGCGCCCCTGGAGCAGTTGGGGTTAAGGACCTTGCTCAGGGGCCCAGTGGAGTAGGATTCCTCTGCCGGCTGCGGGACTTGAACCGGCAACCTTCCAGCCACAGGCGCATGATGAAATGGGTCTCCTCTTACATGCCATGCCCCTTATGTGGTTTGGGATATAAAGTGCTAAAAACTGTAAGCCCGACAAGTTCTTTATGGGGAGAATAAGTCTAAGGCTTCAGTGCGTGGTGTTCATTAATCCTGCTTAACGTTGTAAAGGGAGAGTGCCTGAGTGAAGAGAGAGTTTTGTTCTGACGGCTCTTTTTCAGGAAACTATCCTCAGTTACCGTTGTTTTTTGGTGACATATCGGTGATGTGCCGTGAACTTGTCAAAATGAGCTGACATACAAATAACAGCCTAAAGCGAGCAGATAAGTGGATGTGACTGTCTTTAATAATCTCGTTTCACATTGCTGAACAGAGTTCAAACCTGAGTGGAATCTGTCCTCTCTGTTCCTAAGCACAGCTGAGTCTAAACCTTCCTAAAATGGCCTAAAATGAGAAGTGGTGTTTATTTCTTCTTTCTTCCCACTCCATGAAGTTATTTGTCTTTGTATAATTCTTTGAAAATCCGTTATGGTAAGACAGTCATATCTGGATGTTGATATCATCACTCAGGTTTAAAGGAGTGAAGGAGCCGGGAATTTAGTCATACCTCGGCAACAAAGCTGCAACTCTTGTGTGCAAAGGCCTATGAGCTATAGGATGGCAGAGGTCTGTTGGAGGCCAGGGTACTGGCTTCAGCAACATGGCTGTTGCAACTGTGTCGCTCGTTTCACACCCTGACAGCGCTACAGTTTTAAAGCCCCATTTCAGATGTTCAATTCATCGGTGAAATGCAAACCAGAGCATACAAGTGGAAACTGTGTGGAAGCGTTTTTTAAAACGGAGAACAGGAGGCACTTCTTGACCCATGGGTTGTGGGTCGCTACTCAGCTGCGAACCCCCCGGGGAACTAGCTGGGCCCAAGGTGCTCCTCTCCTTTGTAACTTCTCACATGTTCTCATGTTCCAAGAGCAGGTACAATCAATCAATCGATCAATCAAAGTTTGTTTATCAAATCCACAACAATACAGCATGCAGCAGTGGTTGCTGGCAATGAAATGACTTTTCTACGCGCTCACCAAATTAGGGTTACAAAATAAGATGACATAATAATAGATAATAATGCAATAGAAATGGAATAAAATAAACTTGGACAAAACTCAATATAAATAGAGCTGTCCAGGGTGTGTGCGATACATTATGTCCAAGTAGTGCAGTGTGCCAAATACAATGAAAACTGTGTGTCCATGTAGCCATTACGGGTGATTTGCTGAAGGAGCTGCAGGTTGGCTGTTTAGCCGTCTTATTGCCTGGAGGTAGAAGCTGTTCCATAATAACAATACAATAAGCTGAGCAGGAAACAGTGTCCGCTGGAAACTGAAGTGAACAGGCAGAACCAGGTCGCAGGTAGATGAAGACTGAACTTAACAAAGAAAACAAACTGGCACAAGCAAGAGAACATGCTTGGGGAGAATAACAATGAATCACTTAGCTGTGACATCCCGCGAAACGACTGTGAAAGGGGCGCCAGTATTTTAATGAAGTACGCTCATCCCTTGCTACACGAGCACAAACTTTCTGCTTGTAGGTTAAAACTCGTAATATCAATGTTACATTCAGTCAAAGAGAATAAAAACCCCATAACTGTAAGTGAAGATAGAGCATCAGGCTCTCAGGTGATATTGATACTGTGCATTCATGTGGTGCATAATCAAAATAAAACATTTCATAGCAGAAAAGGATAACATTCGTGGATGAATATTACTTTTTTCAAATTATGCATTCAATGTATTATTCCACACCTTAACTCATATAAGACCCTTATAACTTCTCTTAGGAAAGATCAGAGGACAACAGCCGAGAGCAGCGAAAAATAAAAATGGAAGAACAAGCTGCGTGCTTGGAAATGAACTCTTATAACAAAATTATTATATATTGGTGTCAAAAATTTGACCGAGTACTTGGAGGTAAAGTGCTGATTGTATCGGGGGATGAGTGTCTGTGTGTTTTGTGAGCAAACGGGGTTAGTTTTTCCCGGCTGGCAGTCTGACAAGCGGATTTCTGAACTGATCTAAGTGTCCCTGGAAGCCTCCGTCTCCTGAGGTGCGACTTGGCGTCGTTGTGCTCTGTGTTTTTATCCACACAGGCCCGAGGTGGTATCGGGGCTGCTACGAAGGCAGTTCTCTTGGATTCCCTGATGGATGGCATCAGACGCTCACTGACAGAGAGCCAGACCCTGCCTTTTGCTCAAAGCTATGTTTTGACAGGGGGTAAGTGAAATCTATTGAAATGTTTCTTCTTCTGACTCAAGCAAAGACACTGATTCAGTTTTCTCCTTCTGCCTTTTTTTTTTCCTTAAGACTTTTCTGTCCCTCATTTATTAGCAGTAGTAGTAGTCATAGTAGTAGCAGCAGTGTTGTTATTTTCTTGCTGCTTCTAAGCATGGAAGGTATTCAGGAGATACAGACATCTCCCCAGTCAGCAGTGAGTCTCAGACCTTATTACAAGGCAAAGGGACTCTAGAGTCCCGTGTTCATACCTGCTGGTGGGAGCTTCTCCAGAAAACAAATAGATGATGAATACTAAAGCATGTGGAATGATTTTATAGTAGGACTTACAATGTAAAATGCCTCTCATTGTTTCTCAATCAGAATCACTTTATTTGCTAATTAAGTTGCATGTTAAAGGAGCTTGATCTCGCATCTCGGTGCAAAAACATAGAAACAATCAATAATATGAGATTAATTTTCAGCCCTGTCGTGTCAGCTACAATTCTTCCATTTTTAGTACCGTCTAGATATTTAGCAAATTTAAAGATGAGTAGTTAGATGTGTATTTTAGATGTCAAAGTGAAGAGACACAAGTTTTAAAAGGCTATCTGAACTGGGATATTTTTTTCTTGGAAGTGGCACAAACATGTAAGGAGGGACCAACAAAGAGGGTTTATAGCAAATTCAAATACTGTAATCTAATCCCAGCTGCACATTCCAAAACAACAAAGTGCCTTTCAAGAAAAGAGCACAGTGAACTGCTCAACTCTCACTGATAGCTTGGAAAAGCTCAAGTTAGACTCAAAAACACTTTTTAATTCTGGATATTTACAGCAAATCATTTAGTTAATCATTAGGACCAATCACAAAAACCAAAACTGTATAAGGAAAATTGTGAAGTATTTTTAAAACATCCTTACTAATGCAAATTAATATGGGTTTTTTTTGTCTGATTTTTAAGCACTTGCTGTTACTTATATCTCTTCCTTCTGGTACACGATCTCCAGTCTCCCACAGTTATAGCTCCTCCTTCTGGTACATGATCTCCAGTCTCCACAGCTCTGTCAGTTGCCTATATGCTGAATTCGTCCCAGGCCGCGAATACCCCTAAAGGTAAAACAGAGTCACATCATCAGAGCACAGGGTCTGACTTCAGTGTGTTCTTACGACAGACTTCTAGAGACATTGCGGGCTTGTCTAGGCCACAGAGAAGGACACAGAAGGAAAAGCAGTCAGCTCCAGAAGCCAGGGCCTGAATGTGTTGAGATTTTGCCTTCTGCATTCTCCTGCAGTGATCCTAATGAACACAGAGACGCACTGGACTCATGGCTCTCATTACACAAAACATTTTTACTCTCCCGGAATTGTGTCCTTAGGTCATTGGGCATTCCATACCCTCCAGGGGCTGTTTTACACATAACACATAATCGCTGAGATATGTTTTAACTATAAGTTTTACACTAGTTTTACAAGATAACGACCCACCTGTTCAAGATACTCCCCAGAAGGCCAGGGGGTGACATTGTAAGACGCGGCATTTGTCCAATGTGGAGCAAACTGTTCAAAGAGAGGAGGAGTGAATCACCAGAAGCATCTGTACAGGGGTAGCAGAGAGGAAAAAAACCCGTTGATCGACAGACTGATCTTCCTCTAGCATCACACCACTGACCAAAACAAACCCAATCACCCATTAGTTACAATCAATCAAACATGTACTATAGACGTTGTTCTAAGAAGTGCTACAAAGTCAACAATGTAAACTTTAAAGAAAGATAATAACAGGCTAATATAAGACTGTTCTCATTGTGCGATTGTCGATCTTTCACTAAGATATACTATGCTGATACATTGTTTACAATGTTGTATTGTAGAAGTTCCGATTGTATGGTGTTTTATTCACTTGGAACTCGTGTGCCCCATCTTACATTGTCTAATGCTTCTTAAAAAATAAACAGACACTATCAAAATCTATGACAATAACATCAGGCAGTAGGCTAATATCAGCCCATTGTACTATAAGTGCAGAAATGTGGTGTGCTTTAAAAATTACTCAACAGAAACTTTAGAAAACGGATTCACTATAACACACCAATGTGCACCCAGCCTTAGTATCTAAAACATGTTCCCATTAATTAATTTTTCATTTATTGCACTTTCATTATGGTAAGTGTGTATATTGTAATACTGTCAAGATAAAAGTAAGTACATCCCCTTGAACTACTGATGTGTTGCTTTTTATTTATTGACAATTTAATACAAATACCATAGAAACATAAATTATTAACACAGAAAACATCTTCTCTGCTGTGAATGTTCAAGACTTGACCCATCGCAAAGAGCCTGAGCCATCTGTAAGCATGGCTGATTCACTCCAGTGAGCACAGGCAGGTTTCAGCAAGTCTGTGGGTTGGATTTTATAAAACTACCCTTTAATGTTCTGCATTACTCAAAACCATGACAAGGAAAGTCACTAAATTAATTTTCTGATAGATCTTCTTCAGATAAAGCATTTGATAACACTTTATTTTTAGGTATTTTAATTAAAACCTCCTTCACATTCTTTATGATGCCTCCAAAATGAACACGGTCATGGTTCAAATAATGTAATATTAGGTGAGACCTGATAGAAGATGCTATTAGTACTGAAACATTTTAAAGGCTATTTTATAACAGTAAAGACCAATATGTTGTTTCCGCATTTTCTCTACAAAAAATGATGTGGGAAAACAACAAATTTCTATTTTAAAATTATTATAAATGCACTTGCAGCAAAAAAAAAAGACTCACAATCAAAAACTAGCCTTATACAAACAAAAACTGAAAGTAGATTGAAAAAAAATGATATACAGTACAATATGGGGCGAAGCAGCAAATAAAGGCATCAGTGAAACTTGCATAATCCAAATTGGCTCAGGTGTGTCTCCTCGTACAATTGATACTGAGCTCAGCTAGACACAGGTCTCATGCATTAAGGCCGTGTTCAAGAAGAGCAGCTTGGCTAGTCGGGGTCACTACACACATCACTGTGGGATGCAGACACTGTGGGGTCTGTCAGTGGACCCTGCAGAGAGCTGGTTAAGACAAGTGGTGTGAGGCAGGTATATTCCTTAATCCTATGGTGGCACATAGGATAGAACTGCCCTGACATTATCACGTTGTATAAACAACATATATACTGTATGTAGACATATATTATGTTATGTAAAATGTGTCTATTGTGTTGTTTTGCTCTCTGCTGCAGTTCCACATGCTTTCAGTTTCACTTCATAAACCCACTGTGATTCACAATCTCTGTTTGCTAAAATAAGCAGTCCAATCAAAATGATACACAGCACACGTTTTCTAGGATTTGACTGTGTGGTAAATGTAGAGAAAATAACATGGAAATATCAAGGAAAATGTGCTGAAGGCTGAGCCTTGTAGTCCTGTTTCCAATATAATACATTTTTTGCGCTTGACCTTTATTCCAGTCTATAAAGCTTGGTCCAAACAATTATAAACCTCCTTGTTTCTGAAAATGTCACTGTTTAGTCTGTTTTTATAGATGCCTGAGATTGGGGAATTTTGTTTTTTGCCCTTTCCTGATCACACGCCTCTCGGAAATAAGTCGTGATTGAATATTGGCTAGTACTCTGGAGTGCTCGGTGTTAAAAGTCAGTGAATAGTCACAAGCTGTGTATGCTTTTTCAGATATCAGATGGCTGCCTTATCTGGGCAGATGTGCTCCTGCCCCCGGACTGGTGCTGCCTCTCTCGACCAGCCGCTCAACAGCACAGTTAGTCTCAGTGACACCCCTGGAAATAGCACCAGGGGCTGGTGAGTGCTCTGACTTGGTGCATCCTGACCAGATGCACCTGTCATAGGGATATACTGTATACCCTGTGAGTCTGCTTAGTCATTTGCTGATATCTGCTTTCTGCATCTTACCACTATAGACTCGTTACAACTTGTGCTGTTCTCCAGCAGGCAATGGTTAATTTAATTTAACATAGTAAATTCTTGTAAGGGGCTTTTGTGGGAACGTTCTGTACATTTCCGTATTATTCCTGGACGAATTTTACTCAAGCGGTGGCGTTGAAGTGATGAATTTCTCCTCTTTCCGCGCAGCTCGGCTCACTCCAGCGAATCCTGTATGAACGCCAGCCTGTCTGAGCAGGAAAACGCCCCAGCGTCTGAAACCTGTCTTGACAGGTAGTCACCTCTGTTTCTTACAAGGCTAATCAGTGATTTTGTAAGAAACTCAGATTTATTCATATGAACTTTGTTGTTTTATCGTCCCTGCCGTTTTCCACATAACGTGCGCTTTTCAGGTCTTTCGGACAAAAGTAGATGCAATTCACACCGGCACCCTGCTCGAGTCAAAGACTCTGGGTTCCTAATTCAGGATTCATTCAGAACCTACTTAACCTTTCTGAGGTCGAGCTCGCAACAGGAGCTGCTCTTCCGCATGATAAGACGCCATTGAACACTGAACACAGGCATTGCTCTGACGTTCCACAATGACCTTCACATGCAGGTGTGATGGCCGGCTGTGTCTGTCCTATGGGACCCAAGGGAAGAGCTATGCTGTCTACAGCACCCTGGGACCATACATCCGGAACGTCAGCCTGACGCTGGGAGGAGAGAGCGCGTGGGCAGGAAGGCCTTTCACGCTTGAGGTGTCTGGGTATCTGGCTCATTCTTGGCGACAGCCTCTAGGTGAGATCACATTTACTGTCTCTCACTCCCCTGCAGTTGTATTTCCCGGATACCGCACATTCTTCATTAACCTTTCACAAAGCAGTCCTGAAACTCTAAACACAAGGGGAAAGCAAAGAGGTTTTCTGTCTGTAACTGATTGCAGGGGGTTGCAGTGCATTACTGAAATATGGAGTGTTTCCTCCTGTCGGATGAGGTGTGTGTAGCATACCTGACATGCTGTGATGCTCTGTATGTGCAATTTTCAACTTCCATTAAATTCTGGAGCCAAACAGGAGTACTCTAATTTTTACGTTGGTAACCCCAGCTATTGCTGTGGAAAGCAGTAATAAGATATTGAGAAGGTTTTCAAAGTAACTGGAGCTGAGAGGAAAAAATATGAAGGCACAGCTTCTATAAAGAGCATGACAATATCTCAGATCATTTGAAAAAAGCATGGAATCAATTTCAGGTTCAATTTTGTGCAAATGCTGTCTCCCTGTTTGGTTAAACATGACAGAATAATATTATTGTTGGTATAATTTGTGTTGGGTATGATGTTGGGATAGGTTAGATTTAATCCCATTCCTTTCCATTTTTTTAAGGTATCCCAGATCTGAGGCCTGACAACGTCTCTTCGGTTCAGCTTGTGATCAGATGGACTCCTTACTTTCAGAGCTCTCGGAGTGTCGCTGTGCTGGAAAATGGTTTTTTCTCCTGCTCCTCTGTCTGGACATTTCAAGAGCCTGGAATCTATAACATAAGTATGTCAATTATAAGAGGAAAGCTGTATGAAACAGAGGGAACAACAGACACACTTTTATTGTTTAATTTTTGTTTAAATTGCACATTCCATCACTGCATATAAACCAGATGAGAATCTTGGTTTCTATTAATTGTCATGCTCTCTATCTCCCAAAGATAAAGGCCCATGCTCTCTCCTGTCGCTGTGTCTGTTCCACGCCCAGGTGTGACTGTCAGCAACGCAGTTTCGCAGGAGTCTGGGAACGTCTCCGTCCTCACCCTGGTCCCTGAGCCTTCTGCTCTGGAAGTGACAGCGGTGCAGAGACCTCAAGACGTCCCGTCCTGTGTCCCGTTCCCAGTGAGAGGCACCGGATTCCCGGAGAAGGTCTTCCTGGGACGCACTTCCACTTTCAAGGCCTCTGTAGCGATGGGGGAGGATTTGGAATTTTCCTGGCAGTTCAGTGATGACGACTCCACACACCGTTCAGGCCGTGATTGTGACACCCTGTCAGACTGCTTAACTAGCACTGTGGTACGTTCACTGCGTCGTGCAGTTTAAAGTGGCAGCATCGCCAGTTCGGAGGTTTAAAATCACGTGGGGGCATTAAACATTCTGCGGCTCATCTTCAGAGCATATCCAGTACACCTGATGCTTGTGCACAATTACACCTGACTGATTTTTTTTTTCAGAACCATACATTTGAAAAAGAAGGGATTTACCAAATCATTGTGAATGTTTCAAATGCCTATAACTGGATTCGGAGAGTCATCAGCGTGGTAAGATTGGGCGAAAGCTTTCTCATTAGTGAGCTATTTGTTAGAGATTTCTATTAGTGAGCTGAAACGGCTCTAGGACTGTAGAACATTTAAATCACTTTTAACATCAGTTTAGTGAAACTGGAAGGCTGATTTGCGTGTTCAAAAAACTGCTTTTTAAAAAATAAACAACCTGCTTTTAACAACTGAATTCAGAGTGACAGGTGCCTCTTTCAAGACAGCAATCCAGCTCTTCAAACGACAAACAAAGCGCTCAGCCCCTGTTTCTTCTTGTAGGCCGTTGTTCCTCAGGTCCTCTCTAACCTCACCCTGGTGTCCAGGAGCGGCTACGCGGTGGCGGCGGGTCAGGAGGTCACTCTGGAGGTGGGCCTCTTCACCACGGTCCGCCCGCTCCTGCGTCTCCGTGTCAGCCTGCAGGCTGGCGTCTCCCACACGCGCCAGCTGGGGCACAGCTCAAGGCGCCTGCCGTGGGCGGAGACTCTCGGCTGGCCCGGCTGCCAGCTCCGCGCCCAGGTCATGCACCGGTACGGCACAGCAGGCAGCTTCCAGGCCTCGGCGGAGGTGTTCTCCCAGGAGGCCACGGGCCGCGCCACGCTGCCTCGGCCGGTGCAAGTCTACGAGCCCATTCAGGAGGTCCGGCCCGCCGCGCCGTGGGACACCGCCCTGCGCTCTGGAGCGAACTCGACTCTCGCTGTAGTGAGCTCTGCAGACCAGCGGGGCTCGGCTGTGCTGTGGATCGTCTCGAGGGGCAGCTCGGCCTTTCTCAGCACTACCACTCTGGACTGGTCGCTCACCCTCTGTCTTCAGGATGAAGGCCATTACACGCTGCAGGTCATGGCCTTCAATCCCATCAGTAACGCCTCCTTCACCACCCAGCTGCTGGTGCAGGATGTAATATCTGGGCTGTCTATTTTTTCTTCAAGCCCAAAGCACATCAGAACTGGCACCTTAGTCACCTTAAATGCAGCCGTGGTCACCGGCACAAATGTGACCTACAGCTGGAAGTTTGGCGCAAACTCAAGTCTTGTGAGTGACTCGGAGACCGCTGTGCATTTGTACAGCCAGCCAGGAGTGTACATCGTCACCGTGAGAGCCGAGAATCAAGTGAGCTGTGCTTTTAGCAATGCCCTGGAATTCACAGTTCAAGATCCAGTCGGGGACTTTGCAGTGCGTCTACCAAGGACAGTGGCGGTGAATCACGAAGCACGACCGTCTTTTGCCGTCCGGAGAGGGACTGACATGACCGTCACCGTGCATGCCAACGGGACTCTTGTGTACAACGATGACCGCTACGTGCCTGGAAATCTAGTGACCTTGAATTTCACTTTCACTCAGCTGGGGCCTGTTGACTTGGTGCTCAGGGCCACAAACCAGGTCTCTTCAAACAGCAGCACTGCCACGACGCTCGTGGTGAAAGAGATCCATGGGGTCACAATAGAACTGACCCAGCGGCCCGTTGTGGGTGAGAGCGTGACGCTTATTGCCAAGGTTAATGGTAAGCAGAACACACTTGTATCTGTAACAACTCTATTTCTGGTACATCAGGTATTTAGTAAGCCATTGGGAGAACCATATTCTCTTAGTAAGCCCATGGCAGAGAGCCATTAGGTTAAATCATTGCAATAGACTCTCCTTTAAACATGTGTGTTTAGTATGTGAATTTACAGTATTCTGCGTGATTATCAGAATTGGGATGAACTAAGCTCTTAAAGCAGATACTATGTTTGGTGACACTGCTGATGTCATCATCATCACTGCATAGGAATGTCTGGTTTGTTTAAGAGTGAGGGCCAAGCCTGGAAGTATACGTGTCTATAAGGTTGGGGGTTGGCATACTGGGACCCTCCACTGGGTCTTTCAAACTTGGCAGGCCCTGCACTGCACACACACACACACACACACACACACACACACACACACACACAGCCGTCAGGTTCAAACATCATGCCCTTTATTTATAGTGCAGGGAAAAATAAGACAAACCAAAACACCAAAACAAAATCCCAGCTCTTGGAGCTGCTGACTGACTTCTTCTAGTGCTTCTAGTGTCGTGCTGGGCAGCTGAGCGGTGTTCTGGCTTCAAAACAGATCATTCACAAACCCCAGGCTGTGACTGTCGTTTATTCCAGTGTTTGCAAGTGTTAAATATTTCAAACGGAAATTCACATGCAGTGCGTTGTCAGAAAGGCTCCGCAAGGGATAGGTTTAGAAATATAGCCATATCTGAGGTGGTTCAGCCAATATTCTTGACAGACCAGCAGAAAAGGGATAACATGACAAAATGATCCCAGTTAGATTCAAGATGATTATGTGTATTCCCTGGTCCCGCACAGTCTTGATTATATTAAAAAACAGATTTCTGCTTCGCCCAACATCTTTAAATACTCACTTAGGACAAGGGATGTCATTTGAAACTGCATTATGTATAAACAGATTTCTACAGTATATAACCAGCTTTCTATTCTGTACTGTGGATGCCTTTTATTTGACTTCACGGGGCACTAATGTGACATTCACCTGGGACATGGGGGATCAAACATCCTGTGTCAACAAAGGTAATCATGTGTCTCGCATGGGGGAAAAAGCAGAACTGTCCCCTGATGTGTGTGTGTGTGGATGTAGGTATTATCTCATATACTGTAATTGGCACTTCGCTCGGATAGCCTGTAATTGCAATAAAAAGGCCACTAGAGGCCACCCAAGAGTCAACCTCAGTGACTAAATGGCAAATAGATTCAAACTGGGACAGTTCTTACAAGCAGGTTGAGTTTTGTCCGGCGGGGTGGGGGGTATTAAAATCAGACACGTGTGCCATTTGTCATTGTGAATTAAGTGATTTGCGCACTTATTTGGGTTTGTATATTGTTTGTGTCTGGGTCACGTGAAAGGAAGTCAAAAAGGGAGAAGGAGAAGGGAACTTGGTTGTGTTGCTGTGATGAAAAACACATGTTCTGAAGGTTATTGTGTGTCTAAAGTAACAGCACTGGGATCCCTGTGTTTTTGTCCAGAACCCGTTGTATCCCACCAGTTCCTGACTGCAGCGAGCTTCGCTGTCACAGTGAAAGCCCACAACCACCTGGGGAGTGTGACGGCCAGCACAGGAGTCTCTGTGCTCCACAGAATGCCTTGTGAGTTCAGCATCTGAATGTCCTGTTCTGAGCTCCCTTGCGTTTCTGTGTCTTGGGTGCGCACGTTATAGCACACAGCTATTTGACTTCGCTTCACTGCAAAACCAAGCTTTCGATTTGGGTATTCAGTGGCCATTACAAATATTTGTTACAAACAAGCAATCCATCTACAGAAAGGATTGGTTGTTATCACCTTTGCTTCTTTCAACGGATACTTTATGACTACATTCAATAACTAAGTGTTTTATGGATGTTTTGCCACTGCCAATCTTAGTATCATTGCCTATTAGGTATCATAAAATCTCTCCTACTTGGAGAAACAAACCGTCTCAAGTGGTTTCACCTGAAGTGGAAACAGCCTTACTTCCCTCTCACTGTATCGGCTGCGTTGTTCCTGTTCAAATCTCTCTTACGATGATGTGTCCCCCTCTTTCCCGCGCCAGCGGTGGAGATCCGCACGGATAAGTCAGCGTATGCCACCGACAGTGAGGTGGTCTTTGTCGCTGTGACAGAGGAGCCCGGTCCCCTGGAGTTCCTCTGGCACTTCGGAGACAAGTCCCCCGAAAGAACCGTTTCCAGGAGGATAACAAAGAGATTTCCTTCTCCCGGGTGGTAAGGTCATTGTGAAGGTTGTGTACCACAGCCATACAGCACAGAGAGGTAAAACACAATGAGACTGTGGCACAAAACACCTGGAGGAGTGCTGACGCATGAAGCAGACTGTGGAAGGCCAGGTGATCTTTTCAAAAACGCTGGAGGCCTGGAGATGTACATGTTCCCATTATAAAGTTTTTAAAAAACTGTGGAATAAACTAAATAAATGCTCCCTCATAGAAGACATAAAAATATAGAAATCCGCAAGTAGGAATTTACACATCCATCATGTTATTTATTTTACCACGTCATTAAATATTTCAGTAATGCCTTGGTAAGTGTTTTTATGCCATTTGTATTTTCCCGAGTCCCTGAAGAATCAGAAAACAGAAAAGCACTTGAAATATCTATTTATTTCGTCTGTATGCTGTTGGTTGAACAACTGTAAATGTTGAATTTTCTGCAAAAGGGAATTGACGTAGAGCAATCTATTTTATGCTTCTGTAACAAAATGCTTGATTTGCATTTTCCAATAAGGACATTCATTTTTTACTGTGATCACTAAGGGTGTCTTGGGGGTAACGTTCGCACCCTGGATTGTGTTAATGTACTGTGTGCATTGCTGCTTCTCTAGGTACAATGTTATTGTCGAAGCTTCCAACCAGCTCTCCTCCTTCGCCTCGGGCATCTACCCCGTGACCATCCAGAGAGCAGTCCAGCCCAATCGCCTCTTCTCGGACGCCTCTGCACTCCTGAACGCAAACGTCAGCTTTGACTGCAGGATCAATGCCGGGACCAGCGTCTCGTACCGCTGGAACTTTGGAGATGGAAACCGGAGAACGGGAAGGAGCTCTGAATACCATGTATTTAACAGGTATCGCTCTTTCTCCGGCCTGTGCCCATCGGCAGTGTCGTGGGAGAGTTCTGTCTGCGGTGTCAAGCGTGGGTGAAAATACGCCAGTCAGGGAGCAAAGCACTGGTATCTGCCACGACTCCTACAGCACATAGTACGCAAGACAAGGAAGCCACTTCCTCTATACCACATGTGATGTTTGAGCCTGTGGCCATCCTTTCTAACACTTCTAAATGAGTGAATGCTTAGAGCAGGCGGCTCTAAACCTGATCCTGAAGAGCCCCCAGTCCAGCGGGTTTTACATTAAATCACCACATTGTAAAGATGTGCAGAAGGTGCTGGTGTTTCATTAAATGAAGCAACTAACAGGTCCTGTGGCACAAACCTCCTCAGCCTTCAAGGACGTGGCTTCTCTTCAATCAGGGGTCCCCTGGAGGGCTGGCGCAAGTTTTCTGGGTCTCTTTGAAACAGCGGTACCTGCTGCTCCAGTGAAGCCACTAACAAGCTGATTCAGATAGTCACAAGCCCCGATCGTTACAAACCCCTGTAGACACACCAGCCCTCCAGGACCAGGATTGGTGATGCCTGCTTTAAGCAAACAATTTACTAATAGTTTGCAAATGTTCCCAGAATTTCAAAATGAATGATTTAGGTGGCCTCTAAAACATATTGGATTGGGAATCTCCATGAGCCCTGGCTCGGACACAGATGCCCTCTCCTGTGCGCTGTGCATATTCAATTCATGCTGCGCCAAGCTAGTGTCTCTGTGCTTCGTTGATTTGTGTAGGTTACAAGACTGTGGCCTGCGTGACACAAAGTATATCAGTCCGTTTCTGTACCAGGTCGTCTTGAAATCGTTATGAACCAGTGAAATCTGGGCTAAATCACTTCCGAGTTACTGGACTTGCCCTCCCCTGTAGAGAAAGTTAGGAGAAATCACTGAGACCCCAGACACTGGAGAGAATTCACTTTCGTGTAACACCGACCTTAAAGGGGAAACAACAGTGTTACATGCATGGTGGAGGGCCTGCTCCCTCCCGATGAGTATCTTTTCAGCGAGTGGGCTGACAGTTCCATTGCGAAGGGGACGCTGACAGCCTGTTTCCATCTGATTTCAGGACGGGAGAGTTCACGGTGGAAGTGACCGTGTCTAACCTGGTCAGCTCAGCCTCGCTGACCAGACAGATCTTCATCGTTCCTGAGCCCTGTCAGCCTCCTCCAGTCAAAAACATGGGCCCCTTCAAAGTGAAGGTGACGTGCTGTCGTATGCAGATCCTTCGGAGGAATATAAGAATATAGAATGCAGCAGAATTGTCCAGCTACTCTCCTGGTCCTTGTGCATCACAGGGGTTGTAGCTAAGAAGCAGAGTTTAGCCGCATGTAACAAATCCAAGTGCTGATAAGTGCTTCTGATGACTGTAGTTTCTAATATAGTCATGATAGCTTCAATAATAGCTGCAGTAATTACTGGTGATGATGATGACTGCCCGAGAGAGCCTGGAGCTCTGGGCTGTGCGGTTGTGTGCACAGCAGAGCGAAACGCGGCTCCCTCTGCCTTTCGTGACACTCGCTGGAAACGCTGCCTGTCGCTCGGTTGTGCAGGTCAGCCGACACGGGGCCCTGCGCCTGGGGGTGACGTTTGAGGCCGATGTGCAGTGCGGCGGGTCTCGGGCTCTGCTCTACCAGTGGGCCGTGTACGACGCCAGCGGTGCGCCCGTGCTGCTCCCGCCGCTGGAGAGCGGTCGGCAGGTCATCAAAGTCCCGAAACATTCCCTGCACTACGGAACCTACACTGCCGTCGCCAGGGTAAGCAAAGAGACGCCATCCAATCACGGGACTGACGGGTCTGAAGCCGTTGGTTTTGGGGAAAAAAGAAAGACTCTGGAATTCTCTGTAATTTTCTTGACTGCTGTGTTTCTCGGTCTGAACACGTTGCAGAATATCCGCTGAGCTATTTCTGTCACCCCAATCTGAAAAAACGTTCAAGTATTTTGATTGTGTTCATCCACCTAATCCTTCGGGGCACAGTAATCAGGTTGTATGCTATGTGGTGTTGTATTGTGTTTTCCATTATTGTTGACTTTGCGAGGTTTCAGTTGGGGACGTCTGTTTAGACTGAAACTAATGAGCAGTGTTCCAACTCTCCTGCTGCAGAATTAGATGCTTAGATCAGTAAAAACATGAGAATTTAATTCTTGAACTGTTATTTGTAGTGCTGCAGAATCAATTGGAATCAAATCACACTGCTCCTTATACTTTTAAACACTTAGAGAACTTGCAGCAACTGTTTCGTGGTGATGAATTTATTTTTAATCCCATTTTTAATCACAACAGTTTTTTTTTGTCCTGCAGTGAATTCCAACCCAGTAAGTCAGAAAGTGATTTCTCAGAAAGAGTTTTCAAGCTTTGTAGCCAAGAATGATTTATAGATTACAACACAAGCGTCTCATGTTTATTTTCTTCTTTTTCTACTATTCTCGTGTGTTAAAATAAATGTTTCTTTTTTTGTAAGAGCCTCATAATTCTGCACGTAGCCTGTAGATAACAGCAAACCAAGGAAACAACTTTGCAGCAGTATCATGTATTCCTGAGGTTCACAGAGGAACGGTGAATTCTTCACCTTGCTGAAGAATTAGGTGATAGAAATGACAGGTCTCTTTTCCTTCTGTGTTTCAGGTCCAGATCAAAGGCAGCGTAGTTTACAGTAACTACTCTGTGCGCATCGAGGTAGTTCCGACCCCACCCGTTAGCGTCATTATTGGCGGCACCAACATCTTCATCAGCAGCAAGAACGAGTCTCTGCTAACACTGGACGGACAAGGGTCCTATGACCCCGACTACCCTCACAATCCCATGAGGTACAGCAGGCGTTCACAGATCGTAGGAATTGACTTAGTGGACAGGACGACTCGTGTTGCTTTTACTTTTAATTAATAATGCATTGGAATCGCAGGGCATCTCCAGTTTATAATGTCCATATCAACAGAGATGAATACATTTGCCAGCTGAACCTTCCTCACCCCGTATCTTAACATGATTAATTAGAATCTCTGCTGCAATGAATACGAGTCTGCTACATTTCAGAGGGGTTTTATTAACCAGAAGGTGATTTTACAAATCTACGTTCTGCATTCTTGTACAGTAGATGTAGGCTGAGCACAAATTTTAAATATGTCTAGATAACACTACCTATCAGTAAGCATCACGACTGTTTTGTTTGCGAATTTAATTAATTAAATTAATTTAAGCGTCTCCTGCAATAGTTTTCAAGCCGAAAGTCTGAAGAGGCTAAAGTAAATGGCAAAGGGATGTAACTAGCTAGAAGTGATCGCTACCGGACCGCGCGCCGCGGGTATTTTCACCAAGGGAATGACCAGCGGCTGCAGCGTTGCTGAGTGTGTGACGTCTCTCCTTGACGTCGCAGGTACAGCTGGGACTGTGAGCCGGTCAGTGGAGTGAAGTCCTCGTGCTTTGACGGCTCCGTGTCTCTGTCCTCGCCGGTGGTGCAGTTTCCAGCTGGCTTTCTCAAGCGCACGTTCGACCAGTTCAGGTTCGAGCTGAAGGTGCAGAGCGGAGACCGTTCTTCGGTCGCTGAAGTGTTTGTCACAGTCAAAGAGGGTCTGTCAAGGTTAGTCCCAGCGCCAGGAGCAAGCCCATTGACACTTTTTTACTAAATGGATACTAGTGTCGGATTTTTACCGTTATGAAGTTTGCAATTCTCCCTAGCAATTTTCCCAGGCTCCTGTGAATGTAAGCAGTCTTACAGGACAATCTCTTCTCTAGAACTCGAACCCTTGCTTTATCATGATATTACATGTTCAGATTAAGAGTTAAATTAAGAAAGACTTCTGTCCTAGGTTTTCTATTACTTACAGTAAGTAAGAATGTGTTGGCATTTGTACACCTTTGCAGCATCTTTTGGCAGATGTTAGAGATTTGAGCTTCTGTTGAAACAAATCCTTTACATGCTTTTCAGAAAGATAAGAGTGACTTGTCCCAAGTGCAGAGGCAGCACTGTTAATTGGAGTGAGCAGTTTTCTGTTCAGGCTCTTTGTGAAAACTGTGGTGAGAGTGAAAATGTCACATTTACCTGGAATTTGTATTTGGTAAATGCATCTAGCAAGATCGTTCTTGAAGGTAAGAAAATTGTTTTACTTCAGAGTTTCTTTTCAGAGATACAGAATGGACAAAGTTGAAATATTACCAAATGGGGGGAGGGAGACACGAAAGAGAGAAATTGTACAGATGAAAAAGAGGGTGAAGTAGTTCACGTAGGGAGCTGCGTGAACATGTGTAGGTTGCAAAGGAACAAGTAAGGGTTAATCCACATGCTGAAAACAGAAGAAAAGAAATATACCCGAAGAAGGCTCCACAGCCGAAATTTTGTGTTTCTTTTCTTCTCTTTTCAGCCTGGATTAAACCTTTACTTGTTCCTAAAAAAGAGCATTATGTTTTCAGGAAGAGGGATTTAGAAATAATGACTCAGCTCTATGAAGGAGCTTGCTAGAGCTGAAATGTTCAATAGGAAAACTAAATAAATAGATTGACCTTGTTTTTCATAATAGCTATTGATTTTTTGTAAGGCTGTATATTGACTTATGTGAAGCTGCACAATAGCTTATTCCCATGACACGAGAAAGTTTCATTCTTGATGCATTTTTAATAACCGCTGTGTAGCACAGTACCCTGAGCAGAACAGATCTGAGGTTATCTGGGCCGCCGTCCTTTTTCGTGCGTTAACGTTTCTGTAACGGATGTGCCGGGTTTACTCTTAGACAGGCGGTGAAAGAACGTGTATGTCTGTGTGAGGGGCAGGACTTTTATTTTAGGGATTTGGAAGCAAATTCCTTCATCTTCATCCAAGGGCGGGTTCTGTTCCGAACAAGATCTAAAAATATTCTTTGAAAGTTTAGCTTGTTTTTTTTTTTGCCATTTCCTTCCCCAGTTCCTTTCTGCAAGACTCTCGACGTCAGCGTCCCTGCAGGCTTTCTCAAAGAGCCCCCGTCGGCTGCACACACCCCTCCGGCCTCCTCCAGCGCACCTCCTCCTCCTAGGTCTCCCCCTGTCTCTCGCTCCTCTCCTCCCTCTCGGACCTCCTCTGCAGTGTCTGCTGCTCCCACGGGTGCCTCCGTCTCCCCAAAACACCCAGCTGCACCCCTCACGGCGGACACTCCGCCCACAAGCCCGTTGTCCACTTCCGGCCCCTCCCTGACGCCAGTCACCTTCTCCCCCGCGGACTCCCTGCCCTTCCCCTTCCCTTTCCCCGAGGAGGGGGAGCCCCCTGGTGGCCGGCCTCGCCGCGAAAGGTCACCGGCGCCCACAGGTCCGGAGCGCCGGACCAACAGCCCCACTCCCTCGGGCCCGGCTCCAGGTACTGGTAGGACCGGCCCGGAATTATCCCCGTTTTATCTGTTCGGTTTCTTTTTCAGTTTCCTGTTTTTTTTTAGGAAAAATGTGTTGACTGAGTAATTAACCACGACCCCCTGCTGAAATCCATCCCCACCCACCCCCCTCAAAAAAACCCAAAAGCCTGATTTATTATGAGTGAGAAGAGCTGTGCTTGTGTCCACTGAGCTGCAGAGCGCCCCCTAGCGACAGTATAGCAGGCACAGCAGCCGGAGAAAGCAGAGCTTTAACTCTACTGGAAGAACTAAATGATGCTCTGTCTCACAAAACTCTTTGTTGCTTTTTTTTATCTTCACCCATTCCCACACACTAATTTTGTATTGAACATATTGTGCCTACAGGATGAAACACATGTAAAAGCTCACTTTTCACACAGGCTGATTCGAGAAAACGTCAGATTTTTATTTTTTCAGATTGGTTATTTGGAGGCCACTCCCTCCCTTCAGTTGTTTCAGATTCATACAGATATTCAGACAGTCCTTAATAATTCCCAGTAAAATTCAGATCAGTCATTCCGAGACATGTGTTTGTATTACCACGATGGGGAATAACATTATCTGAAGATATTTTATGTGTTTAAAACCACAAAATGCGAAGTAGTTAAACAAGTGTTAGAAAACTTCCTTTAAAAATGATTCATATATAATGAAATCCTGTATTGTCCATTTCAACTGTTTTACACTTTTGAATTTACAATTTTTGAATGTAAATAATGGTTTTGACTGCTAATCATATCCTACCCACGTGTTTAGACCTTAAGAGTAGCAGCTAGTTTGTTTTTTTTTCCTCCTGTAATTTTGATATTTGTATTATATTTTGCCAGACTATGAATTATATTACAATGAAATTGAAGAAGCAGACTCGGGAACCTATGAAGGAAGACCTATAGGTAGGACATTTTCCTGACGGGGGTTGTGTGCACCATTTAAAGCATATTGTTAATTAAAAATAATAACCAGCAAGATTCTAGCCCTTGAGAATATTTTTAATGAATATAGGCGAGGTGTCACTCAGCAAATTTGCAAATTCCCAGGTTACACAACTGTACACAAGTGTTGTTTATTATATTAAACAAGTATACAAATACTTTGAACTAATGACTTATTGAATGCTGTGATTCTATTTTATTTTATGTTAGTTTGTTGAACAGTGGAAGTTGTAGTGTCTAGAGAGCGATGCAGTCAGACTGTGTTGTGATCCCTCTCCACGTCCGTTGTGTGTTCAGTCACATTCACCCCCCCCATGTGTTTCCTTGTCTTAATGTGCAAATTCATATCCTCTGAGCACAATTTTAAAATATCTACACTGATGTTCCGTGGCATGATTCAGGATTTAAGACTGAGGCTTGCGAAGCTGAATGTATTGCCAGTGCTTGATCATGATGTTGAAAGATCCAGAATGGCACCTTGGCATAGTCCAGTTCAGATTTCTGTAGCATTTTCATTTTGCTCCCCTGCGGATATCCTCACGGAATAATCTCCACATTGTTCCAGGGTCTGGGATCAGCATAGAGGAGCCCTGGGGGCCTGAGCCAGCCGAAGGGAACGACCTGGTGGACCCCCACAGCGCCCTCGTTCAGCCCCCCGTTCAAACCCTGCTGGACCTGGACCGGCAGCTGGTGGACAGGACTGTCCTCCAGACCTTCACGCTGAGTGGTGAGGACGCATTCTGCACAGACAGGGCGGCCACTCTGCCAGCACGCTTCAGCGGTTTTATCCGTGTTCGAGGACACAAAACTGGAACCTTGTAATCACAAAAATAGTTTTTAAGGATTTCTAATTTTGCCAAGGTATATAACTGCACAGGAAGAAGACAGATTGGTTTCAAAGATTAAGTTTATTTTTGTTTTTTATAGTCACTTTCACCATTTAACTGGATGATAGGGAATCTTTATCACAAGGTTCTTCTGCAGTTTAAGGACTATTTTAGCATCGTGCTGTATGTGTTAAGAATACCACCAGAACAGTACCCATTTTAGCGTCCTCGCGAAGGTATTTTAAAGGATATCTGGTCTGTTTATTTCAGGGATTTCATCGCCTGTCATAACGTTTAAGCCTTTCATGCTGAAGGCGAAGAGTCTTTACATGCTGGAGGTTACGGCGGGTAAGCCAGACGTCTTTAACCTTTTTACTGTCCAGTACTGTGGTGTTGGATTGTGCGGGCTGACTGTCTGACTCCTTGTTCACTGGGCTGCTGCTCTGAAACCGGACAGGAGTTTGAAAGTGTCCCGTTTCGTCGCCCCATGATTGTTGTGCAAGTGGGAGGAAGGAAATCTGCCGTGTTAATTAATATGTGTTTGTTCTTCCACAGCTTCTAAGGAGAATTCCCTGGGTAAAACCCAGTTCTTCTTCTCCACTAATGAGGTTCCTGATGGTATGACCTGCCAGGTTCAGCCCAGTAAGGGATATGAGGTCCACACAGACTTCAGCATTTTCTGCACTTCAGGAAAAGAGGTGGGAGTCTGGGGTGTGAGACAGTGCAGCTTCCTCCCTGGTGTTCATGTTCTTATCTGACTGCTGTCTCTGGTGACACTGAGGCAGTGATTCAGCGCCAGATTGGAAACACAGCATTACTTCATGACTCACTTCATTTGTCTGTATTTTATAACCAAATTAGTGCACATGGATTTGGGTGTTCAGGTCAGGCTCCTGAGTTCAGGCCTAGAATAGACACAAACAAAACAATGACAAGAATGATTTTGTATCATGTTGGACACGTTTTCAGTTGTTTTATTAATGATAAGAAGTGTGTGAATCACACACAAACACATCATAATCTGTCATTCTGTTCTTCTAATGAAACCTTTTCCCTTGCAAGGGGTGAACTCGTGATCATTACGAAACTCAAACATTTTAGTTAATGGGGATCCTAAATCAGAATCTAGAAAGAGTTTACAGGGCTGTTCACAAGTGCAATGTGTCTTTTTATTAGACAGCCGGTGTGAATGTGGAGTTGTGGTCACGGTTGTGGTATGAGCGCCCCCTGTCTTCTGCTCTCTCCATGGTGTTATACATGTTAAAGGACCTCCTATATGAGTACAGCTTCTCCACTGGCCCCTCTCCGAGGACGGTCCTTTATCGAGGATGGGACTTTCAGTATTACTTCAAGCTTCCTTCCGGAGACCCGGCTGATAACTATAAAGGTACTGAAACAAAAAAAAACGTAGAGAAAGCGTTTTATTTCTTCTATTCGATTCGTCGACGAAGACGACGAAGAGAGATGGCACCGTCTCCGAAATGTCACAGGTGCAAGTCGTGAAAAAATGAAAAGCAGTAAAATAAATAGGAGAGTTTCTGGTGATTAAATGTCATTTGGACGGGCTTCTGAATCAATAAGCTGTTTTAAGGTGTATCATTGAGCAGACATGAATCCTATAGTGAATATTAGATTTAGTGTTTACAAACTCTCAGCTTTAAAAATTTGATTAATCATGTTTTCTACTTTAAAACAATCTTCTATGGTGCACTGTTTATGTGTTTCCAGAAAAGAATATATATATAGTGTATATTGTTTTGGTTTGTTCGTAAACATCAGTTCGTAAGCGTCAGTGTCCGCGTTGTACAGTAACTCACTGAAATATTAAATCAACACAGAGAAAGATCTGAGATTAAATAAAGTATACAGAATCAGATGAATTGATAATATAGCTTTTGTTGCTCTGCTCTTTCATTGTTTAATGTTTAGAGTAACTCATTTTTTTTCAGTTACTATTTACACCGAAATACGCAACAGATTTGGTTCTGCAACCAAGCTGTGCCCAGTGAATGTGACTGTCCTGCCCAGTTTCCGGAGAAACCTGTCATCCATCTACAGTCCTGACCAAGAGCTGTAAGGATTCATGTGTTTAAAGGAAATTGAATTTTTAATTAAGAAAATATAACCATAACGGGTTTCAGGCTCTGATAGCCTTCGGAGGGTCCAATCCAAGAATATTAAATGTTCTGCAGGGGTTGGTGGCCCACGTGTGGCACCCAGCGAAAACTGCCATTCACCAGACGACGTGTTGTTTATTTATATTGTGTCTTGTGAGTGCTGAGTGGTTTCTGTCACCTCTTCGGTGGTGGAGAAACTCTTCACCGACTTTGAGAGGAACCCATTGTGTGTCTCTCTTCTCTTCAGGTGCCTTTAAGAAAGACACAGATCTAGCCACCAGTTATTTCACTACCGGACTGTGAAACTGTGTCAGCAGTTGAATAAAGAACCTGTTGCTGTGGTGTTTGAAGCATTGACCATTTCGATTTGAATAACTTTCATTTCAAGACAGGGCTGTTCTCTGTTTGTGCACAGAGCAGCTGGGGGCTCAGAGAAAGTACTTCACCAGTTGAATTAAGTTGGAAATTTCCAGAGCTCAAACTGGAGAAGCCCAGAGTGGAATTTAATCAGGTTACGTACATTAGCCACCCCACTCTCACAAACAGAGTGCTGGCAGCTTTAATGACTAAGTCAAACAGCAGGGGCATGGATTTGAGACTTTGCATCTACTGTATGTCCCCTACGTGCCCAGCAGCACTACAATAGAGGTCCTAAATACTGATCAAGCCCAGCACTGCTTAACATCTAAGATCTGACACGATCGGGCTTCAACACAGAAATGCTGCTGTCAGTAGGGTCTATCACAATGGTCATTACTTGGTCTCCCAGGTGAAAATGTATTAAAAATATTCTTTCAGGATGCATTATCATTCAGTTCTGTTGTTGCTTGATTTTTGTGGCTTTCTAGCTACGTTGATGGTTTGAGAAACCTTACAGCCCTCCTGCAAATGGGGAACATCGTTGAGACTCGAAACTATGTCATTGTGCTGACCCGCATCCTGAACCGGCTGAGCCCAGGCCCTGCTGCTGTGAGGGAGCTGCAGAGACGGATCAGGATGGCCTTGATCTCTGCAGTCTGCCAGCTTCCTGTGGATGACCAGGTACAGACAAGAGTGTGTTGTCCCCACGGTTCAGGCACTTAGCCTCTCTCTCTCTGCTGCTCCAGGCTAGATGTCCGACGTTACTGGGGCCTCTGTTCAAAACCATGTGAATGTCATTAGTCCGAAGGCTCTTTGTGCAGGCTGGCACAGTGGCACAGGGGTGAGCCTTGGCTGCCTTGCAGCACTGGGGGCCTGGGTTCAGTGCTTTTTGTATTTTTTCCCTTGTTTGCATGGGTTTCCTCTGGGTGCTCTGGTTTCTTCCCACTGTCCTAAAACATGCCGGTGGCTTGTGGGAAAAGTGGCCCTACATGTCAGTGAGGACGTGTCTGTGTCCACTGTCTACGTGTGCCCTTCGATGGGCTCGATGTATACTATGGATGTACGCTGCCCCACACCCATTGCCTGCTGGGATGGGCTCTGGCTCCCCTGTGACCCTGAATTGGGCGAAGTGGTTAGACAATGGATAGGCGACCGTTCCATGATGAATCACGTGACTTTCTTCAGCCTCTGTTCTGAATTGTG
Source organism: Atractosteus spatula (assembly GCF_055471065.1). Lineage (NCBI taxonomy): Eukaryota > Metazoa > Chordata > Actinopteri > Semionotiformes > Lepisosteidae > Atractosteus > Atractosteus spatula. Next base: position 62,466,438 of record NC_142711.1, read on the forward strand.
CGAATTCCCGAATCTGAAGAAGACGTTGCATCATGTGTGCTGTGAGAGCTGGGATATCTCGTAAGATTCCCTCCGAGGAACCTTTTGAAATCCTGTGTCCGGAACTGGTGGATGGATTTTATGATTTTCCCTATTTTTGCTCAGGCTTTTTAAATCTGTTCAGTATTGAGGCGCAGGTGAAGGGAGCAGTGCTCTGTTAAAACAGCTCCTTGAGGCCAGCACGCCACAGGGGGCTAATGGCACTTTCAGCAAGAGTCTAAAAGAGCTCTGCAGTGAGGTGTGTCCCAGGAGGAGGGCTGCAGTGGTCAGAAACCTGTCTGAAGCTCTGGCGTTGTGCAGAGAACTTTCATTTATCACAATTCGTCTGAAATGATCGCTGAGGAGCAAAAATCCCAAGGGGATCTCTTTTTTAAGAGAGCTGAAAACTTTCTGATCATCTGATTAATAAGAAAGAAAAATGTGCGTTTTAGTGTAAAAAAGTATTGTGTGTATAGTACAGATAAAGCAGCGTGAGAGGGGGAAAGTGTAGGAAAATACTGCAGAATAATGGATTTTGTGTAAAGCGTCAGTTTTGCTTTTTCTTATTGTTAACGAACAGCGTTAATGATCAGATGAGTCTGCTTACTGTGTTGTACAAGCATAAGCCATGCAGATATCATTTGAGCTGAGCCCTATCCTCCAGAGTGAAGAGACATCATGAACGGATCAGATACGTGGGTTAAAGACGGGCCAGATCAGCGCTCCGGTTTCTTGTCTTGCTGACCCTCTCGAGAAGCAGCTCATTAGATTAGAACAGTGACTACCCTTTACTCTTTTTGCAGGAATCAATGATTGATAACCTCTCCATGCTTAAAGATCTCATTCACGTAACTGACCAAGTAAGTACCTTCCCTGTCATGGCGAAGTGCCTCTTCAGATTGTATCAGTGCTCCTCTGTTTGACATATCAGCCATAAAACCTACTGTTGGTCTTACTGAGTGAAAAGACCGAAAAGCTAATTTCCCGCTGGCAAGTCAAATACATCCAGGTGTAGACATTCAGTGCAGGAAAGAGTGTTTAGTAAAAGGTTATATTTGACTTTTTGAAAAATGTTTATTGAATGTTATTTGTTTATGCAAACATCAGCGAGCAGATTATCATTTGAAGTATTTCTATAGCCTTTGTTATGCCTGTGAAAAGCCCCTGAGCATGATGGAATAAATCATCGGTAAAGACCGATTCGTCAGAAATTAAAGATGGCAGGGCTCTGTACACTGTGACAGCCTCTCGCCACCTCGGTCCATTTTCCTCCTGACATCCAGCAGGTTTGATGGCCACATGACTTCTAAACTGATGTGAGGAGACAGACCTGCATTGCAGGAGATTTGTTTCGGTGCTGATCCTTGCTTTCCGAAGAGAATACGTGCATCATTCCTGTTCAGGACTCCGCTGCATCGCTTTGTTTTCGGGGTTTTTTTTCATTGTTGCTGAGCAGAGAAACGTGACCCTGAATGCAAACAATTACACGACTGGAGAGAAGGGACTTCCTAGCCTGTAAACTTGAACTCAGCAGGTTTTACTGAAAACATTGACAAGCCTGAATAAAAGAGTGCAAAACATTTTTTTTAAAAAAGCAAAGGGCAAATAAAAGTTGGTTAGCGTGTTACAAATGCGCCGTGAAACATGTCTTTTGCTGTCCAGTTTCAGTGTCCCAGTGAGTTTTATTCATGCGGATGGCGAAGCTGCTGTTGAAATAACCCCTCACTTGCTGTTGTCTCGATCCACATGCAAGCTCACGCTGGACAGCGCCCGACGTGTCACCAGTCATATCCAAGCCACGGCCGCCCGGCTCCACGAGCCCGGCACCCACACCTCCCTCTCCCTGGACGAGTGGACGACGAACGCGCTGGTGTCTCTGCTGGCCGGGGTCCTGGAGGCCCCGCTCGACCCCGGAGAGGAAGCGATCCGGCTGACCACGGACAGCCTCAGGACCGCCTCGGACCTGCTGCTGGTGAGGCCGCTCCTCGCTTGTCTGTCGACTTCAGGTTCCATGTGATAATTCATAATAATAGTTGCTTACACTTATACAGCGCTTTTTTGGACACTCCACTCAAAGCGCTTCACAGTTAATGGGGACCCTCTCCACCAGCACCAGCGTGCAGCGCCAGTCCGCTCCCCACACACCAGCTCTCAGTGGGGAGGAGAGCAGAGTGATGAAGCCAGTTCAGAGATGGGGATTATTAGGAGGCCATGATTGGTAAAGACCAGGGGGGAAATTTGGCTGGGGTTTTTAATGACCACAGAGAGTCGGGACCTCGCTTTTACGTCTCATCCAAAGGACGGTGATGGTTAATTTGCTGGCAGGCTTATTCTGACAAATCACTAATTCCCAGGTGGAGGGCAGGGATGCGTCCCTGCCTGTTCAAGATCCAGTTTGGAAGATTTTAATTATATTGTGGGGGTCTAATTGTGTGGGATGCACTGTGTGATACTCCCCTCCATCCATTAGTAACGACCCGCTGACCAGGCTGGTCAACCTTAGCTGAAGCTCTTAACATATATGAATACTTTTTTTTCTCAGTGTTTGATCACTTTTGAAGTTGTCAGAGCCAGCAAGTTCTAAATCCTCAGGTCAGCTCAACACTAGTGTTCACAAGGCACCTTTCTAAGGTTTTCTGCTCCAGTTCACGTTTTTCTTTTAACTCCAGCTAATTTTCCAAAGCTATGTTGAAATAAACTGAATGCGTCTATGTACAGCACATATTAAAATAGAATATCGTTTCTATATATTATGTGTACATCTATTTCTGTTTTCCCAGAACTGTTGAAGTTAGGTTTGCATCATTGATTTTTTTCTGTTGTTTTTGGAGAGAAAAAACCTGGCAGTTTCCCATAAACTGTAAACCATGTTGCTAAAAACAATATTGTGGTCACAGCCTCTGTTACCTTTCTCTGACGTCGGTGCACAGGCACCTGGCCATGGAGGTAATCAGAAAGGAAGACTCTGTTACGGACTCCTGGGGAGTGAGATAAGAACATGATCTTGTTGGCAAGCGAAGTATTTTGCTGCTTTTTTCCATTGAGCCAACTGTCTTGTTTAAACCCACTTACCCAGAAAAGGAGCTTCACCAATGCTTCTTTCTTCATGGAGCACAAATCTAATTTTGACTGTTTATTGAAGCGTTCTCGGGGTTATCTCATGCACCTTTTCCGGGCAATTTCTGTGCAGTTAAACTATCGCCTGCCTCCTGACTGTCTCTTGACAGCTGCTGGGATTACTGTAGAGAGAAACCAATTTCCCTCTCCTTCCTTTAGTTATCGAGGCTCAGAAAACACATTCATTATTAGGAAACAACTCTGACCTGTCTAACAATCATGGCTACTCTAACCAAGGACAGGAGGCACTTCTTTATCCAAAGGGTGGTAGGAGTGTGGAACAAGCTACCCAGACATTTTTTTAAGCCGATACCCTGGTTTCCTTCACAACACAGCTGGATGAGATCCCAGGATCAATTAAATCCTTTCTTCCCAACTGGCCAGATGGGTCAAATGGCCTCCTCTTGTTTGCAACAGTTTACATGTCGTAACATGGTGTGAAAAAGAATCTACACCCTCTTACAGTTCCATGGTTTTACATATTAGACAAACTGTATCTGACCCTTACCTAGTCCTCACCACGTCCTGACAGTAGATGGCCCAGGAGCTCCACTGTGTGCAGAATAGCTGCTGCCTTTTCTAAAAACTGTCTCCAAATAAAAGAGCATCTAAACTCCAGGTAACTTTCAAGATGGGATAAACCATATCAAAGTTTATTTTGAACTGTTTTCACCTTACGTTGATAAAAAAATATATTTTTATAAGTATAAATAATAATAATACTCTTTTTCTGTTCACAACATACAAATGCGTCTTTGTCGTGTGGCTAAGTGGGTGACTGTTCTCCCTGAGCAGAACGTTTTCTTGTGGGAAATCAAGCACATACGTACGTATGCGATGGCACCATTTTTCATCGGGGTGATTGTGCAGTAGCAGGGAACAGTTGTTTACATGCTTGCACACAGAGCAACAGAGTGGATCTGCAAACAGGAACGTGCCATGATTTCACCAAATCAGTTGGGTAGTGATTTCTGCGAGCGCAGGAGCAGTCAGCGATTTGCCCTCGGGAGCTCCTCTCAAGCCTGCTCCTGTTGTCCTTTATTCCAGAGGTTCGTTCTTTCCAGCGATGCCGCGGAGCACAGCGCGAGCACCCGCCTGGTGGAGGTGAAGACGCGCCGGCTGGCCCGCTGCGGGGGCACGGTCCTGGGCGCCGGCCCGGCCAGCTTCCGCCTCCCCAGCGCCCTGTCCGGGCACGGCGGCGCCGGCCCCTGCCTGGTCGCCCAGCTGGTGCTCCTACGGCGGGGCCAGCGGCTCTGGAGCAGGCCGCCAGCTCAGGTCAGCTCTCCGGCTGCGCAGAGTTCCGTGGCCCACCGGGGCCCCCTGCTGGCCACTCCGCCGGCACAATCACAGAACGGAGCCGTCTGCTTTCCTTGCTTCGGAGCAGCTGCCCCGCTGATCTGTAATTAATAGCTCTGTACCAGGGTGCTAGTTCAGCTGGATGTGTGGGGGTGCAGGAGGACACCACCCACAAGACGCAGGCGAGTTCCTGAGTTAAAACAAATGGATGGTAGAACCTGCAGATTTACTGGGACACTCAAAGGGAGCCTCATAGAAGATCTTTAAATAGGTTGACTCACCAGTGAAACACAAACCAGGGGTCAAAAATGGAAACTAGACTGAGGTGCACTTCTTCACATAGAGGGGTGTGGAAGTCATGAATGGACAACATACTGTAGCCTTGATACTGAAGGCGATAACCTGACTCCTTTCAGGAGGGATCAGTGAGCTCCTAGCTACTGAACAGACAGAGGCAGAATAGCCTCTTCTACTTTGTAACTGTTCTTGTGTTCTTCTATTAGAAAAGGTCTTAAACGTCTTTGTATTGCAGTCGTTTGTACAACGGTTTTTATGTCTGTTCCCCATGAAATCGTAGCACGCAGTTTTGTCATCTTGTTACAGATCGATGGTGATGTTGCTGACCTACATCTGTATAACTGCACCACCAGGAAAGAGATAAAAGTGCGCTCGCTGTCCACACCGGTCCACATTGAATTTGAGAAGAGGAGGAATAACGTGAGTTAAAAAGTCTGAAAATCCGATTGTCGGCACTTACAGTAGGAGGAATATTCACCGCTGCCTGGGAAGTGAACGCACCAGGTCAATCTCTGTCCTTGTTGCGACAGGGAAGCAGCTCTCCAGAATATTCTCTGCTGCGCAGTCAGATGAACGTCCACGAGTTCAACGTGACAGCAGGACACCAGCAGGAGGCGCTGCAGATCACAGTGCAGCTCACTCGGCCTTCCAGCCCACCGTTTCCCGTCATGCTTTTGTTCAGGTGCGCGAGGACGCTCCCCGGGCACACCTCTGCCTCGAACTCGAGCCGGCCAGGGCAGGCTCATACTGTCTCCCGGATGGGCTCTTCTCAGGCCACCTCCTGATGACGTTCTGTAGTCATGTTGTTTTTTAGCCTGTGAGGCACGCATAGTTTGAGTACTTTTCTGCTGGCTTCACCGCTCTTCAAAACCCACGTTACTGGGCAGGTTCTAAAGTAACAGAATTCAATAAAGAAATGTCACTGTGAGAATCCAGTATACTGTATGCAGCATTAAAAATATTGCCCATGTGTCTTTGAACACGTGTGCTTTATTATCTTTTGATTTTTTTCATTAACATACAATTGGCAACATATTGTCCATCTAACGGGCCATACATTTTTAAAACCTGCATTGTACAGCATATTCATTTCCACATCTATCCATTATATAGTTGACTTTAAAATGCGTTTGATCTCAAAGAAAAGCCTCGGGTCTGTGATGTGCTCGGCTCACTCTCCAGTGTGTGTGAAGTGACATTTTCCTTGTTTCCGTTTCCCATGCAGAATGTTTGAAAAACCAACTCCCAGCTCTTACAATGTGAAGAGGATTCACAGCTGGGAGGGAAATACAGTCCATATTTTCATGCCTCCTTTGTCTGTGAAAGGTTGGTCTTTTCTTTCCTGATCTTCCTACAGTAGCTTAATGTATAAGAATGGCACGGTAGCATCTGCATTCATGTCTTCTGCACACTGGGCTTCTTCCATTTTCGGACAGATCCTGGCAGTTACTATGTGGCTCTCCTCAACGCTGATTACAACAGGACTCCCACCAACAAATACATCGCCAGTGCTGTGAGCTACACCTTGAGCATTGAGTGGACGCAGTGTCTGTACTGGGACGGTGGTAAAGACTGGAGGTCAGAGGGCTGCTCTCCTCTGCAGAGCTGGTCAGCCAGTAAAGTGAACTGCAGGTGAGGCCGTGTTGAAGCTGATATCCTGTCTTCTTTCAAGAAGCAGCTGGCTGTAATCCTCTCGTCCGTTAGCTGCTCACTACCAGATGGGCTAGACGGACCGTATGGCCGGCTCTCGTTTGTAACCTTTCTTCTGGTTCTATAAAAGTTAAAGCTCACATTCTGTGTAAACAGTGAAACTCAACTTTTTTTTTCCGAGTTCACGTTTCACAGAATAGCACGGATCACCTTTTCTGTTCTGTAAACTGTTTGGATTAGCTTCTACAGTACATTCTATCTGGCCTGGTGCCTGTCCAGGTGTTAGTTGTCTGGGCATAACTGGTAAGACCACATGCAGCTAAATAACAATAGTTATTTTTATTGAATAGTATGAGGCACTTCACTCTTTAGTACTTTAGGAAAGAAAAATAAAACCAAATCTTTGGTTGGCAGTGTACAAATAACTATTAATCTCTAGGAAAACAGGCTAGAAAAAAATGTTTATGGCAACACAGATTACCTGTAGAGTATTTGCTTCTGGGTGCTGCATTGACATTGTGCTCTTGCTTCTTGCAATCAGGTATGAAGGTCTTAGGTCTTGTCATGATTTATAAAAATAAAAACAAACAAGTTGCACATAAGATGAGTCACCCTCTGGTACAGTAGATATTCATTAATTCTTTTTGGTAGGGTTTGTGGGGTAAAATGTAGCTGATTTAAATGTAAGTATTTATTTTAGTTGCAACCATCTGACAACTTTTACCATCGCATACCAGGAAATCAGCAGCCATTATTCCTTCACAGATGTGTCCCAGTTTATTAGGTAAGTATGGATGGCAGATTGACTGAGTGTTGAGATAATGAACAGGTAATGAACAGTTCTCTGTATTTTTTACTGAATTCTACATACGTGAATGTACCAGAGATTAATGCCATATAGTGCATATTCCACTCCAGGTTTACAGCACACTAGAGACTCCTTTGCACCACAGTACACAAGCACCTTTAACGGCATCGACAGTCTCACTGGTGATGCATACAGGGCTGTGTTTATCCAGATCAGGTTCAATTCTGCTTCTGTTCTGATACTTTTGTTAAAAGAGGAGAGCAAGCACTCATGTAAAAAATAAACATTTGAATTTCCTGCTCTTTGGATCAAATAAAAATCTGTAAAACATTCGGTATATTTTTCAGCGGTGCTGTGTTCTTTTCCTTCTGTGGAAATACAGCCAGTGTAAAAGTCAGGAGAAGCTGCACAGTGGAAGCCCATGTTTGTCTTGCAGCCTAGTCGATAACCTGGTTCTGTGCAGCGTGACTTTCGTCTTCCTGGGGATCTACCTTGTCCTGGCTGTTGTCTGCAAGCGAGCTGATCTGGCCAGTGAGAGGAGGAGCGGATTGGTCTTCCTGCAGGACAACAGCCCGCTGGACCGGCAGTTCTACGCCATCACCGTCGACACAGGCTTTAGATCCAGAGCCACAATGACCGCCAAGGTACTGTTAGACTCCACAAAGGAAACCACGCATGGTTCGGGTTGTGATTTCTGGATCGCAATAAAGAAAGGAGGTTAACCTTGTCTCTCACTCGCTTTCCTAAGAGACAGGCAACAGGCTTTTATTCTTGAAGATGAGCAAAACTTTCCTACAAAAACATCCGCGTATGATGGGTCGGTAACAGTTTGTTACCTTATAAAGTGTAAACAAGGTCAGAAGGTCAAGGGCAGTTAGGTCAGCCGTGGGCAATTAATCAAGACCCTAATCGGTAGAGACCCCTGTTCGCTTTCATGTTGCTAATCACACGTAGGATACATGAGTTACACCTCCACTTGAGAGACCCTGGGGAAGCTGGGAAAGCACAAAACAGCAAAAGGGCTTAATTTCTAACTCATAAGAGGCATTGGTTCCTTCAGGGCCAGACTAGACAGCTCAGGAAATCCAGAGCCGCAGCCTTTGCTGCTAGGATGTGAACTTTCACCCGTTGTGCTCCGCGATGACACAGGGCTGATGTCTTTCACGGGCCTGGCTTGCGAGGCTGCCATGGCGGGGGAATGGCAGTGGGCTTTGTTTCTGGGGCAGGTCCACATCGTTTTACATGGCGAGGATGGGACTTCGGAGACCAGAGAGCTGAGCTGCTCCGGCAAACTGCTCTTCGGGAGAAATTCAAGACACACCTTCATCTTGAGGTACCTCTCATCTTCCTGCGCCTCTGCTCGTCTGGTGTGAAAGTTTCTCCATTATTTCAGAAACCTTAAAGTTGACAGGGGGTTCCAATTTTGATGTTCTGGAGGAATGAAATGGGATTTGAGTACTGGCAAGACCACAATTTCAGAAACAAGAGGAGAGAAGCCATTTAAGCCATTGCCCTTTAATTGATATTTTTTCCTGTAAAAAAGCAGGACAGCTGGTTAGAACCGAAGGCCAACGTATTAACCAAGTCTTTTACCTGTCTTGGCTATAATGTTCTATGAATCTGGCAGTGACAGCGAGTAACACTCGTGTGATATATACCCCCTACATGTTACATGAGGTGTGTCCAATGGGGCGCACAGTGTCTGAAGGTTTTCTCTACAACAAGCTGCAAATGACCTAAATTGGCTCTTTATTGGCTTAATTGGACAGACTTAACGACTTCTCCCTGCTCTTCGAGTGCTAGAGCTTTAAAGAGGCACAGCAGCCTTCCTGGGCCAGGATGAGATACTGGTGGAATAAGTTTAATATGGTGAACTAAAAGACCAACGCCCATTGAAAAGAGCGCGTCAGGCCTTAGAGTACGGGGACGCGTTCTGCGTGCCTGAGCCGAAGGCTGAAGCTGGACTCTGTGTCTCAGCGCTCCAGACTCCCTGGGCCCCATCTGGAAAGCGCACATCTGGCACGACGGCCGCGGCCGCTCTCCCAGCTGGTTCGTCAGCCACCTGGCGGTGCGGGACGTGGCGTCCGGCACCGGCTGGCTCTTCCCCGCGGAGTGCTGGCTGGCGGCGGACGAGGGCGACGGGAAGGTGGAGCGCGAGCTGACCCCTCTGACCCAGAGCCCCGGCTTCGGAAAGGTAGGCGAGCTGCCCGCCGTGCAGACCCAGGCGCGTTCCTGCGGGACACGAGTAAGACCTTCTGGGCAGCCGGGCCTGTCGTGAGGGCTTTCATTTGTTTGCTCACGTCACTAATAGAGGTTCATTTCGCAAAGTGGAGTGAAAAATTAGCTGCACAGTAAGGTGAGCCATGCAAAATAATTTTTTGTTGGGGCTGAAAAAAAAATAAGACAAAGTAAAAGGCAAGGAAGTTCTGTCTTCCCGATTTTTAGAGCGTACCTGCATGCCGGGCTTTTTCATACAGCATGTCAGATGTGCGCTCAGTTCCAAATACTGTACCATCTGACACCTGTGGTTCATCAAAAGACAAGCAACAGCTTCCATTCAGTCTGTTAAGGTGCACACAGGCAGTGTTGTTGCGCACAGCCTTTTCAAGTTGTTTGTTTATCTGCAGACAGATATTTCCCGATTTGAACGAAACCGTCTATCAATCTTCACGACAGGAAATCTGTATGATTGGTTAATACAAGAAAGCCTGTTGGCAAGTGAAAGACTGACCCTCTCGTGTGCTTTTGAAAGATGATTACCTCATCGATTCGTGGAACTTCATGAGTTTAGTTAGTACTGTGTGAATGAGCTTTCTGGTGTGTCCGTCAGTCGGTTCCTCAGACGTTTTGCAGGCCGCAGCTCTTGAGGAGCTTGGGTCGCAGACGGGGGCTGGGGAAAGGTGCTGAGCTGTCTGTCTTCGACGCCATGCCCCCAGCTGCTGTACGCCACGCTGACGGAGCTCCTGGAGGACTTCCACCTCTGGGCCTCGGTGTGCACGCGGCCTTCCCACAGCCCCGTCTCGCACTCCCAGCGCCTCGCCCTCTGCCTGCTGCTGCTGCTGGGCTACACCGGTCTCAACGCCCTGCTGGTGGGCCTCCGGGACGACCAGGTCAGCCCCCGCTGCCCCTGCCTCCGGGCGCGCTTCAGCATTGTAGTTAAGAGGTATTGAAGGTAGGAAAGTCAGTTTTAAAGGACCTCCTTCTGGAATACTGGGACCTCCTCCTGGAATACTGGGGGACTCCTCCTGGAATACTGCTGTCTCACCTTGGCAGTCCAGACTCCCTGAAAGAAGTGCCCATTTTTTCCCCGCAAACGATATTGACAAACTGCAATATTGTGGAAGTCAGACGATTTTAAATTAGAGGCTGTTCTGGTGCAGTATCCCCCCGAAGACCACAGAAAATCCCTTTGCTTCGATTCAGGTTTATGGCAAATGTGGGAAATAAAATATTAATATAATGAGCACACTGTAAAAAAGAATGCAAGATCTTAAATACTGTAAGCATTAGCTATAAGCTAGAGGGTGACCATTTGACCATCATGCTTAACGGGTTGCTTGTGTCTTCTTAATATGAAGATCCCATCCACATTTTATTTATTTTCTTTCATTTTAAAATTTGCCGTTTTTAATTGTTTCTCCGCGCTGGCAGGAAGACAGCGATGAATCAACACATCGACTGCTCTGGCCCTTTCGCCAGCTGCTCCCTCTGGTGTCTCATGAGGCTCTTTTTGCTCCCCTGTGTGTGGTACCGTCCTCTGTACCTCTGTCTGTCTTCCATTTCGTTGGCCAGATGTCTGCTCAGCCTTGGGCGGGTCTTATTATTCATCAGGGCATTTTATTTCCTCTGTCATACCTACCGTTTACCAACCCTCCTCCTGTGGTGTCTGGTGGAACTGGTTTGTGTGTGAATTCTGAGCAGTGTTTGCTTGTCTTTGTGCCTGATGGGTTTATTTGCTGGCCTGTCTTTGCAGTTTTCCGCTGCGCTGGGCCTCATTGATGTCTCCTGTGATTCCCTGGTGATGGGAGTCTGCAGCACCCTGACTGTGTTTCCACTGGTGGTCCTGGTGTCCCTGCTCTTCCGGTTCAGTGAGGCAAGTCTGGTCACAGGGACTGGCAGACAAGGCCTTTCTACAAGGAACTGTGCCACTGTGAGCTGGGAGTGATCAGTATATGTAGGTTTCCCAGCGTTTCCAAAAAGGGAAATTCTATTTTGAAAATCTACAAGCTTCGGTGGGCTTTTCTTTTTGGGTATCCCAAGTTAGAGTTGAGGCAGATCCTGATGGACGTACTGTAACTGGGTCTTTAGTCCCATTTTCCTTTGCTTCTGAATCCCCGAATTACCTGTCTTGCTGTTCATTTGCTGGGTCCAGGTGGGTCTGGGAGGGAATAGACTGTCCAAGATCAGAAATGCTCTCCAAACAGCACTGAGCCCATCCCTGGGTTCTGCGTTCTCCTGGGGTCAAGTGCAGTTGGGCAAGGGAGACTGGGGGTGTCCTGTTTCTTGAGGATGGTGTGAGGGATGGGGAGGAGTCTGCAGCAGAAACTGGGGTTGTCATTTGAGGTTGTGTTGCCGTTCTGTGTTGATTATTCCCTGCTTCGAATGCCAGGTGACTGATCATAAACATACCAATACTGGAGACCACAGCGCTGGACGAGCATCAGACATCTTCTCCGTGGAAGGTACAGACTCCGGCTATCTCTCGTCACTGTGGTTTTTCTGTCAGGACTGAGTCTGTCAGTGCCTTACCAAGGTGCAGCATAGCGCAGAAATCCACACACAGCCCCACGGTCACCTGCTGAAACAGCCTGCATGTCCATTTCAGCTCACCTGGATGGCCTGCTGGCAGAGGACAGTCTCTTTGAGTCTTACCAATCCTGGCACAGCCTCCAGCATTGGGCTCAAGAGGTCTGGAGGAAGAAGTATGAGGTAAATAGCACACAGTATGAAGTGTGAGGCAAACTCGTGGCCAGAAACCTCAGATCCAGCAGTGATTTCTCCTGCACCTCAGGTAGTGACTGCATCTTACACTTCCAGAAGACAATATGGAGTATAAGGTAAATAACACAGTATGAAGTATTAGGCAAAAAAGCACTCAGTATGAAGTATAAGGTAAATGGCTTTCAAGTGCTTGATTCTATATTTCTGGTGTGAACCTCATAACAGGATAACATTTAATTGATAATTAATGTCGATTCCATCACGATGAAGTTCCACCCCTTCTATGAAGAAGCAAACTGAAACATCCAGGGATCCAGACGGACATAGAGACGGGATCCCACCGAACCTCCCTCTGGTGTCATAAACATCAGTAACAATAATATTCTCAGCATCAGTCCCAGTGGTAGAAAAGTGTGCCTTAAAATAATGTTATTAATTTAGTGCTTTGTTTAACTAAAAATGAATAATTGTATTATTTAACACTAGAAGGAGCGGAATAAGATATATGACCAGTTTCTCTACTTGAACTGAAGACGCAAAGGGAAATTAAGAATATTCTAAGGCCGCAAAGCTCAGAGTGCCACTACCCACCTATGTGGCTAATATCCATAACTATCCATTGTCATTGCACTTGACTGACACTCTCATCCAAAGCATCTTACAAACGTTACAGTGACCTATCTGCCTGTTAGCTGTGATTCTCATTTACCCATCTTGGCAGGCAGGAGCAGTGTGGGTAAAGCACCAGGTCAGGGGCTACAGCAGTGTTTCCCACAACCCTGCAATCAGAAGGGCAGAGTCCTGGCCCCTGTGCCACGCTGCACCCCTCCCTGTGGGCTGACCTGCAACAGGGACATCACGATGGGCCCGACAGCCCCCCCTCCCCCGCCCCAATTGTGACCTTTCCTATGTCCTCTCTGTGGCAGCGCGGCGATCCGGACGGGCGCGCTGCCAGCGTCGTGTCGCTGCCTGGCCGCGGGCCGTCCAGGAGGCAGGGGGGCCAGTGCGGGTCAGAGCGCAGCTCCAGTGGCTTCGAGGACGGCAGTCCTGCGGCCAGAACCCTCCGGTCCAGCAGTGAGCTCTCCTGCACCCCCTCCTCAGGTAGCGACCTCTCCTGCACCCCCTCCTCAGGTAGCGACCTCTCCTGCACCCCCTCCTCAGGTAGCGACCGCGTCCTGCACCCCCTCCTCAGGTAGCGACCGCATCCTGCACCCCCTCCTCAGGTAGCGACCTCTCCTGCACCCCCTCCTCAGGTAGCGACCTCTCCTGCACGCCCTCCTCAGGTAGCGACCGCGTCCTGCACCCCCTCCTCAGGTAGCGACCGCGTCCTGCACCCCCTCCTCAGGTAGCGACCGTGTCCCGCACCCCCTCCTCAGGTAGCGACCTCTCCTGCACCCCCTCCTCAGGTAGCGACCTCTCCTGCACCCCCTCCTCAGGTAGCGACCGCGTCCCGCACCCCCTCCTCAGGTAGCGACCTCTCCTGCACCCCCTCCTCAGGTAGCGACCGCGTCCCGCACCCCCTCCTCAGGTAGCGACCGTGTCCCGCACCCCCTCCTCAGGTACCGACCGTGTCCTGCACCCCCTCCTCAGGTAGCGACCGTGTCCCGCACCCCCTCCTCAGGTAGCGACCTCTCCTGCACCCCCTCCTCAGGTAGCGACCTCTCCTGCACCCCCTCCTCAGGTAGCGACCGCGTCCCGCACCCCCTCCTCAGGTAGCGACCTCTCCTGCACCCCCTCCTCAGGTAGCGACCTCTCCTGCACCCCCTCCTCAGGTAGCGACCGTGTCCCGCACCCCCTCCTCAGGTAGCGACCTCTCCCGCACCCCCTCCTCAGGTAGCGACCGTGTCCCGCACCCCCTCCTCAGGTAGCGACCTCTCCTGCACCCCCTCCTCAGGTAGCGACCGCGTCCTGCACCCCCTCCTCAGGTAGCGACCGTGTCCCGCACCCCCTCCTCAGGTAGCGACCTCTCCTGCACCCCCTCCTCAGGTAGCGACCGCGTCCCGCACCCCCTCCTCAGGTAGCGACCGTGTCCCGCACCCCCTCCTCAGGTACCGACCGTGTCCTGCACCCCCTCCTCAGGTAGCGACCGTGTCCCGCACCCCCTCCTCAGGTAGCGACCTCTCCTGCACCCCCTCCTCAGGTAGCGACCTCTCCTGCACCCCCTCCTCAGGTAGCGACCGTGTCCCGCACCCCCTCCTCAGGTAGCGACCGCGTCCTGCAGCTCCAGGAGGCGGCAGGAGCGCAGGAGCTGACCAGCGGTCGCCAGTTCTTTCAGGATCGTTACTCCGATTGTTTTCAGCTTCACAGTGTAAGGAAGACAGACCGAGGACTGCATTTCGCTGACCCTGCTCGGCAAAATAAAGCAAGGAGTTTGGACGGGAGAGACAATGTCATCAAGTAGTCCCTTCCCTCTTTACTTTGCACTCATGTACAGCTGTTTCATGAGACAGAGCCTGTGAATTTCAGGACACAAATCCCCAGCAGAAATGTATTTTTCTGCACAGTGTTCCAATGCTCTCCTGTTGTGTGTTTCTGTTATTTCCAGAGCAAGGCTGCGGACTTGAACAGCACACCTCTGGAGGCAGGAGAGCTCTGCCTCCCTGGTGCCGTCATGTGGCGTGGGCTCTCTGCTTGTCCCTGTCTGCCACCTGCGCCATCGTCACTGGAGTCCTGGGAATGAAGTAGGTGCCTCTTTATTCCAGGACAGTACCACATGTTCTAATTTTCAGGATCTGAGTCCAGTTCTGAGCTGCTGTAAAACTAAACTGTTTTCATCTTGCATGTCTTATCTTTGTTATTGTAACTGTTATTGTCATTTAATGTCCAGTTAGGTGCATGTATGGACAGGTTATATTGTGGCCATTAACAACATAAAGAGAAATGTCTAAACCTGTGGTTAATATTTTAGCTTCAGACTTATACCTTATTCACTTTTTTGTCTGCAAATTCCTCAGTTTCTAGCATGATATAACAATTGTAACGGAAGAATGATTGCAGCTGTACAATGTGGCATAACTATCACAAATCTGTCCAGATAAGACAGTAGGTTGTGCACTGCTTTGAGGGTAAAAGTTCAAATCTGTTTTTGCTCTTGCTCATATCATGGGTTTGCAAATTATGCCATACATCATTTTCTTGTTGCAAAGTTTCTGTTGTAGAATGTTTTTTTAATCGGAAGATGTTATGCACAGCTGGCAGAAAACTGTCCATCTGGAGAGCGAACCGTAGACACGGTTAGCCACTGGAAAATAAGGAGCATTATCTATGCTGCTTTTAACTGTGCTTCTCTTTCTTTGGTGTTCACTAGGTTTAGCAGTAGCCAGTGTCTGCTGTGGATCCACTCCGTCTTCGTCTCTTTGCTCTTCTGTGTTTCTGTACTGCAGCCCGTAGCGGTGAGTCCTGGTGAAGGATCCAGACTTCCCTCTGCTTTGCTTTGTGTTGTGTCTGAGGCATGAAGGCCGTCCCCTCTAATACATGCTCCCACAGCTCCCGACTCCCCAGGATTACGACACTCCTTCGGGGCCGGTTGCTTTGTCAACTCCTGTGGTGCAGGGAACTGTCATTACACTTGGGCACCTCAAAGACCTTGAGCGGGAGAGTCAGCTGGTACCCTCTGGACCAGCGCCAGATGAGCTGGCACCTTGCTGGGCTGGCCTGAACCCGGCCAAGTAGGGAACCGGTGAAGGCCATGTTCTTACTTGTCCTGGTAGTGTCACAACACGTAGATGGTCTCAACGTCTTTCATGCCACCTTCTCTCCAGCCATCTGTAATAAAAATTACGCATGAGAGTCTGTTTGTTTTTTCCTTCTAGATCTTCATCATGGCAGTGGTGGTGTCGCTGAAGAATAAAGACCGTTGCGACTTTTACAAAGGCCACGAGGAGACGGGCCCTGCTCTTCAGATGGTGCAGAACTGGAGACTGAGGGGAGGCTGCGCCCCTGAGAGTCACCTGTACAGCCCATACCATCACCGGCAGCATGGACACACTCACTTCGACAGGGTAACGCTCTCCTGCTGTCCCGCAGACCAAGCTGGGGACATAAGCGGAGATCTTGGTGCTTCAAAGTAGTGAACATGAAACTCACTGGGACAGCCAGCAGCTGGCTAAATCGAAGTCCGTTTTCCACACATGAAGGTGGGGTATTGCATTGGTGGTATTGTATTGCTCTGATGGTGCAGATTCCTGTGTAGGGTCCTGGGTTGTATGAAGGCAGCTGTGTGACCTCATGCAGCTCCTCATGAAGGCTCTTCAAACCCAGCACAGCCATAGAAGTCCCCTGAGGCCAAGGGCAACCTGCACCTGCCGACAGACTGATCGATTCCTTCTTTTAGGTTCTGACCAATGCAAGCTGTCGTGCCTCGAGCAAACTGCATACAGTATGTTTCAGCTCAACGTCAGTGCTTTTACTGTTGCACAGTAACGTTTGGAAAAGGTAGCTCCTCCAGGAGATGCATGAGAGCCCACAGCCATGAGAGAGCAAAGTGGTTGCCCATTGCTTTGTTTATTAGCATGTGTGAAACTCCATAGCTCTCTGTGGGGTGTTGGAGTCAATTTAATAGTGTCCCTCTTCAGATGCCCCCCTTTAATTAACAGGAAACCCTAGATGAGCTTCAGTTTGTTACCTGACAAGCTTCTTCACCCACAGATTGTAGCGGCTCGGCAGAGAGCCCGGTACCTGCGCCTGGTCAGACCGCCCTCCCCCGCACAGCTGAGGGAGTTGCGAGACAGGATGAAGAAGGAATCCCTGATGCAAAATAATTTCAGGTACAGTGGGGAGTGTCAGTGATGTTCTGGTAAAACTATCTGGTAAAACTATCAAACTATCATACCAATTCAAGCCATTTCCAGAAGACCTCCAGCACAGTAATTCAGTTGCGCAAATTTTGGATGAAATACCACGAATGCCATGGATTTCTTTCTAAACATTTTGTGAAGTAAAGCTAAAGTACATTTTGTGAAGTAAAGCTAAAGTACTTTTCTTACACAGCACAACCAAGAGGGTTCTGACCCAGAGCAGGTGATGTCCATCTCTTCATTGACCTTCCCAGTAGTGTGATGTTTGACAGCCTGAGATTATTCCAGAGGTGTCTCAGGGCTCCATCCAGATGTCTCGTGTCTTGTTTTAGACCAGGGTAGCTTGGAAGGCGTAGACATATCTTCAACTGGCCCATTTCTCCATTTCGAGGCCATGAACCCAGACTCATCTCCTGTGTTGCGCAGCCCAGAAAAGCATCAGGCCTTCCTGGCAGAAGGAGCGAAGCCATGACTCTGGGCGTGAGAATGCTCTTGACAAATCCAGGAGCGGAGAATGGCAGCACCTGACCCCTTTCTCGGTCTCAGACTTTATAACTCCCCTACTCTCCTGCCCTTCTTTAAACTCCATGGCAAACTGTTTTATGAGTCACTGATCCGAGCGTACCCCCAGCAGGTTTCCATCGGGAGTCACATGCTTTTGCTGTTCCAACAGCACACTAAACTGCGGTTTTCCTTCCTGACAGGGAGCTCGTCCTTTGCACGCTCATGTTACTCCTGCTTCTGTTCGTCACTTACGGGAAGTTCTCCAGCAGCCATTATCGACTGAATCATGCCGTCCGGACTGAGTTCACCCGGTGAGTGACCCAACCCGTCCCCCGTGATCAGTGTTAGGCAGAACACATGGTGATTTGCAGAAGAGAGGTTCCCATTTGGCTCATGTAGTTCGCTTGCTTTTTAGTAGCTAGTTCACCTCAGGGTCTTCTACAGCCATGTCTTGAAAGACGTCAGGCATCACCTTCAACAACATGGCTGGGAAGCCTGTTCTTTACTCCCATAGCCCTTTTGTATAAGTAAAGGCACAAGTGTTTCCTAAAAATGTAAAATCTCACATTGGTGAACCAATTTAAGAACATTTATGTTAGGGATCATAAATAATAATTTTTTAAAAGCAATCCAGTTTTTACCAGAGCCATTAGATACACTATTGGAATTGTTATTCCTACTTCTCCTGGGTGATTTAGATGAATGATACACAATTCTGCGCACTTTTATGAGAAATTTCCCCTGTCTGGGTGGTATGTCAGGAGCTCTGTGATGATTATAGTCATTTAAGAAGGTATTCACTCCCTTGTAGTGATGTCTCCGTTTGCTCAATGTGTGTCAGATCTCTAACTTGTGTGTCCGCTGAATAAAATGTTGTTTTGCTGCACAGTATGTCAGCTTTCATTTCTCCTTTTTCTGCTGAAATGAGATTTCAGCTGGCTTTGTGACAAAGTGTGGACTGAGAAGCTGCAAAGACCGGAGTTTGAAAATGAAATGGTTTGTGCCAAACGTTTATGAAACCGAATGGCCCGTACACCCACTGCTCTCTTACCGATTATAAATCGGTGATTGCAGCAGAACCAATGTATGCTCTGTTTTGTACTTTTGAAGGAGTCCAAAGCACCCATTTCTGGAGGTGAAAACACACGAGGACTGGTGGAACTGGTGTCTAACCACTTTCCTGGATGGTCTCTACTGGGATACATGGTACAATAACGCTTCAGCTAGAAACAAGGTACAACTCATCTAAAAGATAAGCTAGTTTAAATTAAATCACAAAACAATCGTTAAGCCACTTATCGTCTCTTCTGGAAATAAAATACACTGCAGGCAGGAGCAGCCCTGTAAACGGGGGTCATCTGGGGACGACAGTCCAGCAGCCTTTGTTGGTCTTGAGGAAGAATGAATTCAACCCGATGAAGCTAATGATAAACTCAGTTGGGCAAAACAAGCCCGGGCAACACTTACAGGCATTTTCTCCACCGACATGCCCACGCCAGCTGGCGTCCCTCTCTTGGCACAGATCCACACCAGAGTCACCAGGCGCTCGGCAAGGGAAAGAGAGCAGGCCGTTTGGAACGAGGAAGTCCTCCTGCTCCAGTAGCGAAGTCCTTTCAGTCCTCTGTAACCCTAGCGATCCCGTGCCTCTGTGTCGGCAGGCAGGCGCTGTCCGGGGAACGTGCGTTCTGATTGGAGAGCCGACTCTTAAGAAAGTAGAGGCCACCGCCGATGCCGCGTGCGAGGTGAGCACAGTGCCATCGGTTCTCACGCAGACTTTCACCTGACGTGCTTTCCAGAGCCCAGACACTGAGGGGAGCTCTATTTTTTTAATCATTTGTTTTTTCATTAACGAGACGTGTTGATTTACAAGAGGTTTCCCATCTCGGGGGCTCTGTGACTGTGACTGACGATTATAGTAATCTGCTCCACATCTTAAAAAAAGTATTAAGTCCCTTGTAGTCTCAGTTTATTGAACAGCAAATGACATTTACACATTTTTTTGTTTTTAATCAAAACCTGAATGCTCAAAATGAACACTTTTGTGGTAATGAGATAAATGTCTTTAAAAACTGCAAAGAAACATCAAAAAGTAACAAGTGTTTCACACACGTTTGTTTTACACACCAGGGGTCTCAGTTCTGTTACACTGGTTGTTGAAGAGCAGCAGTTTGCACGTCTTGACACTGATTTTCTGTCAGATCCAAGTCAGGGTTTAAGCCACTGTGGAGTGGCCTTGGTCTTGTGCAAAACTGCAAAACTGTAGTGTTCCATTAACTGGTATAAAACATCACCTTTTCTAAATTGTCAGTAATTTTAACTTTAAGTACAGAACAATTCAAATCTATAGTGCTTACATTTCATCCGAACCTTCCCTTACATGACACATTGTTAAAAAAAGAGGCTAATTTTCTGAGATAATCCGAGGATAGAAGAAGTGATTTTAAGATTTTATCCCGTCATTGGTTTTCAGTCCAGATGTAGAGAATGCCGTTCTTTGACCTGCTGGTTCTTTGGTCAGCAGGTCATTCTCCTGCTGAATGGTAAATTTGGTATTCTCAGAATTTGTGAATACTGTATTGTACTGAAATTAGTATGTGTTAACTGGTGAGTATTTACAGACAGGAATTTAGGAATAGGAACGTGGGATGGGCCAAAGTAAGACTTGTGAAACCCAGTGCTTGATGGGATCTTTCCTGTGTGCGGGAGGCCTGTTCCTGCTGCTGTAAGGCACTCTGTGATCAAGCGGGGAGGAGGGGAGGGGTGGTTTGTGATTGACAGGTGGGGCAAAGTTTTCCATTGGTTCCTTGGTTTAATACGGGTTTACATTCGACCAAGGAAGCAGTGGTGACCAAGGACACTGTGCTTTAGGAGAGATACTTTCCTTCAGAGACATCAAACAGATCCTGCCTGACTTGGTCATCGAACATCCCTCAGTCCTGTTCGTAAAAGAACAGATCTGTGGAAGATCTGGGCTTCCCAGCCTGGGGAGACAGAAACGAGCCGCTGACTGAGCTTCACTCCTCACCTCCCAGGCCGAAGTCCCGGGGGCAGACCGCGAGCTCGTGGGGTGCCGCGGTCGGTCCGAGCAGGGCAGACACGGGCCGTGTGGCCAGATTTCCTGCTACGGTGGAAGAGGGACACGGGTCAGCCTGGGGGGAACCAGGTGAGGCGATGTTTTTGGCACCTCATCCGTGCAGTGCAGCCCAGAACAAAACCTGCTCAGTTAAAATGAGTGTTGAACCTTGCATTTAATACGACGCATAACATCAGCCTCTTTACACATCGATCGCTCTGATTCATCTACTTAATGTAACAGACGTGCAGATAACAACTACATGAATAGAACCTGACATTCCTGGGTACCAGAAGGCTACATGGTGCTTTTTAAGTCAACTGTATTGTTTAAACATTAATTTCGAGGATGTTGGAACCATGGAGCGTGTTTTTTTCCATGTTTTTACACTTTTCAGCACTAAGCTTATTTTGTGTGGTTAAGGGCGGCTGCCTCGCTCAGGCTGCAGCAGCTGAGGGCCAGCGGCTGGCTGGGCGCAGACACCAGGGCCGTGCTGGCGGAGTTCACCCTCTTCAACGCGCCCGCGAACCTCTTCGCCGCCGTGTCCCTGCTGGCGGAGAAACCGCCCGCGGGGCAGCTGCTGCCCTCTGCGTCCGTCGAGTCCGTCGGCGTGTACCGGCTCAGCTCCGGCCTCGGGTACTCCGTCCTGGCGTCCGAGGTGAGGTTCCCGCGCCGCGGGGGCGACCGGGCCGCCACGCAAGCCGCAGGGCCCCTAGATTCGAGCTCATGAACCCCTTGCCCTCCTCCTGCTCCTCCTCCCCCCCCCCCCACACACACACACAGACTCCCTCGTCGCCCCCCCACACACACGCACAAACACACGGACTCCCTCATCGCCCCCCCCACACACACACAAACACACAGACTCCCTCATCGCCCCCGCCCCCACACACACAAACACACAGACTCCCTCATCGCATGCACACCCCCCCACACACACAGACTCCCTCATCGCCCCCCCACACACACACACAAACACAGAGACTCCCTCATCGCCCCCCCCACACACACAGACTCCCTCATCGCCCCCCCACACACACACACAAACACACAGACTCCCTCATCGCCCCCGCCCCACACACACAAACACACAGACTCCCTCATCGCATGCACACCCCCCCACACACACAGACTCCCTCATCGCCCCCGCCCCACACACACAAACACACAGACTCCCTCATCGCATGCACACCCCCCCACACACACAGACTCCCTCATCGCCCCCCCACACACACACACAAACACACAGACTCCCTCATCGCCCACCTGCCCCCCCACACACACACACACACAGACTCCCTCATCGCCCCCCCCCCCACACACACACACAAACACACAGACTCGCTCATCGCTCACTTGCCCCCCCTACACGCACAGACACACACGCACAGACACCATTCTAGGCTGCCCTGTATAATGGTGGTTAAAGGTGGATAATGGCTGCTAAGAAAATTATTATTAGTATTAGAAGCAAAAATGATTACATTTAAGTGATAAAATATTTGATTTAGCGTATTTTAATGTTCACGTGCCAGTCTTTGTTCCTTCATGTCTGTGTGACGTTCAGAGGAATTCCAATGGCTGTGCTTTGTTGTTCCGCTGGACAGATGCTCTTCCTGGTGCTCATCCTGCTCCAGACGTACTACCAAGCCTGTGCCATGATGCAGAAGGGGCTTCTGACCTACTGGCAAGACCCCTGGAACTGGCTGCAGGCGAGTTGTGTGGGAACTGTGCTCGTAGACGCCTCTAGGCCTGGGAGAAGGGGTTATCTGTACTTGTTAAGTGGCAGTGCTCTTGTTTGCATCGTGCTTCTCTTGGGCTCAAGTGCCTTGTGAAGCCACATTCGGTTTGCCTCCCCTTCTGGACCTTCTCTGTTTTGTCCACATGGGACAAAATCCTGTACGTGGAATCCTTCGGGATGCAGAGCAGTACATAAATGCAATTAATAATAAATACATCTTGGCTACTGTGTACATGTGCCGATCTTTACACTCTCATTGGTTTGGACTTCATTTCTTGCCCGGGAAGGCCAGGTTTATTCAAGGAGCCTCAGGGTCCCTGAGCTCCTATTTGAAAACCATTAAGACTTTGTCTGGTTGGTATTGTTTAAAAAAATAAAACCTTTTTCTCATTCTTTTTTGACAGGTCACTGCCATCCTCATCAGTCTGCTCTACTACGCCTGTTCCTTGTATAACTACATTCTGACCGTCGAGTCAATAGACCACCTTCAGAGGGAAAACTTCAAGGCTTTTGTGGATCTTAGTCTCCTTTCATCTTGGGAACAGGTTGGCAAACACACCTCTGTTCTCCACGAGTGCAGATGAACTGACTTGAAGTGATTCTAAAAGATGAGGAGGTTACAGAAGCTCTTTTATTAAAGATGCACCCAGTGTCCAAATTCAAAACTCCATGGATTTACATTTTCAGCTCTTCTTAGTTCTTTTTTTCTTTCTCCTTTTTTATTTTTTCAACTTATTTTTAAAAATTAGAATTGTGTGAAAACCATCTTACCTGTTAATCTTAGTCTCAGTCTCGATTGCCGTTTCATCCTCGAGAGCTTTGTTTCCTGGCTCTCGGCAGATTGCTCACTGAAATCCAGCAGAAACCACATGTGTTTGATTCCGTGTTCCCAGCTGAGGCGCGGTCTGCACGGCCTGCTGGTGTCCCTCCTCCTTGTGAAATGTGTCTTCGTGCTGCGCGTGAATAAACTGATGGCCCTGTCTGTGACAACGCTGCGTCTGTCCTTTTCTAGTCTTACAGGGCCTATGGTAAGAACTTCGACCTCTGGAGAGAAAACACTTTTAGCTACACCTGTTTTTTCCCCATAGTTAATAACTTCACTTTTTTTTTTCAAACTGGCAAGATCGGGTAGTAGTTGGGGCTGTTGCCTTATACTGTCCTGGTTGCGGGTTCAAATCTCAGGTGTGTACACTGCTGTGTACCCTTGAGAATGATGCCTCACTCAGATTGCTACAGCGCCCAGCTGCATCAATGTGTGTCAAATAAATTAAATAGTATTTCACTCACAATGAAACTTACAAGCTCACGCATTCAGTTTTCAGGTAGCTTGTGCTGTGGCCAGGCCAAAAAGTAAAATATATATTTTATATACTAATATATACTAAAAAAAATATTTGGTTAAACTCACCCTGTAATATATTTTTTGTCATTTGACGTGCAAATATTTCCAAAATGCAAGATTTGCTATTTTCTTTGCTCCAGGTGGCAGGTGTTATAATCATAGCTGCCTATGCCTGCCTGGGAAATCTCATATTTCTGCCTACCTCGAGGACATTCAGCACTTTCACAAGGGCACTCCAGACTCTCCTCACGCACCACATGGGACAGAGACGGCTACAGACATTGTCCTCACCGCAGAGTGCCAATCAGCTGTTCCTGGCTGTGTATTATGGGACATTTTCCTTCATTATAACCACAGTTTGGACTGCAGTGGTAAGTCTGTGCTTTCTCAAGACACATTCATGAAGGGAATCTTAAACTCCATTACTTAATTGTTGTGATCATCTCTCAACTGCGGAGATATCATTATTTCAGCCCGGTTGCAGAATTATGTCAAGTGCGTGTGTATCCATTTTAAAGGACTTTGTTCAAACAAACGTTAACAAATGGACTGAAAGAAAACCAAGGAACACTTGGACCCAGAGGAGTGGGGTTTGGGATGTAGGATTTAAAAGAAACATTCAAAGATGTTCAGCCACTGCTGCAGGTGTGCTTGTGTGTACATACGTGTACATGTGTGTGCACGTGTGCCTGCATGCATGGGTTTTTGTGTGTATGTGCGTGTACATGCGTGCGTACATCGCGTGTGCATGCCCAATGACAGATTGACGTCCCATCCAGGGTGTGTCCTACCTCATGTCCCACCGTGACCCTCTCTGGATAAAGCACTTACTGAGAATGACTGAATCAGTGATTGTAACATGAATTCTCTCTCTTTTAAAAACAAACAAACAAACAAACAGATCATTGGAATTCTCACGTCACTGGCAAGAGCTGCCAAGAGGTGCTCAAGGAAAAAGCCATTGGTGACCTTCTCGGAAGTGTGGGCCTTCCTTCGGGATAAAGCCCTGGAGCTCCTGGGTCGAAGGAGACCCAGATGGACAGACAGCTCCATCCAGAGACATGTGAGTAAATGCCATGCGTGCACCCCTGTGTTATATGTAGTTAGAAGTCAAAAGGAAGAAACCAAGGGACAGTAAGCTGATTCATTTTACATTGTACAGTACCTTGCGTTGTGTACTTATCCCATTTTGTCACAGTCACACAAAGTACTGTAACTGTTTTATAAACACATTAATGGCAGAATATACTTTACCTTTCGAGGTGAGTAGAAACTTTTTTCCATTTCCACATCGCAGTACGTTACCACCGTGCTTACTTTCCAATATGACAAACACAAACAAATTTTGAAATCAGGTGAATTCTACACATCGAGTCCATCAAGACTCTCTAGCACCCAGTGGAGCTGGGAATGGCCTCCTCTTGTCTGAAACTTTCCTGTCTGTACAAGAGCTGGCTCCCCAGTGAGTGCTCATCCCACAGAGGAAAGCAGGCTTCCCAAAGTGCGGGTCTTGTTTGTATTTGTCTGAATGCTGTCAGGTCGGCGTGCTCGCATTCTTGAAGGCTGTCTCATTGAACAACACCTGCAGCAAGATGTCTATACACCCTGTGCAATATCTCGTACTCCACATCGGGCGCTTTCACAGTGACCCTCCATCCCACCCGGCAACACAGCTCCACGTGCTCCGTTGCCGAGGTGACCCAGCCGGGAGCTGCCCCTTGTCCCAGCTCAGCAGAACGACAGGTAACTCGCAAGGGTGCTTGGTCAAAACGACGACCCCAAGCGCAGAAGCAATGAGAATTCATAGCGGAGGGCAAGAATAACACCCCAGTGGCTTTGTTTGCACAGAAAGATTAACCTTTCTAAGTTCGGCCAGATCTCAGGCTCACAGTTTACTACATCCGACTCGTTTACTGAAAAGCCCATCATGTGGCGTTTGAGGGAAGGAGTTTTGGGGACAAACATCGGGGACATTTTGCTTAGCTGGAGACAGTGATGCTGTCATGTTTGATTGACAGAACTTCTACTTGGAGGAATTCGACAGCCTCATGGATGAACTTTTGTTCCGGCTCAACGCCCTGTCCGACAGTCTTCACCACACTCTGCCTGCTAAACAGCCGGCCTGCAAGGAGGGCGAGAGCTCTGGGCTCTGTCAGTCAGACTGTGACTGCAGCCTGGACTCTGAGGTAACCGCTCCGGCTTTGACATGAAGCAGATGATATATTTGCTCCTTCGTCCGTTTCCCTAAGCCTGCTATCACTTCTCCTTCCAGCTGTACTGTCATGAGGTGTCGGTGCGGTAGGTCACTGGCCCTTTCTCTGTTGTTATACCATTCACATTTTTTTGTTTTGTGAACAAAATTCTTTTACTTTATTGTTTACCTTCTTTTTCTAGGAGGTTGCTTTTCTTGCCCATTATAATAAAAGAGAAACATAGCAAATGCAGATTGAGGTTTGATTTGGATGACTGTCTCCGGGGACTTGTTGGTCCTTTAAAGCCCTTTAAAATGGCTCCTGCAGTACTGTAATGTGTGCCACTGCAAGCACTTGATCCACAGAACCTCTTCTTCCAAAATTCAAACAGCCGTGTTTAATATAGAGGTTTCTTACTAAATGAGCTGTGCACACACACTCTACTCCAAAATTATTATTTTTTTAACAGTACTCAACATTTTTGCATGCACACGGCTAAAAGGAAGTGTTGCATAAATGTGCATCTGCCTGCTATTCTGTGGAAGAGCGGGTGCTGGTGTAATTGCATTCTCTCCCACTAGAGGGCACTGGTCTCCCAGTGAGAATTACCTTGACTCTTGCACCCAAGTAGACGTTGATGAAAACAACTTCAATAGTCAATAGACTAATGTCTAATAAAGAGACAGTTATTTTCTTGACGGAGCGACTATTGCTTTGCTAAGGCAGGTTGAAGAGAAAGCTCTGAACATTCACTCAGGGGCCTGAACTGTAGGGCCCAAGATAGGTTATTAGGCTGGTTGTTTCACTCCACCTAGGCACTAACTAACGGCCCTCAGTGAAACACCGGTGTCTACAGTCCAGACCCGGCACTTAAACTGCAATTTCACTGGCCAGGTATATGGACATAAAAGAAAAAAAAAAGCAAATTCGTTCCAAAAATCATCCTCTAAAATGCGGCTTTAAGGTTCCTTCACAGAGGAAGTTTCTCTCCTGTGGGTTTGGACCACGATAAGCCTGGGCAGACTGAGCCTACGCCTGGGGAGTAGATGCTGTCAAGCTGTTTAACACCCCCTCCCCCCCGGGTTCTTCCTGGCTTGCAGCACGCAGGTGACAGCGAGGGTCAAGCAAGGAGAAAGGGAGGGAAAACCGAAGGACTCCTGTTCCAGGACGGCCCAGAGATGTACCACGCGTCCCTGCCCCTTGAGGAAGGCACAGTGAGGAAGGAACAGAATCAGCTGAGGTAGCACTTTCCATGACTTCCACAGCAGGGAGCTTCAGTGTCCATTCAGCCTTCCTTCCAGGGAGAACAGTCCCGCAGACCGTTACAGACACGATCGAGGAGGGGGCAGCCTCAGCACGTGCAGGCACAAAGGAGCAGGTGAGGGTTTATTCCCTGCCCGAAGGTAAAGAAACAGGTGACACAAGGTTTCAGCAATAGAGCCTTCTTCACTCACACCTGAAGAAGGCTGCACAGCTGAAACTGTGTTTTTTTTTATCTGCCTTTCAGCAAGAAATGAACCCTCACCTGCTCCTTTACAGACACTTAATGAAGAGGAGGCACAGTGTCTCGTGTCATGTGTGTGTCCTCTAATGCTGGTGTGAAAGTCACCCATTTCAGAAGATTTCCACACAGAACAAGGCTCGTCTGTGTAAGCTGGGGCCGTGCCATTTTGGCACAGTTAGTACGGAACGGTCATCCCTGATCCTGAGCGTTGAATCTGCACCTCCTGTGCTTGTTGATTATTGAGCAGAAGCTCCCGGTCTGCTTTCTGTTCTCGCCAGATCGCAGCTTGAATGGGAGCCGCTCCGGCCCCTGCAGCGGAAGGGAGAGGGAATCGCTCTGACGGATTCCCAGGGGAGTCCAGAGGAGCCCAGCTGTTCCCCAGACAGGGCAGGCCCCCCCCGCGCTGGGGTCAGAGCAGGACTCCCCGAGGGCGCGGGTCCGTGGCTCCGCGCCTCCGCCCCCGACTCCCGGAGCGCCGCGGCCGATCCCGACCACTACAGCCTGGCCAGCCTCGGACACGACCTGCCCCATGTCCTGTGCGGGACCAGGTGCCCCGAGAAACGGGCGTCCCAATCCGGGGCCAGCTGTCCGGGGGTCCCCCCGACAGGCCTGCCCGCCCGGAACCACAGGGTGCTGACGCGGTCCCGCTCCGCCGTGATCCAGACAGCGGCCGACACAGGCCCGGCCCGCCTGCCCGGACTGCGGTCCCCGCCGGGGGGCAGCAGGAAAGGGGGCCGGCTCAAAGGCAGGTCCACAATCGTTCCTGCTTCCGGGCCGACTCCCGAGCCGCGGGCCAGGCCGGCGAGACAGTGCTGGTGACTCGATTCTGAACGCAGGTGCGCGCAGTGGAAGAAAGGGCAGGCTCACGAGTCAGAAGGCGACCAGGCCAGGTCCCAGTGGAGAGGCCTGGGACGCAGTCTGGGAGCACTGGAGCGACTAGAGGGAATGGACTGGGAATGGACAAGAACTGCGAAACAATCTGTGCGTTATAGAAATACAGAATAAAAAGGCAAGAGAATGTGTGGCTTAAATATGCTGAGTAAGTACCTCACGGCAACGTAATAAACCATAATATCTGAGTACGTTCATGCTTTTACATTAAGGAACACTAGAACAAATTTTAACTCGATGTGTCATGAGGCTTTTACAAAGCATCAGCAGCTTTGTGATATTCCAGTGATTGTTGGAAATACAGTAATTCACCAAAGGTTTCAGTTTCAAATCCCCTAAGCTGACTGCTACTATTGTTGATGAAGTTCAACCTGCTATGCACCTGTCCTGGAGGTACCTGTTATTGAAAACACGTGATCTGTATGTGCTCACGTGCAAGTATCAGGCTTCCCTGCCGGGCTGCGTGTGCAGAATACGCTGCTCTCCCGATGTGCTACAGGTGCTGAGGTTTATTCCACACTGGACACTTCTGGAGTACGCATGATAGAAATCTCTCCTCTGTTCTCAAGATAATTGTTAATAGCACCGAAAACAAACTTTTTATAACAATTAAACAATATTTTATAACAAAATCAAGAGTCGCCCATTATTTTTTATCTGAAAGTGCCCAATGGGGGCTGTAGGGACCCCCAGTCCCTACAGTGCGAGAACCAAGAAAGGCTCAAGGCCGACCCTGCGTGTCCCGGGACCACTGGCCCTGCTCACCCTGCAGACCCCACTCATGAGACTGCTTGTGCCCGGACAGCACTCCGGACCAGCGGGCGATCCGCACGGATTTCACTGGCTCCCAGTGCTCTCTCTGAGCGTGCTCTAAACCAGTCTGAAAATGGGAAGTTGTTTTCTCCCCCGGTTCCCTCCAGCTCCGCGGGGGGGGTTCCCCTGGGTGGGACGTGGCGAGTTCTGCTGTGTGAAGACAGCCGATGCAGTCTGTCTGGCATCTCTCATCGCCGTGGCCCGGCCTGGTGTGCTCGGCACACGGTCAACACGGCTGACGAGGCAGAGCGGCATCTCTCAGTCCGTTCAGACCGATCTGACAATCTCGCACCTTCCCGTTAAGGCATTGTATTGCCAATGAAAGCTTTTGATTTGTAATGATTGATGAGTTACAATTGTCTGTTTCTCTGGGTTTTCTGGAGCAATCTGGGTGAAGTATCTGTTGGGGGTGCACAGCAGCAGAGTCATTAACCAGGATATGGCATCCTTGATTCTCTAATCCCAACTCCACACTGCACTATTTAAAACCGTCTTCTCTTCCACATCAACGCTGCCTTTATTACCACTTCAACATCTGCTTGTGGCACGACTATAAGGGTATAAGGGTCTACACAAAAAAATAAAAACACCTCATCATTTAACTGACGCCGGGGAAAAAAAAAAAGATGAAAATGAAATCAGGTAGGGAAACGGAAAGATGAATAAACCTCTTGGTGAACAATTCCTGCTTCATGCATTGATGCATGGGTGGGCCAAGCAGGCTTTTGTCCGTTTATTTGTGAAACGACCTCCTGTCGAAGTCAATACCTCATCTGGCACAACCCGCCCGCTGCTCTCCCGTCCACGCATGGGCGCAGACGCCTCAGGTACAAGCGGACAGCTCTCCCTGTCCTGGGCGTGTCCAGGAGAACTCCCGCCCCCCGCCCTCCGTGGCCTCCGCGTCCGGCCAACGGGAGGGCCGCGCATTGTGCGGGGAACCAATCGCCGCCCGGAACGTGCCTGGCTCCCCGGGACCCAGTGGCACGGCGCGATTGGTGGAGCCCCGACCCTGAGAGGCCAATGGGAGCGCGGCACCTCAGTGGATTCCAGGTCCGACGCCCTCAAGTCAAACAGCGGGGCCGAGTGCGCGTCTCTCTTATTGCGGGCGGCTGGGGACGGACCCGGGCAGAGTCTGCAAGCGAGAGGTGGCAGCTGCGTCCAGTGCGCTGCGCATTGCATATTGTGCACTCACTGCAGGTACCAGGCCGGCCGACAGGCACCCCACTAGCGTTAGCGCGGCTGTGCACCGCCCCCCCAGACAGTGCGGGTCGGAAGAAGGGGACCTTCATTCGAGACGCTGTAAATCACACGCACACGCACTCGCAAAATAAAAATAAAAATAAAAAAAAAACCTGCCATGAAGGTAAAGAAGGCGTTTTTGCTCCTGGCGTTGCTGGGCTTGGCCCATCTCGCCCTGCTGGCCAGCTGCGAGGAAAACGGTAAGTTGTACTCGTCTGCCTTTTTATTCCACTCGTTAAACGTGCATTGAATTTCAGATTTAATTTTGTTTTTCCCACCCCCGTTGTTCGTAGCTGTTGTTACAAACGTCCCGGAATGCCAGTGTTTGATTACGCGCAGGGAATTTTCCCTTGTGACGCCTGAGTTGATTGGAAACGAATTCGTAAGCGAAATGACCCAGCGAGCGATCTCCCATCAGTTATATTTTTCATCCCCAATGCGTGTTTTTCTTTGGGTGAGAAAGACCTAGCTTGGTAACAATTCGGCGTGGATGAAAAGGCATGCAGTTCCTATAGGATTTAGAAGTGACGAACTATGTTTGTTTTTTTTTTTTAGTTTAATGTTTACAACGGCGCGTATCTTTGAAAACCCTATTTTCTATCTTCCAGAACATTAATGACTTAATGAACGAGCGGTTATCAGTTAAAACCTGAACTGGCCCTCAGTGCTCACGTCTAGCGCTACCTGCAGTACCGTAGTAGAGAGGAGAGGACCGCATAATAATACGACACCGGGGCTTCTGGTGCCGAGGGCTGTGTTGAAATTGGGTTTTAATGCTTTTAACGACTTCTGTACAGTTGGTTACAGTGGCAACGATGTCGATGATAACATTGTTTCTTGAGTTTTTGTGTTTCGGGCAGCTGGTATACCGTCGGTACGCCGTATTAATTCTGTTTGTCTTGAGAGCTGTTGGTGGCGGAGGGCTTGTCGCAGTCCGGAGACCTTTCCAGGTCCTGTGTAAGAAGGATACGCGACCTGTTCCTTAACAGTGGTTTGTAGCAGACCGTTGAGAAGATAAGGCTTAGCTACAGGTGTCGCTTAGTGGTACAGTTTTTTTTTTTCCCCCCAGCAAGGTCTCTCTGTCCTCGGCTCCCTGTTGACTTTTGATCTTGCAGGTAAACGCGGAAAAGGAAAACGTGTGTTGTCCTCGTCAGCGTTAGAATTGATTATGCGTTCTTCAGATACTTAGCCTATAGAAATTAAAAAATGTTTTGTTGTGTTTTACCTTGGTGTGTAATGTCACACAAATGGGGATGAGATTTAAAAAAAAATAAACGCAAGATAGCGGTACCCTACCCGTGCGATGCAAAACACAGGGTTAATAGCTTCCCTGTGTGGACTGTGGGTCTGGAGTCTGCTTGTCCTGTAAACGGATGGAAGATATTTTCCGGTACTCTTGCTTTCTGCCACTTTAAGTCATACAGCATTGTTTCACAGATGATGCTGGAGATGTGAGCGAGGATGAGGATGATGGCGAGGAGGATGATGATGATGATGACGACGATGATGATGATACCACCGAGGTCAAAGAAGAAAACGGCGTGCTGATTCTGAAAGACTCCAATTTCGACTCCTTTATCGCGGACAAGGACACGGTGCTGGTGGAGTTCTATGCTCCCTGGTGAGTTCCCAGCACCTTGTAATCCGTGGGGAGAGCTCGGACGGGAAAGAGCGTCTCGGCCCGAGGGCGTCTGAAGGCCAGTCCCGGGAAAGACCACCTGAGGGTGGTCCGAGTGGCCACTTGAGTGAATTGATTAAACCAACTTCGTAAGAGACATGAAACCTGGAAGCAGAGGGGGCTTGGCTTTGAGCACCCCTGATGTTGACAGCCTCCGCACTAGAACTTTTTTTTTTTACTTTCAGATTTAAGGAAGCTGTGACTTTGTTAGTTTTTCTTTTCTGCGCCTCCGTGCTGCGGTCGGGTGTCGAACGCTGAAACCGGCCGGTCGCGGGTCTCGTTTCTGTGTCGTGGCTGAAAGCGGAAAGTCGGTTTTTAAGATCAGCTGCGCTCCTCGGGTTTCCTGTAGCACCCCGAGGTTGACTCTTCTGTGACTCCACCTCGCTGCTCTCCAGGTGCGGACACTGCAAGCAGTTCGCTCCCGAGTACGAGAAGATCGCGAAGACTCTGAAGGAGCACGACCCCCCGATCCCAGTGGCCAAGGTGGACGCTACGGCCGAGAGTGGCCTGGGCTCCAGGTTCGAGGTCAGTGGATACCCCACCATCAAAATCCTGAAGAGGGGCCAGCCGGTGGACTATGACGGGGAGCGAACGGAGCAAGGTTAGTGCCCGAGGGAGGGGTGCTGTCTCTGCTCTGAGCTTTGGATGGGTTAGTGGGGGTGCTTTCAGACGGTGAGGTTGTAATCGGGCGTTTCACTGCTAGGAAAGCGCACAAGGCGAGTTTGAGTTCACTCTGTTGTCCGGGGCCATGCTGCACATCATCTTTAAATCCCAGAAGTGGTTTTGCAGTCCACTGTCGGATTTGCTTCTGGACAGCGCGTTGCCTTTGATGTTTGGCGGTCTTCCCTAAGTGCAGTGACGATCCCTGCCTTTCCCCCCCCCCGCAGCTATCGTATCCCGAGTGAAGGAAGTGGCCCGGCCGGACTGGACCCCGCCCCCAGAAGCCACACTAGTCCTGACAAAGGACAACTTTGACGACGTGGTTAACGAAGCTGACATCATTCTGGTGGAGTTCTATGCGCCCTGGTGAGAGCCCTTTATCGCCTGGTGAGGTGGTTGCGACGCCCCAAGTATTGTGCGCGGTGCCGAGAGATCCTCTCGTTATTTCCTTCGTCTTAATTCTGTAAACTTTTTTTTTTAAAGGCCGAGTTGAAGCTCGGCCTCTGGCACTGCCTGTACGCTCACTAACCCCGATTAGAAATCTGCAGGGGCCAGTGGTGGAGGTGGCCTGCGTGCTGGGTTTTGTTTCCTGCCTTCGCTGGTGAAGTCGGCGGCACGCCTCTGTCCGCTTGTCGTCCGTTTCGCTGCGCCGTCGTCCGGCCTCACTCTCACCATGCGGTGAATCGCCCGGCTGCCCTTCCCCTTGCCCAGGTGCGGCCACTGCAAGCGCCTCGCGCCGGAGTACGAGAAGGCGGCCAAGGAGCTGAGCGCGCGGACCCCGCCCGTCCCACTGGCCAAGGTGGACGCCACGGCGGAGGCCGAGCTGGCGACGAGGTTCGACGTCTCCGGCTACCCGACGCTCAAGATCTTCCGGAAGGGCAAGGCCTTCGAGTACAACGGGCCGCGGGAGAAGTACGGTGAGTCTGGAGCGCTCCTCTCCCGCAGCGATCGAGTACGTCTCTGGTCTCGGGAGTACTCTTGGGATCTTCTTCATCCCTTCATCTTAAAGGAATGGGATTGGCCTCTTTTTATATATATCCTTTGTACAGCACTGCCCCCAAATTGCTCGCTGGGCTTTGTCCCGCAGCAGGCCAACAACGAGAGTCTGGGCTTCAACGTGACACGGATGTGATTCGGAAAGCCTGCGCAGCGGTCTCCGGGCAGCCGGTGGATAATTCCAGCGCGTGTTGTCTGCTCTCTACCCAGGCATCGTCGATTATATGATCGAGCAGGCGGGCCCTCCCTCAAAGCAGGTCCAGGCGCTCAAGCAGGTCCAGGAATCCGTCAAAGACGGAGACGACGTCTTCATCATCGGAGTCTTCGCTAGCGATGAGGATGCTGCCTACGAGATTTATCAAGAAGCATGTAAGTGCAGCACTTGGACACTACACATCGGTCTTTCAGTAAATCCTGTCCATCTTTTATATATAGAACAATCCTGTTGCATTTTATAAATCGATTTAGCCTCAAGTGGTGGTGGTGGTGGGGTCTACAAGTTTGCAACATACAGCTGCTGATAGTGGAGTAACTTCAGCTTTTGAGCTGTTTTGAGGGGTGTATTTCAGTGTTGCACTGTTTAAAAGAGGTTTTATGCTCCCAGACCTGATCCCATCTTGCAGACCATCAGTGGCGCTGGATAAAGCTCTCCTGGCATGGCCATGCCCCACGCTCCACAAGGGCAATTATTCACACAGGCGAATGCTCCTCATGCATTGTGCATAAAGAAAAAAGGAAAAACATTCAGCCCATTTTGGCTCAGTAGCTAACTGATCCTGGGATCCCCTCAAGCCATTTCGTGAAGGCATTCGGGGTCCTGGCTTTGACAAAAAGTCTGGGTAGTTTGTTTTCCCACAAACCTCTTTATTTTTCCTGTTTTTTTCATGCTTGTGATTGGGGATCTAAGCTCTCTTGTATCAGTACCTTAATCTCTAGCAGCAATTGTTTTTTTTTCTACTACCGAGCAGAATTTAATGGTTTTATTTATAGCAACTTTTAGTTGCCCAGTTATACGAATGAGGGTTTACTCAGTTCTTGCAAGCTGAACTCGAATGAAGGTTGAAACTTCCAAGATGACTTGGGGGGGATTAAGAGTTCTTACGATCCGTACAGCTGCGTGTACGACAGCCGTTTCTCCTTGTGCCTTGTAGGCAACAACTTGAGAGACGACTACAAATTCCACCACACGTTCAGCGATGAAATCGCCAAGTTTCTCAAAGCTTCTCCTGGACAAGTGATCATGATGCAACCTGAAAAGTTCCAGTCTAAATATGAACCAAAATCCAGTACATTCCAAATCAAAGTAAGTGGCAACGTTTGACCAAGACCTGGTCATGCTTAAACTCCTGGTAATATCGCCTCCTCTTTGCGTGCAACGTGTGTGTGGCAGTCGTGCTTTTTCCTCCAGCTCAGGCTTTGGTTCAAGGTCTAATGTCTTTGTTCCCTGTGCTCTAGGATTCTACTACAGCCTCCGAGGTGAAGGACTTCTTTACCCAGCATGCCCTTCCGTTGGTTGGCCACCGGAAACAAAGCAACGACGCAAAGCGCTATACGAAACGGCCCCTGGTTGTGGTCTACTACGGCGTTGACTTCAGCTTTGACTACAGAGTCGGTGGGTTTGGTTTTCTTTAACGGGTCACACAGGAGTGTCTGTGTATGATGAGCTTGTGCACAGCAGGTATTGTTAGTTTTCAGGATTGGGCATTCGGACTTCTTTTTACCCATCTCCGCCTCCCGCTCACAGTTTGAGATATGAACCCTTCCTTCCAGCCACCCAGTTCTGGAGGAGCAAGGTGCTGGAGGTGGCGCAGGACTTCCCCGAGTACACGTTCGCCATCGCCGACGAGGAGGACTACGCCGAGGAGCTGAAGGCGCTGGGCCTGGCCGAGAGCGGCGAGGAGGTGAACGCCGGGATCCTGGGGGAGGGAGGCAAGAAGTACGCCATGGAGCCCGAGGAGTTCGACTCGGACGTGCTGAGGGAGTTCGTCACGGCCTTCAAGAAAGGTGAGGCCTTCAGCCCTGGAGGGGGTGAAATGCCGCAGCGCCTGGAAAGCCCTGACTCAGCCTTGTGCCCGTAGGTGTGCAGCGGCCTAGGGGTCATCGAAATGCGCTGGGCTCGGTCCGATTGCCAGCTCGGGCGGTGGTTCTGTGGCTCGCGTGTTAGTGTCCCGCTCTCCAGCTCGGAGCTGGGGCAGGCTGAGACTCTGCACCCCGTGTGTGTGTGTGTGTGTGTGTGTGTGTGTGTGTGTGTGGTACCAGACGCTGGTGCCGACGCGATGAGGCATGGACTCAGTTTCTGTGTGATGTAATGCCACAGAGCTTTAGCGTCTAGAACTTGTTTTCCGGGGCAAGTTAGGTGGCCTTTCCCGTCGGTGGGATACACGCTGCTGGAGAGCAGGAACAGTTACGTAGAGCTCTAACATACCAAACTGAGGGAGCGCGAGTTGTTTTACGTTGGGCACATGTAAGCCCGATCGCACGCCCCGCGTCTGGCATACCGCAGGAAGCAAATGCACGAACTTGCTCGCAGCTGTTCCTTGCGCAGGCGTGGTGCTGCCACAGCAGGTCTGAGCCACCTGGACACAGACGGTGCACGTGGCACTTCGGGTTTCGGAGGCTCTAGTGAAACAACGTGCAGAGAGGCTGGTTTTCCTGTCTACGGCACTGCAGCTGTGCAGGAGTTTCATTAGAGGTCTTGGTTTCCTGCAGTCCTGGTCTCCTTTGATGACAGGCATCCGACCGTAAGGAATCGGTCAGTGTGTTTAGTGTTGAAAAAGTTTTAAATGACTGAACATCCAATGTTCTTTGCAAACAAGACGCCTATTAGATTCCTTCTGTTCAGTAAAGGATTTGCAATGATTATCTGTATAAATCCGCTGCGAAGACTGGGGATACAAATGCAGATGTAACTTTCATGCGCAGATGAAGTAAAACCTGATCAGACTGGTTCCACCTGGAGTAACTAAACAAGTTATTGTCGTCGAGCAAATACGAAAGGAGCCTAAAAATGTGCCTAAAAGGGTGAAATTAATTGCGAAGGTATTTAAATAGTTTTTTTGAGAACCAAGAGACGGAGGTTGTTTCCAGTGTTAGTGGGCAGTCTATAATACAGAATTATTTAGTTTTCCTCCCTCCTGCTCTCAACCGTTAAAGCTCAGGTTACCCTTGTCTGGAGCTCCAGATGTTGGTACTGGGTCCATGTTGTTGTTGTTGTTGTTGTTGGCCTTCCTGAATCCCGGTCCTGAAGTGACCGGCGTGTCCGCTGGCTTTCATTCCAGCCGCGCTCTCGGGAACTTCGCCGATCGTCCGCCTGTTCTAGAGCAGGAGCTGCACGGCGCGGAAGGGAAGAGGTGGCTCCGTTTTACCCTCTTGTGTTTGTGACCTCTTGACCCCCAAGGTCGCTTCGGTAGAAGACCGGGCGTAAACGGTGTCTCGGACCGTTTCTTTCGGGGATAAGCTTCTGGAGGAAGACCGAGACCTGAACGTTTTTCCCCTTCTCCCGCAGGTAAACTGAAGCCGATCATCAAGTCCCAGCCCGTGCCGAAGAACAACAAGGGGCCGGTGAAGACGGTGGTCGGCAAGACCTTCGAGGAGATCGTCCTGGACCCCAGGAAGGACGTCCTCATCGAGTTCTACGCCCCCTGGTGCGGGCACTGCAAGAAGCTGGAGCCCGAGTACCTGGAGCTGGGCAAAAAGTACAAGAACGAGAAGGGCCTGGTCATCGCCAAGATGGACACCACGGCCAACGACGTGCTGCACGAAAGCTACAAAGTCGAGGGGTTCCCCACCATCTATTTCGCTCCCAGCAGCGACAAGCAGCACCCCATAAAGTTTGAGGACGGAAAGAGAGACTTGGAAGGCCTCAGCAAGTTCCTGGAGCAGCATGCCACGAAATTATCACAGAAAAGGGATGAGCTTTAATGCCTTTCAAAACCACGGGACTTGCAAGGAGAACCAAGTATTAATGCAGTAGAAGGAGCAGCTTGGTGGGTTGAAGACTGTAAACTCTTTCCAGTGTGTGTTCATGTTTAAGAGATGAATGTCTGTAACAGCGGTAATTAGTGTCTTGATCAAGAGATTTCACTTTTCCAAAGTTTGCACTGTTTACCAGCTGAGTTTATTTTGTTACAAAAATCTTTTTAAATAAAAGATTGTAAAAACAACTGAGTTTTTTTTTTGGGTTTGGCCCGGGGTGGGAGTGGTGTAGATCTCCAAAAAGGAAACTGATGTTTTTGACAGGTGGAGGAGAAAGTTTCTGGATCCAGCATTGCCTTGAATAAAACTTCAGATTGCCAGAAGAAATCAGCTGCATCTTGTTGACCAACAGGGTGTTTATTACATCTTGGAGGGTGCACAAAAGCTAAATTTTATTAGGATTGACTATAAGTGAATATATTGCCATATATAGTACTCATAATGTCAAACTTCCCAATCCAGTAGCAGACCCTTCATGAAATGGAAGGTAGTTGCTCACTAAGGAGATGCAGGGATTTTCCTCATTGTGTGTGGAATGGGCTTCAAGCCACATTTGTAAACCTGACTTGGTGATAAACGATCCGTGCTTTTTAAAACGCAGGGTAATCTCATCCAAATACTTGTGTAAAAGGTCTGAATGACATATGGGGGAAAAAGTTAGTGTACGTTGTATTTCTCTTCAACTACATCTGCTAGATGTTATCGGCCAATTACAGATGGTGTGGGTGTCAAACTTTTTTAGATGTCATTAATGTATGGATCCATAAATTAGTGTGCTGTAGGGAGTAAGGCAGTAGCCTGTGGTCCTGTCGCTGTGGGCATTAAAGATCCCAGGGCATGTTTAAAAGAATAGGGTGGTTAACCCTCATGTCCTGCCTGAATTCCACCGTGGGCAGACAGCATCTTCTACAATTCGTGTTCCACCTTGACGCCGAACAACTCGCACATAAGAGCATGTGAAGGTACGACACAGCAACGGTTAAAAAAACTGATACAGAGTTCAAAAGGCCGGTCGAGAGCAGCAGTGGGAGTTGGAGGGAGAAAGAGCAGGGATTTCTGTAACTGACTGAAACAATCAATTGTGGATTCCCTCTGCCTTCGGACCGACCGTAAGTTTTCTGGGGCACCCTTTAATATATACCTCTTATATGTAAAGCTCTCCAAGTATATGGGAGTGAAAAAAAAGCAAGTCTAAAAACACATAAAATCAGGAAACATAAAACTGCTTACAGTATTGACTTGTATAGCTGAGCAGCTAAACTCTCAAAGTCTAAGATCGTGAAGGCTGTGAGCCGAGCTCTTTCACTTTGCTCATGCCGGGAAGTGCATGCCGGGAACGGAATATATTAACAAGCCGGAAATGAGGCGTCCAGCCCGGGGTGAGCTTTAGGAGTGCAGTGAGGACCATGTGTTCGTTTTTAGTTTTCTTTTTAAAAAAGAAGTGGGCAAAACTGACTCCGATGTAGTCGGAGAGATACGTGTAGCTGATTGTAAATGCCTCTAAGAGGAAACTTTTTTCCCCCTTTACCATGACTAATGTTTGTATAGCTTTGTTGCAGCAAAGTAGGTCGACTGAGAACCACTTTTGTTTTTTTTAAATGAGTTTTTATTTAAACACCAGAAATACAAAAAAGAAGAGAGAATAATGAAATGGATACAGAAATAGACACTTCACAGCCAGAGGAATTCACAATTGTAAAAACTAAAAATTATTCCATTTTCATTGTATGTCTTGCCTTTTGATTCTTTAAATTTCTAATGGAATTTAAATAAAAAGGAAATTCAACTCTAAAAGCATGAATAGAGGGAGCAGTATTAGACCATTTACATTTATGGATAAAATATTTAGCCAAAATAATTAACAGATTAATAATAAAAACATATCCTTTATCCAAATCAGATCCAACAAAATATAACATAATATCAAAATCTTTCAATTTAACATTTACCTTAAAATGTTGAACAATAATATTTTGCAGATCTACCCAAAACAGTTCTGTCTATATGCAGTTAACAAATGTAGTGACAAAGATTCCTTCTCATTACTACAAAGTACACATAAGTCATCTTGTTCATGTTTAAATCTAGGAAGTACAACATTTGTTTGGTGTTTACTGGGGCCGTACTTCTGAAGGATATCACGGTAGCATCCTCAGAGAGACTGGATCGAGAGATGCAGTTTAAAACGAACGGGTGCGATTGTTAAGTGACACAGGGGATTCTACTTTAAAACGACTGCCCAGAAAAGCATGGTACTGTCATTGTTGACAGGAGGAGGGGGGTGGGGAAGCACTTTTTTACAAAAAATTAGCAAAAGACCAGTCAAATTGCGTAGTGGGCGGGAAAGGGAAACAAACGAGGAGTTAAGTTAACTGACTGTGAGAAATATCAATTGCGATAACCCACTACAATCGGACCAGTCAACTACACCATCCGCTTGTATTCCTAAATAAACCCCAAATGCTAAGTATTCGTTCGATCTAGGGCTATAGTTCAGATTGTATTAAAAACATCATGGCACTAAGAATCACTTAATTTATCCTACAGATAGATGTAGTGCTCAGTGCAAGCGAAGATAAAATTGATAGCGCTTCACACCGAAGACAAAGCTCGTTTTTTTTCCCATCCGTAAACCTCGTACTGAAGCATCACGGGATATGCAAATCGTACGCAACTGTATTACAGGCACATGCGGCCGCGCAACTAGACAACTCCTAGACCAGCAGAAGAGAAGACGGACGATTATTGGGGGGAAAAAGTCAATGACAAATTAGCCCGTCCGAATCGCATTGTGCACAGATGACCTCACTCCTCCAGCATTTTTGCATAAAACCATTGCACTCGATAATGAACCAATCCATCAATCGGCTGCATTTTTCACAATGAGACAATTTATTGTGAAAATAAAAAGTAACAAATAATAATAAATAATAAAGATGTTATTAACGTTATTACTTTTGCTTTGATCTCCACACCTTTCAGTCCTACTTTTTCTGCACATATAATCGCAAAGCGAGCTGCCAGTTTTACAGCTGCAATACCGAGAACTGACCGCTGGGAGGAGAGAACGGTTTGAAAAAAAAATAATTTCAGTGCTGATGAGGACAAAATACTGTTAAAAATGAAATTAGTTTATTTTTTCCATACTACTGCGTGATTTACCCCGCAACTGAAAAATCCATGCAAAACAAGGCAATACTTTTCATACTCGGTCCAGCGATTTCATACTACGCTCAATGCACACGTGTTAGTCAAAAATGAATGCAATATTATACAGAAAGTCACGCTTAAGCGATAGCAACATGTGCTGTAAATAACGGATCACGCAAATTACATTTCTGAACATTCCTTGAAAATGGAAGACATTTTAATGAAAAGTTAAATTCGGTACCCAAAGTGAGAGAGTTTGTGAATGTACCATCTTTTAATTTTGTGAACGCAATCGTTTAGCAAAGCAATGCAGCGCGAGCTGCCTTTGATAAAATAAAAAGTGCAAGACACCAACTAGCTTAAAAGCACGTGTTCTGCACAGACCTTTGCAATCGACGTAACAATTGTAATTTTTTTTCCATGTATAAAGAATTTACAAATACAAGTATAACTCAAGGAGCAATTGTAATTGACCAATCAGGAGCGCGGAGAGTGACCAAGGGCAGCAGCAGGTACCTGAACTGCCGTGCTCATGGGATCGTTATCCTGGAACACTTACACCTCGGGCAATCAGTCGTCTTTACTGGGGGTTATCTGTTCTGCATTAAACAAAAAAACACGATTAAACGCAACACGAGCTAAGACATCTCCACGACCGCCGCCTTCCACGCGGAGAGACTTCAAAGCGGCTCGGCGGGCGGCCCACGCGTGGCGTGGCGTGGAAAAAATTCATATGTGACGCAGTGCGAGGCGTTCCGGCTTCTCGCAGCGGTGAAACACGAGGGGAGGGGAGGACGCCGACACCGCGTCAATGAGGAATGAAATGCTTAGGGTCATTAATAACCCTTTTCCCTCCCTCTCCTGTACTCCTTAGGCGGTGCTCCGCAGCGTGGGTGTCTTATGACCTGTAAGAGACAGAATATCAAAATAGATACAGAAATAGGCACTTCACAGCAAGAGGAATTCACGATGCTAAGAGCTGAAGCAGTTGCAAAGTCTGGGAGCAGGTCCTGAAGATGATGAGGAAGACGGCTGTGCTTTGTGCAGCTCGTCCGTGTGGGAGCAGAAGCCCGTGCGGGAGAGCTTCTTGAGGTGGGACAGTCCCACTCTCTCGCCCTCAGGAGCCTGGGTCCAGCGGTACGAGTAGTCGTCGCGACCGGAGACTTCCTCGGTTGCAGCGGATGGCCACGACGCCTTTCTGTGCCTTGTCTTGCCCTCCGCTTTCCACGGAGCGTTGTAGCGGTATAGTGTCCCATCACACTATACTGGGGCATCAGGACCCACACAGACCGCAGGGTGAGAGCGCCCCCTGCTGGCCCCACTGACACCTCTTCCAGCAGCAGCAGGAGATCTCCCATCCGGGTACCGGCCAGGCTCACAGCTGCTGGGGGCTGCCAGCTGTGAGCTGTAGTAATATAGCAGCAGGCAATTATCGTTTTAATTGTGGATGCTAATTAGACTTTACTCAGTATTTGTTACGGTGGCATATTTCAAATAGATTAAAATACAAAAATATCTTTGCACAGTTTTGATCATGGGTAGATATTTATTTCGACTCTAGAGTAGTTTTGGAAGGGGGGGGGGGATCTATCAGCTGTTCATTTCCATTTAATTTTAAGATTTTCTCTTGTTTCGAGAAGAAACCCAGTCCACCT
This sequence comes from Atractosteus spatula, assembly GCF_055471065.1. NCBI lineage: Eukaryota > Metazoa > Chordata > Actinopteri > Semionotiformes > Lepisosteidae > Atractosteus > Atractosteus spatula. The sequence goes on from NC_142711.1 coordinate 62,508,774, forward strand.
CTACGGGGTTAGCGAGCTATTCCCTCTTTCTTTTTTTTCCTCCGTTGGTTTCTATGGACAGACATTCCCTCTCCTGTCTCCTTCCGACCCAGCAAGTCCAGTCGGGCCGGTGTCCCCCGTCCGGCCCGCCGAGCCCCATTCAAAGGAGAAGGCGGGGGAGGGCCGTCCGCCAGCCGGCCAATCACGGCGCGAGTGGCCCGTGGCCAGAGACCAATGCCAGGGGAGGGAGGGATTCGGTGAGATCCTGTCAGCCAATCGGAGAGCCGCTGAGCTCGCTTTCAGCCAGGCGTGGGGAGGTCGACTTTGTAGCGTGTTGTCAGAGACAGCTCCGGCAAATCACAGGGCACGGAGTCTGGGCGAGATTGTAGATACAGCTACCCCCGTGTTTTAGAAAACGACCCCTCTCTCACATAGAGTAATATAATCCCTACCTTTTATTATGGCAAAATATAATAACTGTTTGGGTTGGGCTGGGCACACCTTTCTCACGATATAATGACTGTTGTGAGCCCGGACTGCCTTGAGAGCCACTCCATCCAAACATCGACACTTGTAGCTTTCCGATGGCATGACAATGACATGTTTGAACCTACCATCTCTCTGTGCGCCGATATGGATCTTAAAGTACCCTGAAATTAACTCATTAAATTAAATTAAATTAATTTAAAAAATGAAAGAAGAACATACGCGATTCGGAGAACGAGGCGGAGGATGGTGAAGTGATTTCTCGTCTCTGCCCCTGGTCTGTAAAGTCACTCAGGCGGGGCTTGAAGTCTCGTACTTGTTTAGTCGAAGTGCCTCAGGTCCCTCGGCGATGAAGAGCTCTGCACATGGCGGTGTCTAACGATGGTTAAAGAACGTGACTTTTGGGAGTTCAAATCTGAAATCTGGGATGGGAGTCAAAAATGATGAAAACAGACCTCGATAACTCCGTGACGCACTCAGGTAGAAAAATGATTGTGTGAGAACAAACCTTCAGACCACTCCAAGTTGAGACAGTTGCAGGACATCCTCCGTTATTCGGAGAGCCGGAGCTGTAATTCACGTGCCTCTATGTGTATTTGTGCAAGCTGACTGAATATTTTTTCTTCAGTAAAACAGAATCTATTTCCAAACTTATGTCGTATATCTACTTCATTTAATGTATTTTTTGAGATAGAGTAATGTTGATTACAACTGAGCTGTTTGATATTCTACTTCCAATCGTCTCTAATTCACGGGTGCAAGTCCAGAAGAGGTGTGAGTTGTCTCTATATGCTGTATACAGGAAGGGCAGAAAGCAGTTTCTCATAATCACTGAGCCCGATCAGTTTGTATTTAAGCTCATGTTCATGAGAGCCTACTGGATGGGGAGATCCTCGGTTAACTGACCGTGAAAAGTGCGTTCAGCTGTTTTTCACGAGTTCCCTTTGATTCGGGGAATTAAACTAGTGTCTTCAAGAGGGATTTTACAGTGGGTAAGATACTGATTAAAGCGAGAAAATTCGCCGGGGACAGAATATCAGCAAATACCTTTCATGTTGTGAAGTATAATTCCATACTTTTTTCCCCTCAAACTACTTTAACGTAGTCATTTGGATATTGATTCCAGTGACAGAGGTTAATGCACAATCACTAGAAAACGACTATCTTCTGTGTCAAAACCCACCACTATTCCGGTACTATAACTGAACGGACATTTTTTTTTTTAAAAAGTCCGTGCTTTCCAGTGAATAAAATAAAGCGACACGTATCTGTATAAGTGACATTATTAGTTATTTCGTCAACAGGCGTCAGCTCTGCATAATTACAGGGCTGAGGTGGATATAGTTATAGCTCCCTGTCTCAAGAGGTGTAGTCACAAAAGTTTTTATTAGCTGTGAAAGTGATTAAACTAGGAAAGAGCGAAAGAGACTGGAGCGTTTTTATATCCACCCCCATTCCTTGACACGGCTCTTCCACATCCTGGGAGACGTATATTATACGCTTAGACGTTTACGATTTAATAGTAAAAGTTATTTTAATCTGCTCAGAGCAGAACAGTCCCCCCTAATTTGCCATTTCTCTGCAATCCGAAGATGCACTATAAATAAACCAGCTGGAACGCGTCGCTTTGCGTATGCCACGGCGTAGAACACGAAGAACCTGTCGATTACATTAGCATGACTGTTCGTTGTTTTTTTTTTTTAGTGGAAACAAAAAATTAGGCATCGCAACCGCCGACCTTAACAGCACTTCACTGAACAAGCCCAGGAACAAAGGCAACTTCTCCACATGTCCCCGCAGGCGGGGCCCCCTGCCGCACAGCCGCCGCTGATTGGCCAGCTCCCCGGCGGCAGCGGGCCATTCGGATCTCCCGATACTGGGGGGGCTGAGTGTCCTCCTCGCTGATTGGCGGCAGCGTTTGGCGCTCGCCAAGGCCCCGGTCTGGCGGAGCGAGGGGCGGATAGCGAGCGGAGGGAGCGAGCAGAGGCGACGGGCGGTGAGCGGAGAGCTGCCGGAGCGGAAATCGTCGTGCGACGAGGGGACTCCGTGCCGAGGCGAAGGCGACCGAGTGCCGGCAGCAGCGGAGCGGAGCGGCCCGCCGAGCCGGGGGAGGGGGCGCCCAGCGAGAGGGAAAGGAGGAAGGACCCGCCGGGCCCCGGCGGCGCTTCTTTGTGTGAGCCGTTTACCCGGCCGGTCCCCGGAGCCGCGGGAGGGTCGATCGACCTCGCCTCGGTACCCCGGTGGCTGTGGACCAGGAGTCGAGTCGGCTCTTCGACAGGTGAGAGGGTTTTTTTTTTTTGGGGGGGGGGTTGTTTCCATTTAGTCGTTTTTCCATTCACACGACTACCCCCCCCCCCCCGCTCTCTCTCTCTCTCTCTCTCTCTCTCTCTCCTCCTCCTCCCTCCCTCTCCCTCTCCCTCTCTTTCTCCCGGCTCGGCTGGCTGGCGGAAAAGGGAGAAGAAGAAACGGATTTCTTTTTGTTTCGGGCGGGCTGGAGTTCAGACCTGTGGGTCGGAGCGGTTCATACTTCTTGTTTTGTTGTCGTCGTTGTCGTCGTCGGGAGAGTTCGCAGCTCGGGGTGAGCTTGAGCCGGCGGCACCGGAGCGGAAGTTTTGCGCCGTGCGGTTCCCTCCACTCCGCCGGGACGTGACCCCCACGCCGCGGGGTGTCACCCAGTTTGGGATCGGGGGACCGGTATTGTCTCCCACGGGTTCCCCGACAGGGACGGTGACGAGTGTGTGTGTGTCTGCTCCCTCTCCGGCACTGGTGGTGTTGCCTCGGGGTCGTCGTGTCGTGCCGATGAAGTTGCCTGTCGCGGTATTGATCCTGGCAAGGCAGCGCGTCGTGAGAGCCCGTTGTCTCTACCTGTGTGTGGTTACCCGGGCTGGCGAGGGCTCCGCGACAGCACGTCGGGGGACACAGGTTTTTTTTTTTTAAATTTTAATCCGATCCCCCGCTGTGTGTTGCTGTTAGATTTTGTTGGGTTTTTTTTTTAAACAGAATTGGTCTGACGGGGGGTTTTAGTAAAAGGTGACTGGAGGTAGGGTTTGCACTCTGTCTGGACGACTTTTGCATTGCTTTCCGATCTCTTGTGAGGCTCACGAGGTTGGTTTTCGATGGCTGGCAGCGAGCGGCCCCATGTGTGGAAGCGTGCGGAGCTGTTCTGGTGTTCCTCCATCAGAAGGAACTGGTCGTGACCTCGGGGCATCGAGGCGAATGTAGAAGGCTTGGTCTGAGGCTAACCAGGTGCACTTTTTTCACTCTTTCATCCTCTTCAGTTGTTTTTTTTAAGGAGAAGGGTCGTCTGATAGTCTGCCTGCAGTGTAAAGCTGATGTGGTGTCATTTAGGTTGTGGTTGTTTGGGTTTAAGTGTAAAAAAAATGTGAAATGTTTTGGAAGTTGTAAATAGATGTTTTTAAGAATGTATCTGTAAATTCATTAACATACCTCAGTTGTTCAGTAATGATTCCAAGGTAAGGGACTGTCTCATTGTTTCCACACACTAGCAGTACTGGGTGAATTTGTACACAGAAGGTGAGCACTACAGCGGCCAGCCTGGCTGTGTTACACTTGATGTCAGGGGTGTTCTGGTCCTGGAGGCGTGTGCTGTCATTCAGCACCACCTGATTGGCCCAACATCCCCACTGCTCCCAGCTCTGCAGAGACCTGGAGCGTGAGACAGTGGCCCTGCCGGACCAGGAATTCGTGCTATGGTCTCAGCCCTCGTCGCCTCACGAGAGCGAGGGCCCGCGCGGTTCAGAGCTCTGAGGCACTGCGCGGTGCTGAAGACTGACACCTCCTTACGTGTCGTCCTTGAGCCCCGAATGGTTACCATGTGATGGGTCCCTTCCTGAAACAGCTGCGCGGGGCGGTCCTGGCTGTTCCTCAGGGCTTGACAGGCTCCGGGGTCGTGCTGCCCGCGTCTCTGCAGGGTTCTGGCCCTGCAGCGGTGATGTGGTCCGCACACCCGCTGTCCCGGCTGCTTGTTTAATGTGGGCGGGGAGGAGCCGGGGTTGGCGGGGCCTTTCTCTGATCCATCTGGACCTGGGGTGAGCCGAGTGCTCCGCCTGGTCGGGGTCCAGCCAGCCACCCGTCGAGCTTGCAGCAGCGTCCCCCCTGGGGACAGGGGTCTCCCCTCCCTCTTTCTGGGAAGGAAGCGGTGCAGCCGGAGTGAGCCGAGAAGGGGAATTATGCTTGTGATCAGTCGCACCCCAGCTGTGTTCTCGGGGATGGCTCATGTTTAATGTGAAAGTGCGCTGCCTTAGAAGCCGATGATAAGGACATGCAGAAGAAATGGGGGTCGATTTAAATTGCTCGTCTTTGCACCGCATGTAGTAATTGAAATGCTTTGTCCTTAAGAATGTAAGGAGGTAATAGTACTTACAGGCTGTAACAGCAAGCAAGGTAGCTTTTTACTTGATCAGTATGACCCTGGAAAGGCACAGACTGTTCAGTTACCTGAGGCAGTAAAAGCCTGAAATGAATTTTGACAGGAAGCAGTCTCTTTTTTTTCCCCAGCATAACAGAACATTTAGTCTCAGTGAAACGAGTTAAAAATGTGATGACTAATACCGAATGTTCCATGAAATAGTAATTGTTTACTTCGAATTTGATTTTGTTTAAAAAAGTTCAGTTTTTCCCCATGAGATGTTCTAATGGATTTTTGAATGCCACATTCTGTTTCCTTGGATCGCGTGTAAGGTAATGGGGTTTTCATATAAACTAGCTGGAAGTGGATCCTAGTGTGGTTTCCTTCAGAAATTTGTGCCTTACTTAAATGTCAAGATGTGCATTTTCAAAGTCCCAGTTGCTAGTTTGATTAGCCTCAGATATTTGGAGTGATTTATTTTCAAAGTGAATGAAGTCCCCACTGTTTCTCATAAGCTGCCTTGTATGTTTAATTGGGGTTGTGACTCAGACCATCTTAAATATTGTATAATTTGAGTTTCTCGGATAGGATAAATTGCCCTCAATTATTGCTGCCATTGTGTTATTTCTCCTGGGGAGGTCTGTAAAAAAGTTGATCAGGTCCTTCAATGTCATGCGAAGTCTGCATTTTCATTGGAAAATTTAACTTTCATTCAATGGAATGGCGTTTCATGTACCTTCCTACATTTGACTGGTTCAAAGTTATAGTCTGGTGTCAATATGCATAAATGATCAAGATCTCATAGTATAGCTGTAGTATAGCTGTTTTTATGATCATGCCTTAAAAAATATTAATACTGTAACACTGAACTTGGCACAATACAATGACTTTGGAAATCAAACTTAAAATAAGTTAAAATAGCTGAATGCCAAAAATGGAAGATGGCAGAAGTAAATGTTATTGCCAGAAATATGCATTGAAACAATTTTAAACATTAGATTGTTTTAAATGTTAGATCGAGAAGATTCTTCTTTGTAAAGGACTTTGAATGGCACCGTGATGTTCTGTACCTTCTGTGAACTGCAGAAACCGGTCATTACATAATTTGGTCGTGCGTTTCTAGTTGAATCAAATCCTTTAACTTGAAGTATCTTGACTTTTGTTGTGTAAGAATTTGTTTTCCCACTTTTTGGAAGAACAACATTTGTTTCACTTCTAAGTAAAAATCTTGATTTTTAGCATGCAGAGAATGGCTCTTTTAGTTTTGAGGGCTGTATGGCCCGGTGTCGGCAGTTCTGCCTTTTGAAAATGTTTTTATTGAACGTTTTTGCCAGCAGATGTTTAATTGTGGGCCGTGGGGAGTCCAGCTGAGCGGAGACGCCCGGTTGTTGTAAAGCACCACGTGCTCAGTGCGACACGTGAGGGAACAGAAACTCAGCTGGTCTGCAGTGAAAGCAGCGATTTATCTGCTTCAATGCTTTAATGTGGGTGGGTGGGGGGGGGGGTCAGAACTCGCGGGGTCTTCACCAGCCTGATCGCGTACTGGGCCGAACCCGAGCTGGGTCAGCTGGAGCAGTGTGGCTGGGCCCTGTGCTTCATCCCTGCCCTCATGGCCTCCGGGAGCACCCCTGGGTTTTCAGACTCCTGCGCCTCATCTGTCGGTGTGAGCGCGGGTGCTTCACCGTGCACGGGCACGAAGACGACGGGCGTGGGTGGCAGGCGAACGCGCGAGACTTGCTGTGGGCACTGTGAATGTGCCAGAAGAACAGCTCCAAGGCTCAGCACACACCTGGGCTGTAAGTTGCCAGTGTTTTATAAGGCAGAAGGACCCTGTTGGAAGTTCCCCGGACTTTCTGATTTCTAGTTCTGGTTGTCCAAATACATTTAAGGACTGTTTTTTCTTTATGTGGTTCTGTTACCACTTCAAACGCACAAGGCCAAGGCTCTCTGAATGATAGCAGACCTCTCCGACAGCAGTCTTATCTCCTCCAAGCCGGCGGTGGAGGTTTTTGTTTCTGCTCCTGGTGTCTGCGGTAGCGTTTTCCCAGACTCCCAGTATCCTGATGAGCACGGCCACTGCTCTGGTGGTCTCGCAGACACGGGGGTGAGGAGGACCCCAGGACAGCGGGGCTCCTGCAGACTGGGTGACCTGGGCACCAGTGCCTGTCCTCTCTGCAATAGACACGGTCCTGTTTCAGAAGATATTAGCAGGGCATCTCCGTTTTTGCTGTGAGCAGCTGCTGTTGTGCTTCTCAGCAGATCAAAGAAACTTTGTTGTCCTGCGCCTTCCTAGCGCCTCTTTGCCTGTGCTCTGGGTACAAAGCAAATCGTTTAGATTGTGTGCTGTTTGTACTCTTCCTTCATCCTGTGAGCGAGTAAAGAACCTTCAGTCACCTCTGTGTTAGAGCAGCCTCCTCAAACAGACTGTCCTTTTCCTCCCATGCCTTTTTCGTAAGGCGGGCTGATTGGAGGTTAGGTATAAAGGTGTTTGGAACTCAGACTTGGAACTGGACACGTGGAGTACAAGGAGAGATGCTGTGAGGTAAGGGGAGTTCTTGGAGCAGGGCGGGCGCGTGCAGCCTGGGAAGGGATCGCTGGCGGCTGGTGTCGTTATTTTTTCCCGGATGGCTGTGCAGCTAGGGAGGGGGTGCTGGCAAGCTCTTATAGCTGTGACGTGACTGTTCTGTTGGGTTCCTTAGCATGTGTACCAAGCAGATAAGTCTTTTTAGGAATGCCGTTTATAAGCAAACCAGTGCAGAGTGCAGCAGAGGAAGAGGGGTCAGTACCCTTTTCTCTCCCAGCCTCCAGATACTTCATCTCAAAACATGACTTTCATCACCTGCAATAGTTGCATTCAGTTAAATTTCGGGTGAGTGGGTGACAAAGGATTGAATTGACGCCAACAGTTCCAGAATTAACTTTCAACTTAAAAGGTGAAGTCTATATTGTTCTGTGTAACCATAGTCTTACTATCATGATAGAAGCAAGACCGCAATCTTCAGCTCTGTGTAAGGCAGAAGATGACGAAGCTGACAGTGGATTTGATCAGTTCTTTTTTGAAGTTTTAGTTTCTTTAGTTTCTAGGATTTTACTTTCTGATTTATATGTGCGATCTTTGGGCCAAGTATAGTGCTTGAAGCTTTTTATAAACTCGATAAAGCAGTCACACACCTGTGTAAACCTCAGGGGGTGTTTGGGATATTGCTGATCACTTAAATCTTGGGGTGACAGGTCCTCTGTAACTATTCGCCCTACTGAAATGTCAGTATCATTACTTTCAGCACTGTTGTGAGGAAATGCATGAAATGTCAGTTGAAATGGGAAGAAAATGAATATTCATCCTTCCTTTTAAACAATCCATGCATTTTTGATAAGCTTTGGGAACTTGTTTTTTGGCGTCCCATTATTTATGGAAATAGTTTCTTTTGTACTGAAAGTTCCCGGTTAAGAAACAGCAAAGACTGGGTGCTGAGTCTTGTCCTGTGGTTAACGGCTGTCAGGCTGAAAAGAAATCTGATTTCCTGTTACTGCTCTTATTCCTGTGAGCCTAGGTGGTGCCATACGTAACGTTCTCAGAACGCCGGGACCAGAGCTATTGAGTGACCTTCATATGCGAGAGCTTTGACTAGAGATTAAACCGCAGGGTATCCTTTAATGTATCGACTGAGAGCTTAGTTTTCTACTCCCCGAGATGAGATCTGCATCTCCATTTTTATGCTGAAAGTATCTTATTACACTGTAATGGCAAGTGTATTAAAGCTTAAGGGGGAGGGTGACTAAGAAGTCAATATACCGATCGTTTTATCTTTGCATCAGGGTTTTTTTTTTATGTGACAGTAAATGCTAATGGAACCCTGTTTTCTGTGCACAGATGCACGTGGGGAAAGAGTGGTTTTCCAAAGCCCAGTTGTGCTTGCGGGCAACGATGCAGAAAGCCACAGGAGCTGCTGTGTCTGTCGCTCCTTCGCAGTCTGACAGCACGATCTGCCTGCCTGAAACCTCGTGCTCAGCCCAATACTCTGGCCTGTCTGAAGCATGCGGCACCCGTCGGCAAGAAGCCCAAGAACAGATTTTGTAGCTTTTTAAAAGACCTCAGGTCTGCTTTTCTTTTTACAGTTGACCTTGACATTTTAGGAACGCTCTTGTGTGTCAGCAGTTCCTCTTCACCATGTTAAGTTTAGAAAGCAAGAGACAAAACCGTATTTAGTTGCCAACCTTGGATCTCGTTATACTTGAAAAATCTGATTAATTCTGGCTTTGACAGCTGAGTGGGTTTTGTATATTTTTCATTGAATTTTTTTTCTCGGTTTGTACCAGTTTGTATAAGTCTGGTGGGGGGGGGAATTACTTTCCAAAAGCTCTCTTGTGTCTGTGTCACGTAGTTTTAAGCATATCAGACTAGAAGTGAGCATAGCGTTCACAACATTCAGACACCAAAAGGAGGGAAGGGGGGATCTGTAACCTGCGATCATACCAAGGTCTGTGAAGCACACCGGGTGGTAGAACAGCTCGCTGTTGAAGACCCATGGCCCTGTGGTCAGAGGCGTGTTCAAGCGAGACGTGCATCTGCCCGATCAGGAGGGTTTAGTGTAGAGCAGGTGCCGGATCGCATTTCAGGCTGGAAGCGAGGTCGCCGCCCTTCCGCGGGATTACTTTGTTTTTCTTCTGGATCTCGGGCGGAACTGGCCTGCGGTGGCCCCCGCCAGAGGAGGAGGGGGGGGCTCTTCTCCGTGAGAGGTGCGCCGTGGCGGGTCTGCGAGACCCCCCTCAGCTCCGGCAGCAGCGCTGGAGGCTCTCACTGGCGCCGAGCTTCCGGGGGCCCGTGGGTCGTCCCGAGACGCTGCAGCCCGAAGTGCGCCCCCTACTGGGGGGAACCTCTGCCGCGGCCAGGACGTCGCACAACCCAGCCCTGCAGTAGGCAGCGAGCCTCCGTTTGTCTGTGTGTTTGTTGTGCGATGCAGGTTGCTGGTTTGGCCTGTAGGAGAAAGAAGACCATGTGAGGTGAAAAGCTTTGGAGCACCCGGGGGAAAAAAACAATGACTATAAAAGTTTTCTGTTGCTGTTAGGTTCTTTGCTTGTGGATTTTATAGAAAGTTCTCATGCTTGTGGACTTTTCGCTTTCCTAAGACGGCAGAAGCTCTGGGGTTGTGTGTTTTCTCTCTTGCTGTTTGTTGCTCTTCTCAGCTGATGACTTCTCTTTTGTGCCAACAGAAATATCTTTGCATTTGAAAACTGCTGCTGGCTGAAGCTGATATTTGTTTTGCTTCTGAGACTGGTGCTGGTGAGCAGTGAAATAACTGTTAAAAGATATTGCTCTGAGTGAGACCAGATACAGTTACCATAATTTTCTAAAAGTTTTAATTTTGCCGCATTTTTGTGTCACAGCTGGATTTGGTCATCTTTTTTTGGTAAAGCGGATCTTTTTTAAAAAATAAAACAACAATCCATATACATATTAATTGTATGTCAACTTCCTTAAGAGAATTAAGAGAAATTAATGACTTGCAAAGTTAATCTTTCCTAGAAAAAATGTAACCTGAATCTCCAGGTATAGATCTATGTAATGTATTAATCAAGGAGTTGTTGATTTTGAATGTTCCTGGTAACGGAAAACCATGTTTAAAGACGTGATGTAATCTGAAGACGAGTAGGACTCACCGTGGGTTAGGGTGACCAGTACAGAAACTTGAATGGTGATGATTCAGTGTAGGAGAACTATGAGCTGGTGCAGTTCACAAAGAACAGAGCAGGATCTGCAGAACATGACTAACGATGAAATGTAGGAGTTGTGAGCCTGTTTCTAAAGGGGATGTGAGTGTGTGGTCATACTGGTTTCAGTTCAGCCCACAGTGCCTCCCGGGAGATTAGTTTGCCGTTGCTGTGCAGGTGCGAGAGTGGGCACAGCTCGCTGTCAGGCTTCCCTCCTCGGCCTGGGGGTGGAACAGCGCCTTCTGATCTGACTTCTCGGATGGCTGTGTGTCCCGCGCCTGTCCTCTTCAGGGACTGGCAGGATCTTGAGCCAGACCCCGAAGTGTTTGGAGTGGGCTAGTTAAAAGTGGAGTTATTGTGGAGTTGAACACAAAGGAGATCATGGCAGTGATTGCCACAGGTAGACCATGTGTAAGTGCATCAGGTGGGCAGCTGCGTCAACATGCGTAGGCTGCAAAGGAACAAGTAATAGGTTTATTCCATGCTGAAAAAAGAAGAAAGAGAACACAACGTTTCGGCTGTGGAGCCTGCTTCAGGTGTCACACCTGAAGAAGGCTCCACGGCCGAAACGTTGTGTTCTCTTTCTTCTTTTTTCAGCATGGAATAAACCTATTACTTGTTCATGTGTAAGTGCCCTGCGAAGGTATTCAAACTGTTGACGATTTTGCGGTGTTGCTTTAAAGCGAGCAGTCATGACACTTTGCTGTGATAATAGATGTAGTAAGTAAATACACGTATACCCACAGCCTGTTCCACGTTTACAAAAGACAAAAAGGGAAATGGATTTAGTATGTTTCCACCAAATATTAATATCACACATTTTGTAATGTCACAAAATGGGTCTTAATGAAATGTTTTAAATTCAAAACCTTTGTTTTCTGTCCTTGGATGTGCGAGATCTTGTTAATGTGTGAAATGCCATGTTCAGCGTCTTGGTGTCTTATTTTCTGTCCTCGTGAGCAAGGAAAGCTGTTTGCCTGTGCTTGCTTGCTTGCTTTCCCCGGGCTGGTTCATTTTCTCTTTCGAGCGTTCTTATTTTCTTGCTGATGCTAAAGGCAGAGGTGTCCGGCGAGTTAAACCACCGGCCGTCATACGTAGGACATGTACAAGTTGGACCCCCTTTTGCTGTTTGCGTGCGGCTTCTTGACTCTTTAACAAGTGGCCGCAGCGGGTGGCGGGCTGCGTCTTGCTCCCGCGCTCCTGGGGCCGCTGGGCGCGGGGCGAGCGTGTGGAGGGGGCTGGCCTGCAGCCTGACCCCCGCCTTCTGCTCTGTGCCTCGGCTGCAGGGTGACCATGGGCTTTCCGGGAAGGAAGTCGGAGAAGGGGCCCGTGTGCTGGAGGAGGAGGGTGAAATCCGAATACATGCGGCTCAGGCAGCTGAAGAGGTTCAGGAGAGCCGACGAGGTCAAGGTAAGGGTCCTTATTCCTGCCGCTCTTCAACGGTTTAGCCACTAGCCTGCCTCAAGGGTCACGGCGCATGCACGTTCCACAGTGCATCCACATATAGCGACGCTGTATGAGAAGAATAGGATATAATGTTCTCTGCACAGATTTCCCCATCACGGGTCACTTTGATAACTAACACAGTAAAGCCCTCGGAAATGTATTTCTTTGTATTGTATGGGCATCATGAACTGCGGTGTGTTTTAAACTGTCCTTGCCGGTTCTGTGAGTGTTCCAAGTGTCGATTGTTAGGGGCATATCAAGGTGTATTTAAAAAAACACAGCAGATGTGTTCACTTCTAGCCTCGCTTAAGACGTTTTTTCAGTGTTGCAAATACAAAAAAAAAAGAGCCTTATGTTCTTGGCGCCTGAATTAAAACCGTTGCATAACATTTTGGAAGATCTTAATCTTTTTTTTCTTCTTTTTAATGCTTTTTCGAAGGGTTACTACAAGAACCTGACTCGGCAGACACCATGGTGTATTAATGCAGTACAACAAAGGGTTGTCCATTTTCTCTACTAAATTCATTTTACGTTTGGGTAAACCAGCAAATGTGTACTTTTGTGATCTTGTACGGGTCCAAGTGAAGAGTATAAAAACTTCCCGTGAAATTAAAAGACAAGCAAAGTATAGGTTAGGTTTTTGAAATGGTTGAGCTTTATATAGCTACAAGTACCAAGCAGCCCAGCACTGTGTGCACTTAGTGGTGCTGAAGTTCCTTTTCCAGGTATGCGATAAAAATATGCCCAGTGCTTTATAGAAGGAGGCTGGCAATTTACATTACTAGCCCTAGACAAACCCAGGAAGCTTCCTTTTAGTATACTCTGAACACTTTTTTTTTGTCAGTTACCTCGCTTCATTATCTGCAGTGTGACAAGAAATACATCAAGAAAGTATTGGAATTAATGTAGATACCAAATATTGAGACCTTGCAACAGTTAGTCATTTCTTTCTGTTGTTTTAAACGATGCAAATCGCAGCTTCAATGCTCTAAAGTTTGCATTTGAAAGATGTTCTTTTTGATGATAGTAGCTTTGTGTTGCATAATTGACGTTTAAGATATCTAAGTTTTCAAGGCGATGCCACCTCTTTACTCCTGAGATTAAATGCACCATTACTGCACTAAACTGTAAGATATGCATTTGCAAGAAAAATCTTCCTATGAAGTTTACATATATGTAAAATAAATGGTATAACTGAGTAGTTCCTGTCCAAAGAAAACACCTCTCTGGCTTCCAGGTTAGGAGTTGTCTGTCACTAGAGCAGATGGAGAATAAAACTCAAACTCCTCTGTATCAGTATCGTTGCTACTTACAGGTGGTTTCCTTGTGTTTAGTGTTTGAAGCCCGTGAGGTTCATGGTCAGTGCTGTAGTTTTTCAAAAGGTCATACCTGCTGCAGTATTATGTATGCACTCCCTAATCAATGGCCTAGTGGTTGCTGTGAGCATCATTCATAAACTTATTCTTAATCATTTGTCAGCACAGAACTCCAGAGCCTGGGGTGTATCCAATATCTATATTCCAAAATAGTGTTTGATCTTTTACTGTGCGGGCAGAAATTGACACTGTGCGTTTTCTTCCACATCAGTCTCATTCCCTTTTTTTTTATAACCTGTCTGCTCCTCCTGTTTTGGAAGGTGGCTGAAGAATAACTTGGCTTTCCCCATCTGGCGTTCAAAATGTGCCTGCTGTGTTAGTCCTTTTTATTTATTTTTTTCCCCCATCGGGACCTAACGGCTGAACAAGTTTTCCTCCCGGAGTCACAGTGCTGGTTGAATGGTGTGTGAATGCACCTCTCTTCCCCCCTCTCTCCAGAGTATGTTTAACTCCAATCGGCAGAAGATCCTGGAGCGGACCGATATCCTGAACCAGGAGTGGAAGCTGCGCCGGATACAGCCTGTGCACATCATGACATCTGTAAGCTCCTTACGTGGGACCAGAGAGGTCAGCACTCATAGTTTATCATCTTGGTTCTGCAGTTGAAAAGCACCACAGACTGCACCAGCTGCAAATGGTATCCACTTCTTTTCTTAAAAAGAAGAGTGCCTCTCATAAACTAAGAGCACGCAGTAGATCAGATGCCACACCGCAAAACACTGGTGTTATTCAAGGCTTGCTTCTGAAGGTACTCCTAAAGGCAGTTAAGTCCAGGCTTAACTTTTTGCGTATTGTTTCAGAGTGCGGGGTGTTTTTTCAAGTGTCCTGTGTTTTTCAAAACCCAAAAGCGTCGGATTAAGAGTCAAGTTTGGAAAAACTAGTTCCAATCCGTCGGTGACACTGCATGTTTTTTTTTCATTTAGCAAAAATCATAAATCACATCAAGGAAAAAAATGTTCCCTGTAGAAAAGTATGAGTATGATACAGTGATGACAGAGGCGTGGATTTGGCGAGCTCCTCGACCTGGGCTTATTGTGCATCTCTGTGGGCCCACTCCTTGCTGGTTCATGCACTGCACTGCCTTAGTCATAGTGCAGCTGGCATGACACAGCAAAGAGAGGCTCTCTCTAAGGTGCATCATTCAGTAAACAATGTAGTCTGAGAAAGCATGTACTGCAGATGTTCCACAAAAACATTTTTACTGAATCATACAGAAGGATTTGGGAGAAAGCAGGCTTCGGTTGGCCTCATGCTGGGGATGTGAATCACAGAATTACACAGCATTCTATATTTGTAGTAGCAAAGGTGGTTGAGGCGTCCTGAGTGGCCTGATCATAATGTCAGATAATTACATGCTTAGTTATAAAATCTAATATCCAGTTTCGTCTGTGCCATCACATCTGATGGTTTGGCAGCACATTACTATTTTGTATAATATGGTGTAAAGCAAAATCTGCATGCAGGTTATAAGGACTTAGTTTTTCAATACTTTTTATACTCGTTTTCAAATCCGATTATTCTGTATTTACTCTGATTTTACCTAGATTTTTGACTAGGCAACCTTTCAGGAACAGTTTTAGATGCTGCAAGGGGCATATAAACCTTGTCAGTTACGCAGCTTAAAATCAGTGCCTTAATTTATTTCCTGAAAGCTCGTGTTTACATTGAAACTACTGTAGCATTGGTGCCTCAGTCTTTCAGGTAAACTGTACATAGGGTGACAGGGTCATAGGGTCTTACTTCCGCTTTCTACATGAAAGCTGTGGTTTATGAACAAGGTGCACACAAGAAGATCATGATGATGCTGTCTCAAAATAACTTGCGATCCATCTTACCCTCCTTTTTTGGACTGATGCAAACAATTATTTGATATTAAACAAATTGGCATTCATACTATAAACTGACCCTTTTCCTAGCCTGCTCAGGTCACTGGGTCACTCTCCAAGCAGAAACGATGGCTTCTGTAAAGACTGCTCTTATCGTGCTGTGAACCTCATTGCGGTCTCCGAGCCTGACTTGTGCCCTTGCTGCAGCAGTGCTTGCAGGCCTGTTTGCAGCTGCAGTCAAAGATTCCTTTAATCTCCTCGGCTGTTCAGTGTCCTGCAGCTGCCATGAAACAGTGTGCTTTGAAAGCACGGAGAGTGGCGCATCTTTCCAGCTGCCGGCTGGCACAAGCTCTGTGCTTGTTAAGCCTTGAAAAGAACCTTGAAAATGGGTGACGAATAGCCACGACGTCACAGAGAAAATGGAACACTAAGTTTAGTTTGTGAGTAATATCAGTTCAAATGAAGGGAGTCATTACATTTGTCTGTGACTGTGGAATCGGAAAGCTAAATAAACTGTACATCTGCATCTCTGTGAGGAAGCTGGGTTCAGAACTCTAAGTTCTTGCTTTTTCCTCTCCTATCTCATGGGAACTTGTCATCTGTGAGCTGCAAACACTTGTTCTTTCAGCTTGGTACTACCCACTGCGCGGGCTTAGAGGGGAAGAATTTGGCCACAGAGCCTTTACCGCGTGTGTGCCCTTGAATCTTTAACTGGGTTCAGATTTGTGTGAAACTACTGTTTGCTTGTTTTTGTTGATGCTTGTGTGCTGTGATGGGAAATCCGAATGCTCATCCCATTGGTGTTCATCATGAACAAAGTATAAATTCCAATTGCTTTTCCAACTTTCTTTTAACTTTCCAGGCCAAGTCGCCATAGTAGCGGTGATACTTGTAGCCCGCCAGGCAAGATAATGGCTTGCGATAATGGTGATATTTTCCCCGCAGTGCACTGTGGACAGTGGATTCTCCGAGTTCCCCAAGCAAGTCATTCCTTTGAAGACACTAAACGCAGTTGCCTCTGTGCCCGTGATGTATTCATGGTCTCCTCTTCAACAGAATTTCATGGTAAAGTAGTGACTTTTTTTTGGCTTGTCAATAGGGTACTAAGACTTCTATGGGGTTTGGGATTAATGTTAAGAAGCGCACAGAAATGTGATGGCTTGCAGAGCGGAGCATGTCGAAATGGAGATCTGTTTAAAAGATCACGTCTTCATAAATGCTGGTTACAAGTTGTAATGTCTTATTGCTAAAATGCTCTTCTGACTTAAAGGTCACACAGCATGTTGTATAATCGGTAGGAAAACAGATGCCTTGTGAGAATGATTTTGTTGGTATAGTTAAGAAAAGAATGGGGTCAGAGCACAGTTTTTTGGGGAAAAGGGTGTGAATTTCTCCCCTCTTTCAGCCTTTGCAGTTTTCTTTTTTGGCAGGGCAGAGAGAGGTTAAGATAGAGTAGTGGTACAGACATGAGTGCTTCTCATTACTGCGGCTTTGAGAAATTGCTTTATTTTGGCTGTTTCGGCCGCAGGTGGAGGATGAGACTGTTTTGCACAATATCCCGTACATGGGTGATGAAATTCTGGATCAGGATGGCACCTTCATCGAGGAGCTCATTAAAAACTACGATGGCAAAGTCCATGGAGATCGAGGTGAGGGTGACCGAGAGGCGCTTGGGAGGTCTCGGCGTGCGCAGAGCCCCATCCGATCGCGCTGAAGGTTGAGATGAAAGCTCGAAGTCTTTTTAAATCTGTCGTGAAGAATCGCGTTTCCTTTTTTTTTTTGTTTGTAACTCAGTTTTTGAATATGTTTTTGAATACCATGAAGAATGTGGCTTCATCAATGATGAGATCTTTGTGGAGCTTGTGAACGCTCTCAATCAGTACAGCGACAATGACGAGGAAGAGGAGGAGGAGGAGGAGGATGAGGAGCAGCTGGAGAAAGCGGATCTGTGTGATGGGAACGACCCCAGAAAGGAGCAGGCTCTGAGCACCGAAGGTAGAGCATGACTCTTACTGTCAGTCGTAAAGGAGTCGGGATGACGTGCGCTTAATTACCACAGTCAGCTGAACCTGAACTCTTACAGTTTGACTTAACCAGTTGAACACATCCCTGCAGAGATCTTCTAAATAAAGAGCTCAAATCTTTGAAACGTCTGAACTAAAACCCTGTTTTGCAGTGAACGTCGTCCCGATTTTTTGAATGTCTAACTTTGAACGTTGGGGTTTTGAATTGGATTATAATGCTCAAACGGGTCTCTGACGTCTTTTCACCACCGGGTCGCCATTTTTATTTTCAGGCAAAGAGCGGGACTTTTCTAAAAGGTTTCCCTCTGACAAGATATTCGAAGCCATTTCGTCCATGTTCCCAGACAAAGGCTCCCCGGAGGAGCTGAAAGAAAAGTAAGTCTTTCTGCTGGTTTCACACGGGTTTTCATTCTTGCAGTTCACATCAAATCAGTTGTATTGCAGGCTTCAGCGTTAGATTTCCTGTCCGTGACTGGTGCTAGTGCACTGCTCGTATTTCATTTTGTCAGCGTTTGCTGTTGCGCTTTGTAGTTGTGCCCGTTCATCGTGGACAGTACGCGGCTGATCATCGGCGATGTGCCATTGCTGATGCACATGACAATCCAGAGCGCCACGCGGTGTGTGGGGCTGTGCTCTCACCTGCCAGCATAGTCTGTATGGTGGTTCATTTTTGAGTCTCTGCAGTCTGGGCAGCATCCCTTCCTCCCCCACCACCACCTTCCTTCACACCCACTATGAGCTTTGTGCTTCACATAAGAAAACAGGTCAGGAGGGATCTTGTGTGTCACGCAGAAGGGTAGAGCGGCATTCTTGTGCGTTCTCACTCAGCCCATGCGCCCGCCTGTGTCTCTCAGGTACAAGGAGCTGACGGAGCAGCAGCTCCCCGGCGCACTTCCCCCAGAGTGCACTCCCAACATCGACGGGCCGAACGCCAAGTCTGTCCAGCGGGAGCAGAGCCTGCACTCCTTCCACACGCTCTTCTGCAGGCGCTGCTTCAAGTACGACTGCTTCCTCCACCGTGAGTATCCCCGCGGCCTGTCCCCGGCAGGGTGCTCAACCCGCCCCAGGAGGACGGGAGTTCAGGGGGACTATCGAGGAAAAATAATTGCAGGCTCTCTGGGAGGCTGGCGAGAGGCCTCTGCAGAACGTTAACGTCCGAACTGAAAAGGGCAACTATGATTGCTTTCTTGCACGGCTATTCAAGTTTGCTTTGTTTTTGGTTTTAAAGATCCCCACTAACCTTAGAACTGCTAGGAGTACGAGCTGAAGGTGTAAAGCCGGCTGACGCCAGTATTTTGTCTTGCCTTTTCTTTCCAGCTTTCCACGCAACTCCAAACACGTACAAACGCAAGAACATGGAGAACCTGGTTGACAGCAAACCCTGCGGCCCAGACTGCTACATGTATTTGGTGCAGGCAAGTTGTTTTCAAAATCCCACTCTGCACACAGTTGGCACACCATAAAAGTGAGTCATTGCCTAGTGTACAGTCCAGCCCCAACTCCCAGAGGTTTGTCTCATATCTGAATAATGATAATAATTCATATTATGTGTTATAAAATGAACCCTTGGTTTGCTTTGAGTTCCACATTTTGCAATAAGATATCAAGGCGTACGTTAAAAGCAGCATGTTGTGCTTCCACTGGGAAGCAAAACCTTCATTCTGAATTAGCCCTGGAACTTGGCAAGGGAATTTTCCTTAAAGAGCGAGACAACGTGAGATAGGACCTAGCACAGCTATTTAATCACAGTCCTCTACACCCTTTTATTTCCGGGCACAGAGCCTTAGTTAAAACAAGCTGTCGACTGCAGAGCGAATCAGGGACCCAGTCATCAGTGACTGCAGAAGTTGCTTGAAAGTGCAGTGCTGAAAGTGTTTACTTCCTCACGAGACTCTATGTGCTGCGAAGATGCTGCTGCTTCTGGCAAATGGGGGAGTCATAAAGTGTGAGGTGTGAGATGAGGGAGTGGTGACTCTCCTGTCCCTGAGCAGTTCTCGTGTGTCTGGAGCTGGAGGGGTCAGGGTTAGGCATTGCGAACTGTGAGGTGTGAGATGAGGGAGTGGTGACTCTCCTGTCCCTGAGCAGTTCTCGTGTGTCTGGCGCTGGAGGGGTCAGGGTTAGGCATTGCGAACTGTGAGGTGTGAGATGAGGGAGTGGTGACTCTCCTGTCCCTGAGCAGTTCTCGTGTGTCTGGAGCTGGAGGGGTCAGGGTTAGGCATTGCGAACTGTGAGGTGTGAGATGAGGGAGTGGTGACTCTCCTGTCCCTGAGCAGTTCTCGTGTGTCTGGCGCTGGAGGGGTCAGGGTTAGGCATTGCGAACTGTGAGGTGTGAGATGAGGGAGTGGTGACTGTCCTGTCCCTGAGCAGTTCTCGTGTGTCTGGCGCTGGAGGGGTCAGGGTTAGGCATTGCGAACTGTGAGGTGTGAGATGAGGGAGTGGTGACTGTCCTGTCCCTGAGCAGTTCTCGTGTGTCTGGAGCTGGAGGGGTCAGGGTTAGGCATTGCGAACTGTGAGGTGTGAGATGAGGGAGTGGTGACTGTCCTGTCCCTGAGCAGTTCTCGTGTGTCTGGAGCTGGAGGGGTCAGGGTTAGGCATTGTGAACTGTGAGGTGTGAGATGAGGGAGTGGTGACTGTCCTGTCCCTGAGCAGTTCTCGTGTGTCTGGAGCTGGAGGGGTCAGGGTTAGGCATTGCGAACTGTGAGGTGTGAGATGAGGGAGTGGTGACTGTCCTGTCCCTGAGCAGTTCTCGTGTGTCTGGCGCTGGAGGGGTCAGGGTTAGGCATTGCGCACTGTGAGGTGTGAGATGAGGGAGTGGTGACTGTCCTGTCCCTGAGCAGTTCTCGTCTGTCTGGCGCTGGAGGGGTCAGGGTTAGGCATTGCGAACTGTGAGGTGTGAGATGAGGGAGTGGTGACTGTCCTGTCCCTGAGCAGTTCTCGTGTGTCTGGAGCTGGAGGGGTCAGGGTTAGGCATTGCGAACTGTGAGGTGTGAGATGAGGGAGTGGTGACTGTCCTGTCCCTGAGCAGTTCTCGTCTGTCTGGCGCTGGAGGGGTCAGGGTTAGGCATTGCGAACTGTGAGGTGTGAGATGAGGGAGTGGTGACTGTCCTGTCCCTGAGCAGTTCTCGTGTGTCTGGAGCTGGAGGGGTCAGGGTTAGGCATTGCGAACTGTGAGGTGTGAGATGAGGGAGTGGTGACTGTCCTGTCCCTGAGCAGTTCTCGTGTGTCTGGAGCTGGAGGGGTCAGGGTTAGGCATTGCGAACTGTGAGGTGTGAGATGAGGGAGTGGTGACTGTCCTGTCCCTGAGCAGTTCTCGTCTGTCTGGCGCTGGAGGGGTCAGGGTTAGGCATTGCGAACTGTGAGGTGTGAGATGAGGGAGTGGTGACTGTCCTGTCCCTGAGCAGTTCTCGTCTGTCTGGCGCTGGAGGGGTCAGGGTTAGGCATTGCGAACTGTGAGGTGTGAGATGAGGGAGTGATGACTGTCCTGTCCCTGAGCAGTTCTCGTGTGTCTGGAGCTGGAGGGGTCAGGGTTAGGCATTGCGAACTGTGTGGTGTGAGATGAGGGAGTGGTGACTGTCCTGTCCCTGAGCAGTTCTCGTGTGTCTGGCGCTGGAGGGGTCAGGGTTAGGCATTGCGAACTGTGAGGTGTGAGATGAGGGAGTGGTGACTCTCCTGTCCCTGAGCAGTTCTCGTGTGTCTGGCGCTGGAGGGGTCAGGGTTAGGCATTGCGAACTGTGAGGTGTGAGATGAGGGAGTGGTGACTGTCCTGTCCCTGAGCAGTTCTCGTGTGTCTGGAGCTGGAGGGGTCAGGGTTAGGCATTGCGCACTGTGAGGTGTGAGATGAGGGAGTGGTGACTGTCCTGTCCCTGAGCAGTTCTCGTGTGTCTGGAGCTGGAGGGGTCAGGGTTAGGCATTGCGCACTGTGAGGTGTGAGATGAGGGAGTGGTGACTGTCCTGTCCCTGAGCAGTTCTCGTGTGTCTGGAGCAGGAGGGGTCAGGGTTAGGCATTGCGCACTGTGAGGTGTGAGATGAGGGAGTGGTGACTGTCCTGTCCCTGAGCAGTTCTCGTGTGTCTGGAGCAGGAGGGGTCAGGGTTAGGCATTGCGCACTGTGAGGTGTGAGATGAGGGAGTGGTGACTGTCCTGTCCCTGAGCAGTTCTCGTGTGTCTGGAGCTGGAGGGGTCAGGGTTAGGCATTGCGAACTGTGAGGTGTGAGATGAGGGAGTGGTGACTGTCCTGTCCCTGAGCAGTTCTCGTGTGTCTGGAGCTGGAGGGGTCAGGGTTAGGCATTGCGCACTGTGAGGTGTGAGATGAGGGAGTGGTGACTGTGCTGTCCCTGAGCAGTTCTCGTGTGTCTGGCGCTGGAGGGGTCAGGGTTAGGCATTGCGAACTGTGAGGTGTGAGATGAGGGAGTGGTGACTCTCCTGTCCCTGAGCAGTTCTCGTGTGTCTGGAGCAGGAGGGGTCAGGGTTAGGCATCGCGCACTGTGAGGTGTGAGATGAGGGAGTGGTGACTGTCCTGTCCCTGAGCAGTTCTCGTGTGTCTGGAGCTGGAGGGGTCAGGGTTAGGCATTGCGAACTGTGAGGTGTGAGATGAGGGAGTGGTGACTGTCCTGTCCCTGAGCAGTTCTCGTGTGTCTGGCGCTGGAGGGGTCAGGGTTAGGCATTGCGAACTGTGAGGTGTGAGATGAGGGAGTGGTGACTCTCCTGTCCCTGAGCAGTTCTCGTGTGTCTGGAGCAGGAGGGGTCAGGGTTAGGCATCGCGCACTGTGAGGTGTGAGATGAGGGAGTGGTGACTGTCCTGTCCCTGAGCAGTTCTCGTGTGTCTGGAGCAGGACGGTATGCTGAGGGAGTACCCAGCTGGCCTGGCTGGGGAGAGGGCCAAGACCCCTTCGAAGCGCAGCGCGGGCCGCCGCCGGGGCAGGCTCCCGAACAGCAACAGCCGGCCCAGCACCCCCACTGTCAACATGTCGGAAACCAAGGACACGGACAGCGACCGGGAGGCCGGCGGCGACCCCGGGGGTGACGCCAACGACAAGGACGACGACGACAAGAAGGACGAGACCACCAGCTCCTCAGGTGCTGCGTCTTCGCCGCCGTCAGCTGGGGCGCCTGCTGGAACTGCCTGGTTTATTATTCCATTTCTCTCCCGGGACGCTAAGTGGGCGTATATATAAAAAAAAAAAAGATTAAAGCAAACCAAAGTCACCTTTCATCAGCACTCTTTGATCAGATTGACTTCTCTTCAGAAGCGCTGGGGAGAGTAACTTGCCTGTTTGAAACAAGGAGAATATGTAGGCTAGTTGGTACATACCTCCATAAATCATCTGTGTGTGCGAAAATGGTTTAGCCATCTATACACCTCTATTTGCTTGACTTTATTATATCACAGTCGACTCAGTCTAAGAGAAGCATGACTTTTAGTACTAAGCCTTTTTGGGGTGCAGTTATTCATCCCTTTGTGTCACTGGGCAGGAGGGCCTTGTACCACTGCTAATGTCAGGTGTCTTTGCATGTTTCTCTGGACAGAGGCCAACTCTCGCTGCCAGACCCCGGTGAAGCTAAAGCTGAGTTCTGAGCCCCCCGAGAATGTGGACTGGAGTGGCGCTGAGGCCTCCCTGTTCCGAGTGCTCATCGGCACCTACTACGACAACTTCTGTGCAATAGCCAGGCTGATTGGCACAAAGACCTGCAGACAGGTGAGACTCTCTCTCTCTGCCCTCAGGGAGGACGTCAGGGCCACCAAGATCACGTACATTTCTGAGGGCTGAAGCCACGTTCAGTTCATTTGAAGTATAGCTCTTTAGAAATTTCAAAGCAGGCTGTTTGACATAAACCAGTTTCGGAATAAATTCGTCACAACACCTCGCCTCACTTGTTTGAGATGTGTTTTAGTACACTCACGATTCTTTGTGGCCTCACATCCGTTGACGTTGGTTTTCTTGCTTGCTTAGGTTTATGAGTTTAGGGTAAAAGAATCCAGTATTATTGCACGCGCTCCTGCAGAAGATGTAGATACTCCCCCAAGAAAGAAGAAGAGGAAGCACCGGTAGGAGATGCTCTTGTATTTTTGAGAGTTGCAATGTATAAAAGTCTCTACAGGTTTGCCCTGTAGCCCTGTTACACACACTTGGCTAACACCTGTCTTCTGTAACATGATCAAAATGTAACGTCTAGTTAATGTCATGTGAAATAGCATGCATCAGGTACCTAATTTTGTTTCTGTTGGTTATTGTTTTAGGTTGTGGGCTACGCATTGTAGAAAAATACAACTGAAAAAAGGTTTGTGGGTTTTATTAGAGATTTAACTTTTCTGACAGTCTCCGTGATTTGCTTTACGTATCTAAAAGAATCCAGTTGTATAATATGGATAAGTTCCCTTAGCCTTTCCTAAAGCAGAATTTCCTAAACCATTTTTATCAAGTTCTGATCATGCTCTTAACATAAAAAACCGCTGAACCTTGCTTTACATTTTTACTTATAAAAAGAAAAAGGTCTGTGTGTTGTATAGACTTTCTTCAAATTCTCCAATCTGTGAACTCTTGAATGTTGAATGCTTCCAGATGGCTCTTCGAACCACGTGTATAACTACCAGCCCTGCGATCACCCCCGCCAGCCCTGCGACAGCTCCTGTCCTTGTGTCATTGCTCAAAACTTCTGCGAGAAGTTCTGCCAGTGCAGCTCCGAATGTGAGTGCAGCCAAGAGTGTCGGATTCGCTTCACACCCGCGTCCCGTGCCCGCGTTCGGCTGCCCTCAGACACGGCTGGTCTCCGTAAAAGCTAGTGCCCTTCTCTGTGTTCGGCATGCGGTACGAGATCAGCCGTGAGAGAAGCGCTGTGCGAAGACGCGATGTATGTGCGGGAGGGAAAGACCCTCCCGGGTGTTATACTGTTGTGTTTTACACGCGGTGTGCGCAGCACGCGGACGGGCCACATGGCCTTGGCGCTTGGTGGTACGAGGTGCTGACCTTATGTATGGGTGTCCAGTCCTTCCCCCCCGCACCCCTGTTGTGTAGCGCCAGCACCGATGGTGCGAGACCCGGGTTTCCCGGCGCGGCTTGATGCCGCTGCCCCTCTGCGGAGCGGCGCGGAGGCCACCGTGGCCCGGCCGACCGCTCCACTGTGGGTCTGAGACCGCCCTGCTCTCCCCGCAGGCCAGAACCGCTTCCCCGGCTGCCGCTGCAAAGCCCAGTGCAACACCAAGCAGTGCCCCTGCTACCTGGCGGTGCGCGAGTGCGACCCCGACCTGTGCCTAACCTGCGGGGCGGCGGAGCACTGGGACAGCAAGAACGTCTCCTGCAAGAACTGCAGCATCCAGAGGGGCGCCAAGAAGGTGGGTGTGGTCGGCGGGGGTCTCCTCCGGGCGTGCGCTCCCGGGGGCTGGCGGCCTTGCGGCCCTGTTGTCTGTCCCGCGTGCCTCATGCTGGTCAAGAATGTCCCGGGACGTGTCCCGTCCAGCTGTGTCGGGAAGGATCCTCCGGTGCCCGCCCATGCCGCAGCTCTAGCGGCCCGCCTCGTGAGTTTCCTGGGGAGTGTGGTATTGATTTGAAATGCCCAGTTGGCCCTATTGTTATGCTTTGGTCCCCTTTTCAAAATTGTCGTTCCGTTTTCCAAGGTTAAAACGGTGTGAGCGAATATTTTCCGGGCTGAAAGGGGAGAAGAAAAGGTTGCCACACCCGAAGAAGGCCCCACAGCTGAAACATTCTCTTTTCTCTCCCTTTCCGCGTGGAATAGACCTTTACCTGTTCCTTTGCAGCCTATGCTAGCTCCTAACTCAAACTTTATAAGCAAATAGATTTGATTTAGTCATTTAAGAGGTTTTTGTTGTAGAAGCTTCCAAGTTATTTCTGGAGCACATTCCAAAGATAGCAGGGAGCTTACAGCTTCTCAAGTTCTGGAGAAATGAAAGCCCTGAAGAATGGGGGTACTTGTCATATATGTGCACAGAGATATAGTTAATTTTGAATTTTTTTCAGGATTTTAAGAATACGTTTGCGTCTTCTCAATTTCCCTAAAGAGGCTTTGCTTGACTATTCCATGTTCAATGAAGTAGGGTCTCTTAAATGTAGTGCTTTGTTGTGCAGGAACATATTCTTTAGGTTCTGTGGTACCTGCTGTATTGTAAATGCAACTTGCAGAGGAAGTATCTGCGTCCTGTCTTGGTGGGGGAAGAGTCACACTGGTCTCCTCTCTCTCGCTTCAGCACTTGCTCCTGGCTCCCTCTGACGTGGCCGGGTGGGGCATTTTCATCAAGGAGCCGGTGCAGAAGAACGAGTTCATCTCCGAGTACTGCGGAGAGGTCAGTGTCATCTTCAGTGGCTGGTTTCCTTGCTGTGTTTTGCGCACATCGACGTGTGGTCCTGATTTTGCAGACTCACTATCTGCCTAAAAGATACGGAAACATTTCAGTAAATGCACCGTTGTTTGTATTCAAACCTTTTCTTAATGTTATACAGAACTTTTGCACCATGAAGTTAACCTATGAATAAAAAGACACTAATTATTCAACATCGACTGGAACACATTCCAGCGTTATGCAATGATCACACTTCCCACTGGGAGAATGTCTCTGTATTTAACTTACCAGTGTGTGTTATCAGTTTAATTACTTTAGAAATAGTTCACTTCATTGCAAAAGGAAAACACGTTTTATGTTAAAGATGTAGGATTAAAAAAATCAGATTACTGGTGACAATATATGACATAGTAGAGTATATTATTGCCATAGGAGCTGTATAAAGATTTCCCACTGTGCCTGTTGAACCTAAAACCCAAAAAGGGACTAAACAAAACCCTTTAGCTGTACTGCTATTTCACATTTTGCGCAAGCACATTGGTGTTGTGTCCTGCCAGCGATAGTGTATCTGTATGTGAACTTGAAGATACTTTACAGGTGCTCTTTTTTAACTTTTGAATTGCAGATCATTTCCCAGGATGAAGCGGACCGGCGAGGGAAAGTGTACGATAAGTACATGTGCAGCTTCTTATTCAACTTGAACAATGGTGAGTGGTCATCCCACTAGATTATAGTCTTCTTTCAACAGGTTTCTCTCCTCACGAGTGTCAGTTGAGCCTCCTTTTTTTCCCCCCAGACTTTGTTGTGGATGCGACGCGCAAGGGCAACAAGATTAGATTTGCCAACCACTCTGTTAACCCAAACTGCTATGCAAAAGGTAAAAGGTGTTTTTTTTTCTTTTGTACTGTGGAATAAATAAGAATGTACCTGCTTTGAGTTGATGAGAGGGCGGTAGACTAGTGACAAAGTGTGGTGACTTCAGATTTCTCCCTCTGATGCAGTAATGATGGTGAATGGAGATCACAGAATAGGTATATTCGCAAAGAGAGCCATACAGACGGGTGAAGAACTTTTCTTTGACTACAGGTAAGGCACAATCTGCAAGTGCTAATTCATTTGTGGGGCTAAACTTCCTTTCTTATGCAATCACTAGCCACTGGAACTACAGAAGGTATTTAAATGTACTCATACATCATTGCAATTTTGAAAGAGGAGTAAAAATTGTGTTTTCTGCCCTGAGTACACAGTCTAATAAGATATAGTTCAAGTAGGGAGCTGTGTCAGCATGCGTAGGCTGCAAAGGAACAAGTAAAGGTTTATTTCATGCTGAAAAGAGAAGAAAAGCACTATAACGACAACATCTGTAAAGGATGTGCTCGCACCCAACGAAGGCTCCACTGCCGAAACGTTTTCTTTTCTTCTCTCTTCAGCACAGAATAAACCTCTACTTGTTCCTAATAAAATACAGCAATATATTATTACCTGTTACGCTTTGGACAGTGTTACTCCAGTATAATTTTAATATTTAAAAATATATTGGCCAAAGCTGCAGCATAACAGTATTTTGGGGTTGGAGTACTGCTCACAATGTTCAATTCATCAAAACCCTGCATTTTATGTTGCAATAAAACTGTAGGGCCTCTGTAAGCCTCTAAAGAATTACTTCTGCAGTGTCAGACACCGTGGTTTCTTAAAGCGACACATCAAGGCTTCAACACTTGAATCCATTTCCAAACCTGGATACTAGCAAAATCCTGCTTTTATACAACACCCTCTTCCTTACGTTGGCTTTTTTCCCCCCTGTTTTCAGGTACAGCCAAGCAGACGCTCTCAAGTATGTGGGTATTGAAAGAGAAATGGAGATTCCATGAACCCATCTACCTCCTCCTCAGCCAATGCCTTACCTTTTTCAGGAATTTTTAGTACACAGTACATTTTAAAGGATGTTTGATACACATGGAGCTTGTAGGGTTATATGAATACTGGTTCTGATAGTAATTTATACATTTTCCGAATTATTTTTTTTAGGACCTCCCCTCCTTAAACAGCTGCAAGTTTTTTTTTTCTTCTTCTTCCAGTCAAAGGGTCTTTTTTTTGGGGGGTTGTTGCATCAGTCTAGAAATGTGGCACCATTTTTAACAAAAAATACTTGAACCTTCATTCCAGTGTTTACAGCCATCTGCAGGAACACACTGCAAGTCGGACTCTGGTCTGCGTCAGGCCAGTAATGCTACTTTGTGCGATTTTCTTTTTTTTTTTGTCTTGGCTCTCAAATGTTGATCCTGCCATTTCCTGCACCAATAAAGGAGGAGAAAGGCACTTTTGTGGCGGTTCGAGTAAGTACCCTGTTTACACTGACCCCGTGGTTAGGTCGGCTCTCGGCAGGCTCGGGACCGCGTGGGTCCGGCTCTGATCCGCCCTGTAGCCTCGCGCGGGCCTGCCCAGAGCACCACCTGTCTCGGCGAGGCCGCAGGGCACTGCCAGCGGTCACACGGCTCTCCGCCAGAAAGATCTGTCTGTTGCGGTCCTTAAAATGGCATTGTGTGCCTTTCCTTTCAAGCTGTGTGGTTTACTTTTGAACTACAAGGCAAAATTTTAAACAGAGATGGGTAACTCCACTGCCAGAGGACCTAGTAATGACTTAATTGGACTAATAGTTTAGTAATATAATTGGTCTGCTTGTTTGGTATTTACTTATTTGGATTACTTATGTGGATACGAAGTCAAATCTCCTGTGTTTTTTAGTCATAATCCATAATTGGGAAAAATTGCTAAAAGGCCTCCATCCTTGAATATTGCAGTTGTCCCTGGTTTAAACTCTTATTTAACTTAAATTGCCACATAGCCTGCTCAGAAATCGTGCTGGTCTGTGGTCGACAATGGAATTTACTATACAGAAAAATGACCAACAATATTACAGAGCCAAGCATGGAGGTCCTTTAATAATAAGTCTCCAAAACAGTCAAGAGAGTAGCTGGAGTTTTGTATGCCGTTGAGAAAAACGTTTAGTATTGATTTTTTT
Organism: Atractosteus spatula; assembly: GCF_055471065.1. NCBI lineage: Eukaryota > Metazoa > Chordata > Actinopteri > Semionotiformes > Lepisosteidae > Atractosteus > Atractosteus spatula. Next base: position 62,537,303 of record NC_142711.1, read on the forward strand.
AAAGTGGGATCCGGCTTGTTAATTCCAGTTTTACTTTTTAATGACTTATCTTTTCTAATATTTAGAACTAAGTGTTTGACTCCTCTGTTTCCAGAAATGTAAGATGGGTAATAGATCAGTGCAGCTGTTTAGCCGCTCCATCTCCTTTGCAATAACAAGCCCACAGCAGAAAACGTTCTTTCTGTGGAAAAAATGTAGATCAGCTAAAACCGCAACAGTCCAATTGAGCTGCCGTTTATACAAGACAAAACAGATCGTAAACTTTGACAGCTCTTCTCCGTGTTTTCTTCTGGAGGCATGCCATGTGACCCAATGACTAAGCACGTCGGTGGAAATAGAAACTTGCAAATCATGTTCTTGTGCATTTGCGAGGGTGTAATGGGAGGGGGCGATGCAATGGAACTGGAAGTTTTTTTTGTTTTTCCCCCATAACCATTGAAAAAGGAAGATGAGGGGTGTCCAGTCGCTGAAGGTACCGCGCGAGGGACAAATGGGAATCGGTTGTGCTGGGACAAGCTATGTAATGATTTCTTAAGAATGATAAGATGCAGAGCAGAGGGGCAAGGTTTTGGCTCACGAACCATTCCTTTTTGCCAAGCTAAAAGATCATAAATCAGAACAGCGACAAATGATAATTACTTTGCATAAGCTGTAGGTCATTAAGGAGGGGTTAAGCCCTACTGTGGAACAGACAGGTAGCTAAAAGATAGCTAGAGGCAATATGCAGACCACACTATTTAAAAAGAACTGATGACTCAAAGGAGTTTGAGAACTGTATATAAATAGTTATGCTCTAAATTAAGACTTGCGACTGGACTTGTCCAGCATTAAAAACAAACAGTGGGAGAAAAAAGCCCACCTTTTCGGTTGTAGTTATTTTTTCCATACGAGTTCTTCACATGAGCTGGGACCATGTGTGCGATGTTTTTACTTAATAAAAAGTAAATGGATATTTCTAGTTAGTGCTTGTTTGCTTTTTAAGGTATTTACAACTCCTAGCTTTTTAATAGTTGAGGTGAATCCCATGGTCAGACTTTCAGACATGTTTTTACTGGGTTCATGCATGAGGGTCCTCGGTAGAAACAGGACATAAGTATAAGGACTTTTTATCACCTTACCCTGGTCAGGCCCAGCTCGTCAGTGTAAATGGGGTACTAGACTGATGACATTGAAAAGATGTGAAAAGGACAGCTGGTACTGGAGCTGCAGAGTTCTGTTTTCAAAGGAGAAAACCGCATGCATTTGAAAACCATCACAGACCAGCCATTTTAATGCGCAGGGGTTTGTCAGAGAGTTCATGGCAGCGATGAAGAATGCCACTGAAAAGACTATGAATGACTCTGAAGTGCTGCTCATGTTCCGCTGTCACTCTGCACAGGACTTTGTTGAGAAGAATACATTTGAGCAGAAGTAATTTTCATGAATGAACTGTGTACAATTGGACCGCTTTGTGTCAGTCATGGTGAACAACTCCCATTGGGCCTGTTGCTCTCTGCGTTTTTTCATTACAGCTCAGCTCCTTCGGTTGTGGCCCGGATGAGTTAATGGGCTTAATTGGAGCCCTTTGGGTGTTGCTGGCTTAAAGAATCCCCGAGACATATTAAATGGCCCAGTGGCTTTTCCTAAGAGCAGGTCTCCTGGGATTCAGGCTCCTTTGCCCAAGGTCAGTTCTCCCTCCTTCCCCTGCTGTGTGTGGGGGCTGCAGGGCCGAGGTGGAGGAAGTACATGCCATCCTGTGTCTGAAGCTCCGGGCGCCTTCAGGATGGGCGCAGGTCATTGTCGGAAAGCCACGCGGGTCTGTCCAAGCAGAGCAGCTGTGAATGCGTGCCCAGCCATGGTCTGCGCGCTCAATACCATGCTTTCTGGAGCAGACGTGGTGTGTGAAGTCGCCCCCAAAGCAGGGCTGAAACTGATCATGGGCTGTAGCAAGTAGGGTTCCTGCAGGAATAAGATGAGATCCGAATTTCTTTTATTAGAATTTAAGTTTACAGTCGAGAGGAGGCCATTAGGCCTATCTAGCTCATTTGGGAGTTTATAGCTAATTGATCTAAGTATCTGTCTCTGGTTTCTTTCATGAAACAGCTGGATATTGGCTTCAACGACATGGCTGGGTAGCCTGCTCCAGAATCTCGTAACCCACAAAGTAGTCTGATTTTGTTTTAAATCTGAACTTTGCGGTCTTTGAGAATAAGCCTGCTTGCTCTGTGGAGCAGGAGTCCCCATTCCTGGTTCCAGAGAGTCTGGAGTCTCTGGGGGTTTCTAGGTCCTGCTGAAGCTGCAGCAACTGAGAAGCTGGGACTTGCTACATTGATCTCATTAAGCCGGTAATGAACTGAGCTGGAACAGAAATGCGTGGAGGACCTGGACTGAACATCTGCTCAACGTCGGGGGAGGAGGAAGATCACCGCGCCAAGAGGGTTATCAAGGCACTGTCGGGATTGTCAGTGTATTACGGCGGGTTTTGAAGTGGCGTTGGTTTTCTCTGCCGTTTGATCGGTATGGGAGTCCAGCTACAGCTTCTCCAGCTCAAAATAAGTCTTGGGGAGGAGTGGAGAAGAGCTGAGCGGACTAAGAACAGTGTGGCTTCAGCGGTGATGTGCAGTCTCGCCAGTCTCTCCATTGATGTTCAGACCCTGATATCTGGAAAAATATTGAGGTTTGTACCTCTTGTCTATATTGGAGATGTGTTCCCCAGGCAAGGCCACAACGAACCGGACAGAGGTACTCCTCTATTTGTTAACGAACGTGAGGAACCTGTCATGGGGGTCTGTAATGTCTGGGTTACGTGCAAATGTCTTGAAGGTTTTCAACCTGTTTGAATTTCAAGTTCTGAGCCTGAAGTTATTTTATTTAAATGCCTTTTATTTTCCTGTGAGAGTCTAACTTGAGTTAGTCTTGATATTAGAGAGTTTTCATATATTCACATATTCCTGTGAAGATCCCCGATTCCCCCCGCCCCCCTGAAATATAACATTTCTAACTTATTCCCGTTTCAATGCAAGATAGTAAATCTCCCTTTATTTCCGCAAATGTCATGTGTAATTTTAAATCTAAGCAGTTTGTTCTCAGGATTTTCATTGAAGATTCCTTTGTAACCATTCCACCACTGATACTGGTGATGCCTCTAAATACAAGGTGCTGGATTTACAGTGTTTACAGGTGTAGTGTTGCTTAAATAAATTGAATTTTGACAAACATCTAAAAACCGTTCAGTCTACATTTCATGTGGTTTGGGGTGGGCTTTTGTGTTCAGTGTGCTGCGGGATGTCATAGAAAGGCATCGTTCTCAGCCAGTGGTCTTGGCAGTGGTCAAGCCATTCATTCACACTAGTTGGGCAATAATTGGTTCAATTAATATAACTCAAGTGGACCTGAAACCGACCTTGTAATTCTTGGTCAGACCACCTCTTGGTCCGGTAACCTCTACAGTAGGTATCGATGCATTACAGCCGGCTTGTTAAGCTGTTCAGTTCAGAGTCCTTGCAGATTTTTCTGCAGCCCAAAGAAGATGGGGACTGAGCTGAAGGTCATGTTTATGGAACGCATTTCCTGATTTCTGGTGAGTAAATCCTGTGTTTGTGTTCGAGTCAACATCTCTGTGTGCTTCTGCATCTGTACCGCTGTGACAGCTGGAGTAAAGTGAAGGCTGAAGTGGCTCTTTGTTGGCATGAAAGCTGCAGAAGTATTCCAGCTTTAAAAGTTATGCCCACGGGGTTTCTTTCCGAGAAAGGTCATGGAGCGGTTCTGCAGCGGTGGCGCTCGTGGGCTTTTTACTCTGGGGCTGGAAGATACCAGGGAGGATCTATGAGCTGCTGTGAGACTGTAACGGCTCCGACCCCGGCAGAACCCCACGAAGTAGTGTTGCTCGTTAAATTGGGCTACGTGATGAGCTGTAGGTGGTATCGGTGAGGCGGGTTAAAGGAGAAGCCGGAGTCATACCTTCGCCCCTGCAGTTCACCGGTACAAGAGTGCAAACCCAGTTCGGTCAGAATGGCAACGACCAGCTTGCTGGCACGGGTGACTTCAGTGAGACACGGTGTAAAGGGAAACATCATTTATGAAAGGACCAGAGCAGGGAAGAGGCGAGTTAGTGAAGAAGCATAGAATAAGGCCTATCTTGAAGTTCGCGATTGGTGAACCACAGTAATTAGTGGCACCAAAGTCTCATTTAAGAGTAATTTTTCAGTGCTGACTGCAGTCCTTCAGTTCATTCAGAGACCTTCCCTCAGCAGCAGTTGAAGGGATAACTGTGAAGTTGCACAGCAGGGTGAGGATATGATGAACTGACCTTAGTCAGCACTTCGAAGATTCAGTTTGCCGTAATCGGTTGCTTTTCCCTCATGGACTTCGCAGGCTGTCCTGCTTCACTGAGCTCATCCGCTAAACTGGACAGGGTGCCGTGATTAAGGTTCAGCCTCAAGGATTGGCATGACCTGTTCCAACAGCAGAAAGACTTCTTGAAATATATATTTTTTTAAAAAAAAACTCCTGCAAAGACATGGAAATGGATTTGTACAGAAATTCTGAACGTTTCAATTTCAGTTCTTTAAAAAGAAAAATATTTGAGCAAAAAATATTTTTTTGTTAACATCAAGAAACTTCCAGATTCAATTGTATGATAAATGTTTTTTTTTAAAAAAATTACATTTTAGGGCTCATAAATGCAAACGCATTTAAAGTTAAGAGTGAGTCTAGGACGCACTTGGGAGACCTACTCTTGTCCTCTCGCTCTGGAGTCGACGTGTCGAATGGCTCAGTCTTGGCTCGGCGGGGAGTGCTGTTGCCTTGTTCCGCCGGCAGGGGGCACCCGCCTTCCGCGGCCACTCACCAGCAATGCGATTGCTGCTCCTGCGGCTCCAGCTCAACGCGAGAGCTCAGTAACCTGCTGCAGGAGGGTTTGGATGCGGCTGAAGCGCAGAGCTTTCCGTGGTGCTGCGTTGCTGGGGACCCTGCTGTCGGGGCGAGAGACGTCCCCGCTGGGTGGCTGAATGCATCGGGGGGGGGGGGGGTCCGACAGGAAGATGGAGGGAGGGGACACAGGTAAGACCCGCCCCTGCGCTGGGGTCCACAGTAACGAGAGTGGGCTGATCACAAGGGGGCAGCGCAGGATTGAGCTGAACAAGTTCTGGCCGGACGGGAACGGGAATACAAGTTGATGGCTTTTTTTTGTTGTTTTTTTTTTTTTAAAAAAAAAAGCTCTTAATTTCGCACCAGTGGTGATGGGGTTGTGGCGCACAACCCAGCTCCGCCGGACAAGCTCCCGGTCTTGATTAAGCTAATATACTACACAGCAGGCTCAAATAAATTAGCCACATTCTCCTTTCACCAGGTCCACCACTATACCGGCTCACCCGCTACTACAGCTTGTATCATCTACGGTTAAAGGTTCGCCTCTCCTTTGCATGATAACGTACTTATGCTTGGGCTTGACGTTAATTAAAGCAACAGCAACATGGAGCAACTAAAACCAAGTCGTCTTACGACCTTGTAGCAGCCAGCTGACCGGCGCTCCCACCACAGAGCCGTGTAACCGGGCGGAACCCGTGCGGGTCAGCGGGCACCCGGGCAGGCGGAGGGAAGCGATCCGCCTCACGGCCCCGCTGTGCGCCGACTGCGAGAGAGACTCGACACCCTTCTGCTCTTCCACCTCAAGCCCTCGTCGGCCAGGCAGGATTGAGAGCGAGCGAGGGGTAAATGGGGCAAGGACGAGACTGCACGTGATATTATTTCTACTACAATAACGCGAAACGAGGCGTATGCTTTTAAGCGCTTTTGCACTTGCATACAGAATTAAATAAGAATTCATGCTGTTTAATTACATTACCCATACATATTAATACAGTATACTGAGCATTTAAGGAAAACTCACATTCACTTAATAGGCACATATACCTTACTAATTACTAATATACTTTATATATTTTGTTATTCATGACTGACCATATATTTGAGCAATTTTGAATGGCTGCTTGAGCACTAGATTTCCTCATAAAGAAGTTGTGCTGTGATTGAACCTGCTGAACAGCCTGTTGCAAATCAATGGACAAAAAAACCCCTGAGAGGCCGCAGTCCACCCTGCTGATCAAGGGAACGCCCTCTGGCCGCTGGGCACAGTCACCTCAGCGCCAGGCTGCTCAGTCAGTTTCTTCATCTGGCAAGAGGTCCCAGCTGCACAGCTCGTCTGGAAGAGCCAGGCCAAGCCCCCCCCCCAGGGGTACCCCTGACAATTACTGCTCCCTTCCAGTGTTCAATGACTGATTCCCGTCCCCTTTAAAGAACAACCCACCAGCCATTCAGAAGAATGGAGAGGAAAACAACCTTACAGAAACTTTTAATTTTTATTTTTCACACAATTAAAAAATGAACGCCACTATACAAATGGTTTTTCTTGTAGCAGGTAACAATGCAGATCACACAGCTCTAAGGGCCCATTCCCACACTCTAGTATGCTCTCTGAAAGTGCTGCCAAAATTGCATTCATAAATTACTTTTATTTTTAAATGTATTTAACTTAAATTGCAACCGCCACTAAAAGCAGCAGTCATTTTTCTTTTTCATAGCGGTTTAATTTCATGTTTTAGTTTTTGCTTATATGCAGATAGGCAGTAGCATGCAACCCCTGACGCAGGTGGTTTTTGGATCCGGTCTGTAATGTCGAGTTCGCTAGGTAAGAGTAGAGGTCTGTGTCCATATTTACACATTAAAATGCAGAGATCGATCCTGAGCAGTTCGGGTGTGAATTTCGGACACTGGCTGGCAGCTTTCCCCAGTCTCGGAGTTTAAAGGGAGATCCGGCTCTGTGGCCCCAGCGAGCTGCAAACGGAGATTCAGACTGCGGTCTCTTCCGTTCTTTCCCACTCTGTGCTCACATTCCTAAACGCTGGCCGAATGTCAAAAGGAATGAAGTTTATTACTCAGACACTTCGAAAAAAAAAAACAAAAGAAAAAATTAAAACAGGGAGGAAAAAAAAAAAAACATTTAAGCCAAGTAGCTGTAGGTATCCTTTTCTCCATCGACGCGTTCTAAATATTCCTTTTCTATCAGTATGTCGATGCATTTCTGGGGGCGAAAAAAAACAGAAAAGTGGAAATGAGCAAAAAAAAAATAAAGGCAGGAGAGAGCAACAGTTTGAAGACCTCTCACTCCACAAGGACGTTAATAATAGACAATGCCACAACTCTAACCTCCCTCCTACCCAGCCTGCCCGTGTTCACTCCCGGCATGGGCTCCAACAGCGAGCACTGAAGCAGCCCCAGTCAAAATCGTAATCTACTGCAGATGTATTCATGTCTAAATACGGAATATCTGCTACACCAAGCCGCACAGAATCAAAAACGTGTTGCACATTTCACACCTTGGGGAGGAAAAAAAAAAAACTCAAAACCAATGCACGGTTCAGTCTGGAAAAAAAAAACAAGCTAGTACAATCTTCCATAAAGGAACAAGTAATAGGTTAATTGCATGCTGAAAAGAGAAGAAAGCACAACGTTTTAGGCCGTAGAGCCCTCTCCAGGTGTGCGCAGCCTACACATGCTGACACAGCTACCCACCTGAACTTCTATAAAGTACATTTTTACATCGGTGAGAAAATCAACTCAGGTCTCTGCTATACTTAAAGTATTTCGGTCGTCTCAAGCGTCAGAAACGAAATGAAGACAAACCCTTCATAAACGTCACTGATCGATCGATCGCTCGCTCACCTTGATTACGGGCACCCGGGGTTTAAACCTAGAGGACAGCTGGTTTAGTACCTCTGCAAGCAGCTGCTGGTGTTTTAAAACTTTCCTCATCTTCATGATTCTTACGATGGCAGCCTGCAGACGGAAAAGCTCATCGTTAAGCGTTCGGTCCAAGTGGCATCGCCCCTGCGCGGCCGGCGGCGGGGGACCCCCACCTGAATCAGCAGTTTCCTGTCCTCCTCGATGTTTTTGTGAGTGGTCTCCTGCTCCTGCTTCTGCTCCGTCTTCATTGGCACATTGATGTTGACTCGCAACTTCTTACTGCAGAGACCACACAGCGCCCATCAACACCGCGCCCTCCGAATCTCAGCAGGGACACACAGGCACCAAGCAAGTCCCCCCAACCCCATGCTTCAGCAGCGACGTGCTTGCCAGTGTGTCACACAAAGGTCACATTTTATTTTCCACTCATTTTCACTTTTTTTCTTTAATAAAGATAAATCTTTGATCGTTCTCAATTAAGTCTTTGTTGACACTGATGTACTGTGCACCATCGCTATAAATAGTACTGTCAAAAATGAACCAGCAAAACGTTTATTCACTATGCATTAACTAGATTCAAGTATTCTGAATTACTTAAGAACCTCCACTGCTCCGTTTTTAATTTTTCACTATGTACCTTAACCCCACTAGTTACTTACTTTTTGTATCCGAGAAAAAGTTTTATTAAAGTATCGGGCTTGAACTCAACTTCGTCAACATTTGCGTTTTCGTCTTCCAAGACCTACAAAACAAGAATCCAGCATCTGAGGATCAGGTGGGGGTCAAGAGAACAAGAACTCCTACACCACTTCTCAAAGCGAGGCCACATTCTGAACCTCAGGTGGTCACGAATTCACACGACACGTACATATAATATAACAAGGATATATATTGTTCCAGATGATTTTGTAGCAGGTTTATTGAAACAGCAGGTATTTAAATTGTGATGATTGAACTAATCCTTGAGAAGATGAAATTTAAATTAAAGTATGTTAATGTACAAAACTGCACCTAATTCTGAAAACACATGAACTGAACTCTTAATTAAAACACCAAGAAGGCACGTAGTGGACACAGTAAAGAACTGTTCAAGTTATTTATACTTCGGTAGAAACCTTTTTTAATGGCTTCTAGTACTGGTCAAAAAAGCCGTCCTTAAAAACTAAAGCAAAAACAAAAATAAAACAACTTACCAGTAATTTGGATTTTAATAGGATCTGTAATACCTGCACCAATACATCCTGGAATAAAAATTAAAAATCTTTTAAAAAGTGACATTCACAGTCATCTACATTAGTCCCTGTTGTACAAATTGTGGCAAACCATTTTGTTCCTTTCAGAGATCCTGTTTCTCAAAACAGCTCAAGCCGAAGTGCAGTATGTTTCCTGTGCCCATGCTATTAAAAGCCCATACTGGTAAACATGGATTAACATGAACACTGGATAATCAAGTAACTTATATGTAGACGATTACCACAGTATATCCAACGTTGATTAGAGTGTGCAGAAGTTATGTCAGATTTCAAAATGTTTACTCATTTAATATTACATATTCAATTTTTATAGAACATATTACCTTTAGTACACTTCTGGGAAGGGAAACTAAACAAAAACTCGAAAGAAGGAATATTGCGAATCATAAAGCAAATACAAGTCATAGTCAGCTGGACCTTGAATTTACATGGACAAAGTGGGCTTGAAAAATAAAAGAATTTCCAATATCATGTTGTAAACCGTGTGTTAAGTTAGCAAACCTCCATAAAAACACAACTGAAGTGCTTCCTCCAGCCTCCCCGACCGGGACCGGCGGGCACTCACTGTCTTAATCTGCGTGCTGTCCGTCAGCTGCTGCACGGTGTAGATGTCTTCCGTGTTGTACTGCAGGAGGATCGCCATCTGGAACGTGGACGCCTGCAGCAAGGGGAGGGAGATCAGCGTCACCTGCTGTTCAGCGCTTGGGCAGGAACCGGCGCTGGAGCCCTTTGGGGCAAAACTAAACCAAGGCGACAAACATCTTTGTGCTCATCGCGGCATCACGAAGCCAATGCGTGGCGCGGCTTTGCACACTGCTGCGGAGCTCTCCGGGGCTGAAAGTCATGAGTATTCACAGAGGGTTGGGACCAGGGGAATTATTTTTTGCACCACCCCGGAGGTAGTGAACAATGATTAAGTGTTACCCCTCATTTGTCTTCATTTGCACAGCTTTGTGAGCTCTTTCTAGGACAAACAAAACCCAACAACTTCTAAACCCAGAGGGCACACTGAGTGCTCTTCTCTCAACAGAAATCCTACTCTTGCTGAACACAGACACAAAAAATCAAAACGTTTTTATGCACACAACAGCTCCTTTAATACAGACGCTCAATATAAACAAGCAGATCAACATGCTCAAGGAGACTGGTCTATGGTCTTCAGCACCGATTGGAATGAATCCACTGCAGGTGATCCGCACAGCTCAGTGGATGTGAAGCCGTCTGGAACACCTGTTTCCCACTGCTACTGCCTGCCGAGTGCTTTTCCCAGCCAAACTGGAAACCACCTGCCACTACTGTAAGCAGCGGTTGTAACCGCACGCTAGAAACAATGCTTCATTTAATAAAATGACTTGCAGTGAACCTAAGTCATCTAGAACAGATATTGCTATCTGCACAGTCAGATATCCACATCTTCACCACAGGTTTATTCTTCTAAACTGAAGCAGGCATTGCAATATCACCCTGCTGACAAAAATATATATATATTCTGAAATAAATCTGGACATCAGAATTCTTCCATACTATTGCTAATCCTGCCAATGGAGAGCCCCAAATCCAGCAAGTCTCCCAGTTAACCCTAAGTGCCTTTCTACTGAACACTGGGAACTGATTTAGGATGTTGTAAATATCTGTAGATCAGATTTTCTGACCTGTGTTTTATGTATTTGCAGAAATTAAAGAATGATTGTAAAAACAGTCAACGTCTTTTGGTATAGACAAGGGAAAGGGAGTAGTTAAACAGGATTAGTCACTGATGAATACAAAAACAACAACAGTGCCCAGGGCAGACACTGCCAACGGGCTCAAGAACAAGAACCAGGACAGGCGTCCAGGCAGACCTGTGACAGAGAGCCCAGAGGAAACTCACCTGTAAGGTGTACCTGTTCTTAAAGCAGTTGGTGACCAGCTCTCCTTTCGATAACTGGTAGAGCCAGGTCAGCTTGCGCCCACTGTGTCTGCTGGCATAAAAGGCTGTGAATCTTTGGTAACTCCTTTCCAGCTGTGAAGAGGGACAATACAGGCAGGTTTAGGGAGAGAGAGAAAACAGAAACATCTGGCACTAGTTCCTTTTTTTCCCAGTAAACATTAGAATAACGTGCATGATGCGTGCCTGTGTGGCATCTTCCGTTCTTTGCCGTTTGCTGTGGGTCTCCATAAAAGAACAGCGTACACAGTCTCAGGCCCCCCGATGTCGGCCTTGCCTAGCGAATATAACCCCTGTTCCACCCCAGTGCTGCTGCACGTTCCCAATTATCTCACACGCCTTCATAAAAGACCAGGGCCTCCGCCTCACAGTGGCCAGGGCGGAGAACCAATCAAGGCAGACAGGGATGGGCGGAGGAGAAGGAGGAGCTGGGAAGAGTGTGTATCGGGACAGATTACCTCAGACGGCAAAGCAAACGTGCAGGACTGCTGGAACGGCCAGGAGCCCGAGCTGAGAACCTGTATGCTGAAATCCACTGCAAGACAGAGAGACGAAGAAGCCAAGTTAAATGAGAGCAACACTAGAGCAGGGCCACTGCACCCCAGGAGAGAGCAGGGCGCCACTGCACCCCAGGAGAGAGCAGGGCGCCACTGCACCCCAGGAGTGCAGTGCAGGCGACAAAGGGCAGGAAAACACCAGCTTTCAGGTTCTCTCAGAGCAACAGTATCGCAAACAAGACTCAACTGACACTTTAATTTAGTCCTTGCTTACTAGCTAATACATGAATAACCTACCGTTTCTTTAAATAAGGTAGCCTGATGGAATTGTTTAAAATGAGTAAGGATATTGTTTCCAAAATGATTATGGCATTCATTTGGTAAGGAAACTGATACTTTCAGTCATGTAAAGGGTTTTGTATGTTTGTGGATTGCCAAGAGACGTGTTTCTGTTTATCTATAACATCAGCAAGGAGACAAGGAAAGCAATGATCCACCTAGAAATTGTACTAAATAATTATTTTAATAATCACATACCCTGATTTTTAGCTTGTTGAAAGTTCCTAAAATGGTGACAATGTTTAATGAGAATATTTTGAGAATATCAGAGCTTTTAATTTTTGGATAACAGTAAGATTAATATCTCAATTATAATAAAATCTAAATATATTGCTTTTAGATGTTCCCATTACAACATCTAGAGCATATAATGGTTAAAAGGAAATGTTTCTTTTAGTCACTGTCAAAGCTCATCCAGTCTCTGCACTGCTACTGTCAAATAAAACTGCTCTTGCACTATTTCTAGAAGCCAGCTAAATGAGCAAAAACTAACAGCAACCATAGAGCTGCAATCCAATATTACAGACTCAGTATTTTCAAAAATAACCACATCAGTATTGCTGCAATGTTGCAGAAGTATATTATCTCTGCAATGTTGTGCAAAAGAAGAGAAACTGGAACTGACATTCTTCTGTATCTGTGACTGATGTCAAACCCTTAATGTAACCCTCCCTGGTGTTTCTCTTTCAGGGTGTCAGGCAGGGCAATGCAGTGCCATCAGAGCTGCTTTGCTTCGTCTTTCAGCGAGAGACACTCACAGTCCAGGGGCTCAGAGTTGGACAGGTGCTTTTTAAACTGCTCGTTCAAGTCTTTGCTGACGCCGATGTCCTGGAACATGCGCTGCAGTTTGGAGGTGTACTCGAAGCCACATGCTTGCTGAAAGGAGAAGAGCACACTGTCCACGTCAGGTCCTCGCCAACACTGCTGGCAGGGCAGCAGCAACACAAAACACACCCTATGGGCTCTCAGGGTCAATATGGATTTAGTGTTTGGAAAGAGCAGCCAAACAAAAACACCACTGCAATGTGCCTTTGAAGGAGCTGAAACAAGTTTAAAAGATATCATTGGAACGTGTTCATACAAACTTCATTTGTTAGATAAAACTTGTCCCATTTCTACTTTTGCCTTTCCCCTGCTGAACCCCCAAAATCACAGAAGAACCTACTATCAACAAAGATTAAGACATCATAATGTTACACTGCAAGCCTTCGGTGTCATTAATAGAAAAGAAGCCCACAATTATTAAAACAAGATCCAAGCATAATCAATGAGTTCCACTACAAAGTGTCTACAAATTGGATTCTGATTCCAAACACTTCAGGGCTGTTTTTTTATAGTCAAACATCTCCACAAATACTGCCCAGCATTCAAGGTGCAGTATGTTTAAAAAGTTGAATAACTTAAGAACCTAACACTTATTACTAACATGTTTGGTACAATGTTTTAATTAAAACTGGCAAACAGCATCTTTTGCTGAGCATAGTCAAACAAGAATGAACTGCAAGCTGTCACAAGGGACAGTCTTGACAATCATTCTTTACCCACAGGTCTATGAACCAGGTGGCAATTGTCAGAAAGTCAGAAAGCATAAGATGTTCACCAATAAGACATCTGCTGTGTGCTTGTATTCTAATAAAAAAAACAATCATCTGAGACAGCCAAGTCTGAACAGCTCAAAAACATTAAACCGGTACAGATGACACGTAAACTCAGTCAAACCTTTAGCTTGGAGATCATGCTGGCCTCTGCATCATCACTGGCGCTGTTCTGATGCACCAATCTCTTTGCTAGCATTTTGGCATAAAATTTTTGAAATACATCTTTGTCTTCAATGTATTTAAAGACCACCATCTACAAAAGGGAGGAAGGAAGATAATAAAAGTTCAGAGCCAAAGAAAGCGCAATAACAGGTTTGCAGGATGTTGGAAGTAAATTTAAGTGTGGCTATCTTCAAGAAGAAACTTCAAATGTTTAAATGTCTCTCTGGAAAATACTCTAACCCTACAGCAATGTAAATCATACACCATTTGTGGGGAATGGTCAGATTTCTTATTCATGTCCACAACAACAAAAACATGCAAAATCAGGAAGCAGCCGTGAAGATTTGACAAAACCTACCACTTGGTTTAAGGTGTCCTCCAACTCTGCCTCTTCAGGGTTTTTAGAGCTAAAAGAAAAACACTCAAATTACAAACTAGTAAAGACCTCTCCGAGTCACGTTTCGATGTTCCTGCCAGTGTCATGTTCCCTGTGTTTGCGCAGGAGCTATCAGGGGGTCTTGCTCATTTACAGCCGACGCACCCACACACCAATCCTGAAGCACACCACGCTTTGTGCATTGCGCGCGTGTGTTTTAGAAAGGCAAGCGCACAAAAAAACCCACAAAGGCTTAAAATGCTACCAGCTACACTGCTTTGAAAACTGCCTTTGAAGAGGAGTCAATCTACACATGAAACCCATTCAGGGAGCGAGCCTACAGCCCAGGCAGGCAGTGCTGCTGACAGTCTGAGCATGTTGTAAGCAACCAGGAAAGGAAACAGTCTGACCTCTGGCGATACCAGGGTTGGGGGGAAAACTCCAAAATGAATACAAAATCGAGGCATTTCGGTATTCTTTGTTTTTATAACACACCCGTATAACACCTGTTAGCCCAGGTGTTCCTAACGATAAGGAATGATTAGACTCGCGCTACAGCACGGCTCTCGGAATTAATTTTCCCGCTGTCCAATCGGTTTGCTCTCTGTTCCTGGTTTGGGTTGACTCGTGTTTCTGCACACGTTCCCGGCCGATTCGTTGTCTTCGGCGAACGGAACGCGCTGTGATCTGGCGTCAAGCTAACATCGGCGGCGATTTCGCAACTGGCACCGGAGGAACTGGCTTTGCCACCTGCGGGGGCTACAGAAACACGGGGCACAGCCGGGACAGAGAGGCGCACCTTTTCTTCAGCAGGGAGTCGCAGTACCGCGCCAGCAGCTCTGGGGACTTGCTCGAAGACTGGGCCATCTTGGTCACGGCATTGTTATTAATAAACCGACCGCAGGCCTGCAGTGGGAGACAGAAAGGTCCATTACGGGGAAAAACAAAACAGGCTCTTTCCAGATCTTGTATGAGCTGAGTCTTAGAAGAAAACTGGGAATTCGCAGTAACATAAGGCATTTAGTAACGTACCTTGTCTAGTGCAGCCACAAAGCCGGCATCATTGTTGAACGCTGACATTACTAGTGCATTGTACTTCTTGTGAACGTCCAAAATAGTCTGTACATACATCTTGGGATCCTGCAGGTATTGAAAACGCGCACGATGGTTATTCCCAGTCAGCTCAATAACACACCTGAACAGGATGGCCACCACAGACAGCGAGATGACCGTTAACAACGCATAATAATGGTTACCTTTCCTGAATTACAGACTTTGCTAATGAATCAACACCGCAGGAATCAAGACGTTGTTTGATGTCATTTCCATCACACCCATCTGAACAGTGTCCAGTGCCCGAGTGCTGGAAGTCTTAGTTAGGGGGGTGAAACCACCACTGACCTCCAAGTGGCTCCCAATGTTAAACTCCACCCCCCTGGAGTGAACTCCAAAGAGCACACACCGAGAAACGTCTGCATGATGAAGTGAGTGACGCACAGATCCAAAAGTTTAAAAGCACAAATCAATGCGATTCTCCAAAAACGATGGAAGACGACAATTCGGAAAGTTCAGGGCTATTTGCTGGATTCATGTCCCGTAAAATATACGGGCAGTGACAGCCCAAAGGTACTTTCACAGAGTGATGAAGAAAACAGTCATGCCTTTAACGGGGGTGCAGTTTAACACAGCAGAGTGCAGTTTAACACAGGACAGGGACAGATAAGTAAGGAATGAACAGTGTGGAGACAGGCTGTGTGGGTTATGCTATATAAAACAGGCAGGACATTTTACAAACATCCTGGTCAGTTATGCAAAATGTCTTTGAGGATTTATAAGCATGCTTTCCTAGCACATTAAGACAGCACTCCAGCATTTTTAAATCAAGTTGTATGCTAAAGAGCACTTCTTTTTAAACGGAAAGTGAAAGGATATTTGGCACATATTTCTGCTACAGATCAGCAGGAATCCCTCACATGTACTCTCTGATGTATCTTTTGCAGTACAACCGCACATGTACTCTCTCTTGCTCCAGGATGTATTTGAGGAACAAAATCCCATTTCAAATGCACTCCCTAAACCTGAAATTTCTAACAATGGAGAAATATGTACTATACTGCCTCCATCATGAATTTAAAAAACAACAAAACAAGAATAACTGTTAAGTTACTTAAGTCTAACATTAATAAACAAAAACATTGCTACATTTTGCATTGGACAGAGGAAAAGAAATGACCACTATCTCTGAAGCTCTGGATAAGTGACAATTAACTAAACAAACTTGACTAAAGCTTTGTTTCAGAGGAATCGTGTTGCTGGGCAACAATCCTGGATACTGGTAGCAAATTCTTCTACTGTGATCATGTGAAAACTCAAGCAGTGCCAGAGGCCAGGTGGGGCAGAACTCAAGCAGTGCCAGGGGCCCCAGCATCCTCTAGTGCCCTGAAACACAACTGCCCTGGCTCGTCTCCTTACTGAACGGGATGGGTGAGCAATGTCCCATCTGTCTTAGCCCTGTGCAAACTACAACAGAAGGCCGAGGTCACCTGTACCAAGAGGCGCCAACCTGTTGCCAACCAGCCTCCATCACACAACGGCCTCACAAAAACCACAAGGAAAAACCTAAACACCCACATGGCAACAAAATCTCCCGGAACCCGCCCGCCCATCAACACCTCCAGCCGTCCACTCCTCTCCCCGGAAACGAGCAGGTCCTGCAGAAAAGCCAGCTCCCTCCCCGGACCGCTACTCTGACTGCAGTACTTACATTGAGGGCGGCTTCTCCACACTTCTCAATGGCAGCGAGTCCCTGGTTGTGTATGTGCGTCTCCAGCAGCTTCTTTAACTCCCCCAGACCGTCCAGGATTCTGGAGACCAGATTGTACATCCGGCCCAAATCTGAGGAGCGAGCAAGCAGCAACACTGAGACTGCTGCTCCGGATATTCATGGATTTCCTTATTCATGTAACCAGAGCAAACTCCCCTGTAACTGAAGGCACTTGTGTTTTATCAGTTCAATGAGTATTAAATAAAAACAATAACAATAAAAAAATGTAACATTAACATGGCACTAAAGCCATCTGTTAATATGAAATAGGAGATAACCACCAAAATCTGGTGCAACAACAGTATTGTAGAAGATCTGAAAAAAGTAGAAAAAAAGGTGCAAAAAAATACTGAGGTTACTGTTACTAATTAGCCTGGGATGAAGAATTACATTTCCAGCTGTTTTACACAGCAAGACGTTTCACCAAATCAATCTGATTAAAGTTGCAATGCTGCACCTAAAACGTCAGCTCAGTGACGCTGTTGCGTCTTAGTTCATTGCCGCTTTTTGTCTACTGTCTCTGAGCAAGTGCTGAGAAAAAAAGAAAAAATTAAAAGTGGATGGAAACTGACATTACTACCATTTCAAATGACAAAGCCCCTCAGTCCGTGCTGCATCATCCCCAATAGGGATACGCTGGTTTTAATTGCGGTCATCTGAGATTTATGAACTATGCTACACCAGCGTATGAGTAATAAAACCACAAAGAACCTCTTTTTTAGCCAAACCACAGGTTTAAGGGCTTATGTGTGATGCTAGGTCAATCATCCTCAGCTACGATGGATTATAGATCAAAGCAGATATCTGTCGAGTCCTACAGGCAACTTTCCGACCTTGATGTTCAGCGCCACGCTGCATTCAGCAAACCCCGGCCTCTTATATATGCATCTTCCCTAAATATGTTCCCTCTTCAGAAGATGGAATGACAAAGTGCTGAGTTCCCTTGCCAGGCGTAGAAGACCTGAACAGCCTGACCCCCCCCCACCCCGCCCCCAAACGAGCCATTAAGGTCGGAGGGAGAAGAGAGAGACGGGAGCCACGTCAGTGCAATGGGGGGTGAAGAGTTTGTCTCCAGCTCACCTTCATTCTTGTCGGCGTCCAGCAGGTTCTGGAACTCGGTGTGGAAGATCTCCAGGTGCTTCTCGATGAGGACCTGCTCACACTTGCGCGCCAGCTCGTCCTGCGTGCTCTCGTGCAGGTAGACCTGCACTCGCCTCTGCTCCTCCAGCAAGCGGGCCTCGGCCTGCGGGGGGACAAGCACGGAGGACACTCGGGCGGCTCCAGCAAGGTCACGGACGGCCCGCTGGCAGCTAGCAGCTGTTTCTTGAAAGAAACCGGGCTATCGGCTTTAACCCCCACGACTTGTTCCATGTCCCCGCAACAGACGCGGCGTGCTCTCCTCCACAGGCAAATGTGTGGGGAGACAGCTACACAGACAGGGACTGAACGCCAACAGCTCAAGCCGCCATTACCCCTAAAATCTGAGTCTCGCCAACAGACAACTGAGCTTGCAAATGAAGAGTGGGGGGCAATATCTGCTCTTAAATTATACTTGCTTCACTTCTTTTCCCTGCAGTGTGGAAAGAAACTTGCCATTCCATACATTTACAGAGCTGAAGATATGAAAGGTGCTTTTACTAGCATCAGGAGTCCAGAAAAGGAGATAAGGAAAAGCCTTAAACATTCATTTCTTAAAATATTTTTATACAGGAGGAGTGAATGGTAATTTCAGAATTGGTTTTATTTTTATGCTGATGTGCCTGTTCAGAGAAGAGCAGCCTTGTTCACAGTCATGTCTCCATACATTCTTATTCAAGGGCTCACCTTTTTCATGTACTCCGTAACAGGATTTTGTTGCAAGAACTCTGTGCTTTCCCTGGTATAAAACCGCTCGGTATCTGCTAGGAACTGAGTCTCAAAGTATTCTTTGTACACAGATAATGTAGGTCCCTTTGCAAAGGCATCATCTTCATTCAACCCAAGCTCAACTGTAAGGGAAGACAAAAACATCAGCAGGACTTTGGAAAAGCCAGATACCAGCAGCGCTTATGCAGAATAAAATTCAAAAATAAAAGCCTGGCTCAATCAGTGCTCAGCTCACAAAGCTTTGATGGAAGGTATTGTAGTGCACCTGTATCAGATTTTCTCGACATTTGCTGCTAGATAAATGTTGGCAACTGAGGATGAGGAATTATCTCCAGGGCAGCTGGGATTTTGTCAGCATCAAACTCAATGAACGCAGTCTCCGGAAATAAAGGAGCAGAGTGATCTTAGTTTCTTGCTTTTCCAGACTCGAACATCATACAAAAAACAAAAACAAAATGCACTAGAACATTTACCATAGGACTGGACTACTCCACTGATCAGCCTTGTGTTGATGGTCTCCCCATTCCTTTCCTTTTCAATCAGCTTCAATACTGCATTTGTCACCTGCAGAAGAAAACAGGTTGGGCAGCATGTGCATGAGTCATCTCAAGGAGCAGACCTCAACAAGCTGTACATGCAGCACATTGCGTTTGTCAGAATTTCAATGCATAATTGCACAATAAGTAGGTACACCTAATGAAAGAATTTAAAAAAGCTTCAAAATTAAATACAATGGGAGAAGCACTGCAATGAATATGAAGAGATTTGCCTGTGCAAATGTGATTAAAATCGGTCTTTTTCCAATTTTACAAGAACAAACAGCACAACCATCAGCCCCCAAGGGCCTAAACATCAGCTGCTCAGTTTATAACAAGAAACCCCTTGCACCTCAACTGTTCAATTTCCCCAATTCAAAAACTGGAATTCCCAAGCGGATTCAGCTTCCTAATTTTATTTTTCTAAGACACAACTGCATCAAAAACCAAATGTTTATGATCTTCATGCATGGCGCTTGAAGCATGTAGAGGCACAACAGATCATGCCTTTGTCCAGCAGAAGCTGAAAGACCTCATGGACTGATTCATTCTTTAATAAAACTTTACTCACTCGGTCTGCTGCATCTAGTCAGTGTTACACCAAAAGCTTTACCACTGTTTAAGACAAAGCTGAGGAAAATCCTCAAAATAAGCGCACTTACTTGTTTATTTAAAGGTCTAAATAAGCATTCTCTCCATGTCACCAAGGCGAGCTGGAAAAGAAAAACAGCTTATTGTGCTTCTGTGCAAGTGTGGCTTAGATACAGGCAAAAGAACAAGTTACTGAAGAAGCAAACTGACTGTGCAATTCAACTCCCCACCCCTTTCAGACAGTTTAACAATAATCTTCCACAGAACCTTTCCTATTCCAAGTCATTTAGTTTTCAGTTACAATAAAAACGCTGTTTTATGCTGAGGGCATCGATGAATCAAGTGGATTGTTACTTGAGGAATTTTTAAAAAACCAGGACTAGATTGTAATTAGATTTATTTCGCAATAAAACTCTTGTCGCACATCCATTCAGAAGGAGCGTGCAGAAGTCAGGGTTCTCTGATGCCCACATGCGTAAGGAAAAATAAGAAGCCTAATCCCTCATTTTTCAAGATCACTGATTTATACAGGATAGGCCAAAAGTCTAGCAGGTGCTAGACTCACTAAGGTATGTGGGCACAAATCGTTTACCACTAAACTCCCCTACCAATCTATTCTAGCAGCGAAGCCTGGAGTGTGAAAGGAGATAAAACACGTTTGACGGAGCAAGAGAGTCCAAATGATTATCGTTTTTCCTATTAGAGATGAAAACGTACACGACCTCAAGACCAGTGCGTGAAATTCAGTAGCAGGTTGTGTTTCAACAACAACAACAACAAAATCATGCTGATAACACTGTGGCCCCACTGACGGCCTCTGATCAGCGGCAGGAGCCGGACACTGGGCTGCGTGGAAAACGAGCAGACCCTCACCGAGTAGATTTCGTAGATTCCCTTGCGTCCTTCATCACATTCGCGGCGGACCCAGTGTCGGTTGAGGTAGGCACAGATACCGTTCAATACTTTGCTGGAGAACCTGTAGTCTTCCCACTGCTGCGTGTAGAACTTGAGAACGCTCTCGTCCATCAGGTCTTCCCCATCCTGGGGCAGGGAGACAAGGCACGGCAAGTTCAGAGTCAGAAGCGGCCTGCAACAGGCTCACCTGTGCCAACGCTGCACTGCAGAAAGCGAAGGAGGAACGCGAATGAAGCGCAGCTCTATCGCCGTGTACCTGCTCACTCCACTCAAGCTTTACTGCACACAGCTGAAGACGTTTCACTCAGTACCCATCTCTTCCTGGGGCTAGAAACAAATCCTACACTTAGCTGGAATATAACATCTTTACAAAGAAAAAAACACGAAGAAAAAGACAGTTTCCTGTGAGGCTGCTGAGCAAAGCGAGAGTACCATTACTGGGGAGGCTACAGCAGTGACTCAGACCTCAGAAAACAAAAGATTACTTCTACCAGAACGCACCAAAATGAAAGAAGAGAGCCAAGGCAATTACAGCTACAGCTCTCCTTTTAGCCCCTATTTCATTTTATTCTGTTTCCACCTTCAAATGTTCTTTTCCCATGGCAGATACACACACCCCGAGGAAAAGGTCAGCTCACTGCGCTGGAGAGGTAAGAAAGACGGGCAGTGAGGTGGACTTGGAGCAGATACCTTGAGCAGGTTTGTCAGGTAGTTCTTCAGGAATTCCTTCAGTCTCTTGTAGAGCTCCAGTCCCACAAACTGAGCCCCTCCAGGGGTCTGTGCCTTCTTGGAAGGCCGGGAAGGGGGAACCCCAGCACCTCTGGCCTGGTTTGACTGATGCACACTGGTACAGTAGTTGTAGACATGTCTGAAGGGCACGTTAAGGCATGAACATGTGCTCACGAGGCAGTGCTGAATGTAACACACACAAGGACCTGGACGTCAAGGCACACTGTGCAATGACATTCGGTCAACAGAAGAACATTTTCTTAAAGGGGAACTGCAACCGTTTTAATATTTCCAAAGCCTTTCTTCTCTTTTCAGCATGGAATAAACCTTTACTTGTTCCTTTGCAGCCTACGCATGCTGACGCAGCTCCCTACTTGAACTAAGTAATTACAAAACGACTATGGCTGCACTACAAGTGTGTGCCTGCTGTCAGACTGCATTATGACGTCTGTCTGTTCAGCCAACACAATGATCCACGCCTGGAATTCCACAGCAACGCTGCGGGCAGCTGATCCGGTCTCTGACATGCGACACTGCGGTTCCTCATTCCTTCAGCACCTTTTCACACTGCAGAATGGCAGCTCCCGGCTTTTAGCTCAGCGAAGGTTAAGATGAGATAAAAGCAGACACACAGGAATGCTGCGATTTAACATGGACACGATTTTGTGCTACATTTTTACTTCCGTGCAGATAAGGAGCGTCGCGTTATAGACTATAGCCCTAAAAAAATCTCTTGTCCAGTCAATAAAAACACAGTTAACATTTGATTTTTCTTACATTAACAAGAAGGTAAAAGTGAGCAAGTAACTGCCTGCTTCTAAATCTTAATTTCAGTAACCCCTTAAGCACTTCCCTTGCTGAGAAATTACAAAAGCAGTACACCTACCCTTATTAAAAAAAATTCAGACTTGAACAAAATAAGGGAATCCCCAACACACAAGCTGAAAAGACGAAAGCCTTGAAAGACATGTTACAAAAACAGAATGGACGGCTTAAATAAAACAACTTGTGAAGTAATTCCTATTAATTTTATACGGGTTAACTTTCACCTCAGGCGGAGCAGAATTCTACTTATAACGCAGGCTCCCGGTGGCAACACTTAAAAACAGCTGGACGGTGGCTCTTTCAGAAGCACGCACAAGCACTCAAGCTTCCTTTTAACAAGGAAACATTTTCTGTTCTCGTGCTGCTAGATGCAGCCAGTCTTGACACCTGACACCACCAGCAACAGCACCCGAGTCGCTCTGAAGGTGTGTGTGTGTGTGTCTTTGCTTTTATGGAGAACAACCACTTCCCACAAAGCTAAGAAAACAGGAGAAAGTAGAAAATTTGGGAACGTCACAAGCATTTTTGAAAAGGCAAAACCTGTCCTTATCAGCTCTGTAACTTTGAAAGTTTCAAGCTTCCCTGTGTTTTCAGTCTGCCTTTCCCATCCTTAAAAAAAAGTGTCAGTGATACATCGTCAAAGAAGTGCGAACTGAAACGCTGCGTTTGCAATCGAGGGAGAGCAAGATCACAAGGGCTCATCATGAGATGCGCGAGCAGGCATGCAGACCCCCCGCTCCTGCCGGGAACGCCATGCGAGGACTGGAGGCGCGGGCAGCGCTGACGAGAGCCGGCAGAGAGCGGACGAAGAAAGGTGCCGTTCTCGAAGGAGAGAGGGAGAAGAAAAGGTCCACAGGGACCGGAGCCCCGAGTCGCCGAGGGCAGGGGGCGAGGCAAGCCCTTTTAGTGTTCTGGAAGAGAAGAAAATCCATACTCGAGGCAGACTGGACGGAAGTACACTGCTGGCTCCATCTTCTCAACCGCTTCCCTGCCTGCTGTGAGCCTGGGCAGACTCACCAGGCTCCAGTATTTCTGACAACAGCAACCCAAGGCCAAAGCTGGCCTTCAAGGTAGATGTCTGCTGCATTCGAGTTTGTGCTTTCCTTTTTAATGTACGTCATTACACACATACACCGTATGAACAGTACACACAATCTTCGACGGCATATTCATTTTGTAGATTTCTAATTAACTCAATTAGCAAAACTGTTATGCTCATTGAGACTATTTTATTATATATATATATCTTTCAAAAGAAACCAAACTGCCTCCAAATGCTGACTCTCCTACACATCCCCACACAACACATCTCACTTCTGCTTAGTCTGGGGACCAGGTGTGTAGAATCTGCAGCCTAAAACACCCCTCAGTGTTGAGGACCTTGACATGAGAGCTGTGCTACTTCTTCATATACAGCCTTTAGATAAGGTTTACACCACCTTGTGATGCTGGGAGTTAAGATAAATAACCATTTTATTATGTCTGCATAACCATTTGTGCTTTCACAAGGGTGAATGTCCTTTTTTAACACTTATAAATCCACACTAAAGGCAGAGCACACAGCACTTCAGCTCACACCTGAAGAAGGCTCTACGGCTGAAACGTTGCGTTTTCTTTCTTCTCTCTTCAGCAGGGAATAAACCTATTACTTGTTCCTTTGGAGCACACAGTCTGGTCTTAGCTTTTTTATTGAACTAATTTCTAGATGCTTCAACTTTAACTGTAATAAACACCTTTCTGATGACAGATCAATTTGGAAGAGGTAAACTTACTTTTCAATGGGGCAACAATGGACTGGTATAATTTAGAATGTAATAAATTATGTTAAAGCAACAAATCACCACAATCAGAAGCAAATGAATGTTTTTTCCCCACTGTTGTATTTGACAGGGATAATCTTAGTATTGTATAAGTTCAGACGTTACCGTTTTACTATTCAAGACCCCAGACCATGACTGGAATGGTTGCAAATACGACAAAATCATGTTCGGCATTTCCTTCAGACAATAACAGTGGCTCCGATTTTAAAATACATGCACGATTACTAGCCAGTGCCAAATCGCTCATGTCCACCTGCTACCCCCCCAGACACCACACAACTGTTTTCTGCCCCAGGTGACTCACCTGGCACCCAAACCGCTTGGTAGTGAAGCAGTAAGACAGCAATGGGCCTACTCAGGAACAGTTAGCAAGCACGTAAGCGTATTACACATTGGCCAGGGGCGACTGTGACATGAAGAACAGAGACGAACAGCGAGCAGGGCAGAGTCTATGGTCCAGGCACTGAGCAGTGAAAGCTGCTGACTGAACGCCTCACTGGGGACAGCAGACTGATTCCCGGGAGCAGATTTGCAAGACAAAGTGCGGTTCAGGTTCCTGTGTCCTTCATGGATCCCCGTTCATCAGTGAAGAGATTGTTTGCGTTGCTTGCACATTGTATTTATAGTTCCAAAGCACATGTGCTTCGTCATTTTGCGAAATGCAGATGTTAGTCTCTTTCAATCTGCACTGTGCTTGATGTACCAAACTCTGTCCAAATTCTGAGTGCATAGGAAATGTGTACAGGTGAGTGTTTCAATTTAACTTTCTGAATCCCCAATATAGTTCTGGGAATCACAATTTCTTGCTATGGTACCATTGTTGAATATAAACAGTACCATTAAAAAGTTTTGTATATTTACCAGTTCAACATTTTTTTAGATGCAATAGGTGTATGAAGTAGAAAAAAATGTATGTGGAACAAGCAAACCCCTAGTTTACTTAGCGAAATTAAGGGGTAATTAGAATAAGGTGATTAATCAATCAGGTAAAAGGACTCAGTTTGGGCAGCAAAGTTCTAATAGTCAGAAACATTGTGAGTTAGGCCTTCATCACACAGGTAAACGGATATCTCTTTGATGATTTCAGAGCACCTCAGAATAATTGTGGTTAGTGCTCAACAGTATGAAGAGGATTACAACACCATTTCTGAAAATGTGGGGCCCATCCAGCCACTGTCTTGACAGTCTAAAAACATCAGCGTCTCTACTCCAGAGGGATCATCCTGCTAAGATCTCCACAAGAGCAAAGTGGAAAATCATTCAGGAAAACCACAGAGTAACATCTAAGGATTAGGACCTGATGGCCTCTCTCACTGCAGCTAATGTCTGGCCTGTGTTCATGCCTCAGCCATCAAGGAAAGACAGAATACGAATGATCTTCATTCAAGAATAGACACTACTCTCTAAAAAGAACACTGCCACATGTCTCGGGTTCACCAAAGAGCTTCTGGACGATCCACAAGACTACTGGAAGAACACTCTCTAGATTGATGATTTGCCACCAGTTACTGAACCCAAGCGCTCACATGCTTTTTCATTGGAGGAAATTTACCGTTGGATCATTCTATTAATTAAAATGATCGAGATATATCTTATGTTTGTATTATATGTTTAATCAGAATACTGTCATCTTCTATTAAGACTCTTATGAAGATTAAGTTTTGGATCCACTTAGCAGAACAGACATTTTTCTCAGCAGTGTGCATGGTATCACAAATAGCTCTGAAAGCAGCCAGACTCCACCTGCTTGTTGTTTTCATCCTGCTGAGCCTGTAATAGCCCTGCACTACTAGGAAAGCTCTAACGACCGCAAACCGTTTTTGCAGAAGGTTCAACACCAAAACGAGACGCACCCCGCGCGCAAACAAGACTTTGCCCATCGCCGTCATCGGCCTACCACGACCAGAACTTTCCAGGGGTGTCCTCCCTCACACACTCCTGCAGCAATTCAGAGAACAACCTGGCAGCTGACCGTGTCTAGTGCACTGCACCACGCGTAGCTCATGGCTTTAGTACAGCAGGCAGGGCGATTTCATTTATTTCCAGGTCTCGGGCTGCGAAGCAGAACAGTGCAGCTTTTTCTTGGGAGCTGCAGGTATCCCAGTATCCCGCAGTATTCTTTGCTGACATTCAGAGAGGGGATGGCGATTCCTGATCGGGTGCGATTCCGTTTTCCCACTGTTATACTCGGCACATTATTTCGTACGCCGTTGATATGCGTTCGCTCGCCATTAAACCGGACTTCTAAATCCCGTTGTTATGTCTGACATTATGCAATCCTCACACAGAGCCAATCTCCCCTATCACAACTCTTGCAATTTGCGTTTTTGCAAAGTCACTACCACAGACGAAGGATTCTGCCCATATAGCACAGCACAACTGCTTAACACTGAAAACTCAATAAGTCAACTAGATGCAAAGGCAGATGAGGTTTCTAAACGGTAAGTTAGAGACTTCTCGTACCTAAAAGTATGCTGCAGAGCTTGGCGAGGAGTCCTTTTTGTTCAGGTCAGTAAGATGGGCAGCAGTACAGAACCAGAAAGTTGACCGCGAGACTGCTGCACGTCTCATATACATGTATATGTAGCGCCTAACAAAATTCAGGTATCTAAAAATACATGTGCTTATTTCATCCCTAACATCCGTCTGCCAGTCTCCTGCTCATGGTGAATCCATAAAGCAACAGACTAGGAACAGAAAGCGGGACGACAGCGAAGCTCTCTCTCGCTCAGCAGGTTCTTCCAATCCTCCCAGCACTGGCAGCAAGGAATTTCACTTTCCGGTATAATCACTGGAAAGGGAACCCCTGCTGCGTGCTGCTGCTCCGGTCATGAGCTCGCCATCCTGACCACCACACACTGCAGAAGCAGCTACAGCACAACGGCGTTGTGAACTGCAAGTTACGACATACGGTAGCGATCACGAAGAGGCACAAAAAACCTACAAAAGTCATTCAATGAGGAAGCTGAGATTTGCAAAAATATAGCACCAACAGCACAGGCTCACTCTGTTAAGAGAGAATGACTTTTGGGTACTCGGTATCATATGTGGCGGCGAGATGTGCTGACACATCAGCAGCAGTCATGCTTCATTTTGTACTATATTGCATGATTCACAGTTCTGTTTTTCACCTCATCTGCTGTGCAGTGAGGCTGCTGGTGCTGAATATCTGTCACTTGTCACCCAGGTGAGTACCATACTTCAGTCCTGAATGAAGTAGGTCCCCCCCTAGAAATTGCATCACATACATGCAATTCAATTTATCCAAAAATATCTTGTATCTGAAACGGACCCAGCATCTTTAAGAATTTCTAAACTGACACTCAGCATCTTTGCTTCTTTTAACCCAGACAAACAGCTTAATGCTTAAAGCTTTTACAAAACGTTTAAGCTTTTATTATTATTGATTTTTTTGGAGGGTTGCAATGCAAGTTTGTGTCTGTGGTTAATGCTATAATTTGCTTGACAGTTCAAAAACACAGTGTGAAAAATTCTGAGAAGTCACAAGGAAAAAGTATAATATACTTAATTATACCACCTTACTAAGAAGTCAGTTTAAAGACCAATGACTTTTACAGCCGGGCAGTGCAAATTTACTTTCTTAAAATCAGATTCGCCACGGTGAAGTTCACAAAACTAGATAATTATCACAAACACCACAAACACGCGATTAGCTACTGTATATACTCCAAACACAATGAATACTTCTTATATGCCTTCCCAGTACATTATGTGATCTTTGCTTATGCTACAAAGAAACAGCTTGTGTGGCTGTGGCTTATGTTTCCCAACATCTCCCAGTTGTAGGACAACACTTTCCTAAAGCAGACATAACGGAGAGAAAAAGAACTGAAACATTATCATCTTAACCAGTTTGCAGAAGAGGGTGAAACAAATCTCAGAGCAGTTCCTTTACCTGTACTCAATGGGACATGGGTGGGTTTGGACAACTCTCTGCACATCACACACCTCATCATCTAACACCTGACCCAGGTATATCCGCGTCTGCACCCAGCAGATACACTCGAAAAGGGAGAGAGGTGTCCTGGCCTCTGTACTCTCCCCCATCACCAGTCACAGATAGGCTATTTTTTAATGAATCTTACTTGAGTAGTCCAAAATCAATCTCATCAGGGGGGGGAAAAATACGTAAGAAAGCTTAAAGAACTTAATTTTTCCACTCCTAGAAAAAGGAAGCCGGGACCTCAAGAGAGTGATCCATATCCAATCTGCAGATCCAATTCTAACCCAACTCCAGTGGCCCACAGCTCTTCCTCCAGACTCTCCTGCTGTGCAGTGATCCTCATAGCCAGGGCTCTGCACAGCCCCACAGCACAGGGTAGGATACGTGTAGAGTTCCATGTATCGAGACTTGGCCATGCTCTGTCTGGTATAGACCTGCTGTATTCCCGCTCGAAGATCATCCCAGATCTGGTCCAGCCCAATCTGTTTCAGCCCATGCGGGTTCTGACTTCTGTTCGACGACATCCTCTGTCCCTTTCCGTCGTTTTTTCTTTTTTTGCTACCGGTTTTAAATATTCCTTCCTTTTAAACGAGACAATTAAAAGCTACTCCCCCATGAGGCGCAGCGCTGAAGAAACAACCACGTCACCCCCCCCCCCAAAAAAAAGTATTAAAAAAATCCCGTCCTTTCCTCCAAAACACGTGTGGCGGCTTCAGCAGTTGCCCCGCGAAACAAGCGTTAAGAGCCCACGTCACCAGAGGACCTGCAAGAAACAAGAGGAAAACAAAAACACAAATCAAACTTCGGACTCTGCAAGCTTTCCGTGTTGTTCTGCTCTTTGATGATGTGCTAAAATGCTCAGTGTCCTTAAGTTAAAGCACTGCTGTCAGTAAAGCACTAAAGCACTTTACAGCACTAAATATAAATCAAGTGACACTGCATTAAAACTGTACTATACACTGGTAAGGCCTCGTGTAGCATACTGTGGACAACTGTGGCCACCACGTTGGGGGAAAAAATGCCTCTGCTCTGGAATCAGTCCAGGAGAAGAGTTCCAGGGCTTAAGGTGTAGGTATGACCCCGCAGGTGGAAGGAACAGAACCTTTTTATTCTTCAAGACTAGACTGGAAGAAGAGTATGAGACCTGATACAAGAATTCAAAACCTCAAAGTTCAATTAACTGTGAACATTTAAAACTGCGAACAGGAGGCGCTTCTTGACACAAGTGGTTGTGGGGACAGGGAAACGATGCTAACTACCCAACAGGCTAGAGGGGCCCGATGGCCTCCTTTCGTGTGCGTCTATTCCTATGTTGTGTGAAAACAGCGATGAGACAGAAGTCGATGCTCCTTCAACAACTTTACCACGCAGTACATGCAGAAGGCTGCCAACATCACCAAGCAGTGTCTAAAACACTTCACATGGCATTTGCATTACAAAAACACTCAAACTACTTAATAGTGTTATTTAGCTGAAACCCTAAGAACCTTTGGCAGAAGTGTCCGTCTGTGATTCCGTACAGAAAATATTTCAGCAAAACCATAGTGGATTTTTTACAGTTCTCGAACGGTCACTCGCTGATAATTTTTTGTTTTATCTTAAGTTGTCAATGATAAAAAAGTTAACTGTTTTTCAACAACTGCTTGGCGATTGTTACTTTACAGTTCAACGCAGCAAGACAGTGACAACAACATCGACAGTTTAAACTAGAAAAATAATTGTAGGTGGGCACACTGGCGAAAATTAACATTGTAATGTTAAGAAAAAACGATGCAGAGAAACAGGGACTTAGATGTGACAAAAAATGACAGGAGTTCAGATCAAGGAAAATGCTCAAGATGAAACAGCTCATTTTCAACACACTAAGCACTGGTTAAAAAGCATGAAACAGGGTGTTAAGTTCAGGATTTTCACAACACAAACAGGTAAAACTTTAAATTCTACCCGTTTGGTTACACAAGTACGAACTGGCTACACTAATTTGGGACAGTTCATGTTCCGAAGGTGCAAAAACTGTATGTTGCAGACTGCTCATCTATTATAAGTATAAAAAAGCAGAGAAAAAAAAGAAAAGCCAAGTACATTTGACACACCTGTTCCCACTGAACTTGATTAAGAAAAAAGAAACAATTCTGTTTAACAGCTTTAATTTTAAAATGTAATAACATGAAAATTGTGGTGTAAAACATTTTTGTGTTTTTAATTTTAGCAGTATTCCACTATGGCTTTTATTTTTTTTGTAGAAGATGAAAACACTTCAAACCCAAAGTCTTGTCTTACTTAAACTACGCCGTTGTCTGTCTATTTAAATTACAAGGACTCTTATTTTAAGAAACAATGGTAAATATAAAGTACTTGGAAATGCAAGACGTAATTTCTCATTCTCAAAAGAAGATGTTATCATTATCTAATGTATCTTACTGACAGAGCCTGTCTGTGCTCTTCTGTATCAGACAAAAGTAATCTATTTTCTCATTATCAAAACTACTGAGAGGCTCCTTCGACAGCATGTATCAGCAGTGACTTTTCCTCTCACCAGGGTCTGTGAGAAGTCTGTGCTTGATTTCCTCCTGCAAACTGAAGAGGAAAATAGGAAATAACAATAATGATTAAAAACAAAACAGTAGAAACAAACAACCTCAATCCTTTGAAGAGTTGGACCTGCCTTTCTATGCACTTTTTTTTTTTAAATGTAAAGGCATTAACACGTGTACTTACATAGATGAAAAGTGTAAGTGATATGCGTATGAGATCTCTGAATACAACTGAAAAAATGTTTTACACAACTGGAAAAACGGTTACAATTTAGAAAATACGATGCCAAAAATTAAGATAACAGTAACATGGATCTCAGAACTACTTGGCAACTTTGCTAACATACAACTTAAATGGTGAAATTATACCATCGACTAAATAATTTTTCAGATACAGAGCCACCAGATCACAATAAGAAACCCTTCAACAGTAACCTAGGAAAAAAAATCAATGCACAGATCTGACCACTGAGGGCGATTAAACACAATGTACCGATAGTACTTCAGGTAGCCTCCTGCTGTTTTTCTAAACCGAATACCAGAGAACCAGAAAGTGTGCAGGTGTAACTAATATTTGATGGGGAAATCTGAAACTTGCACATCAAGTGTGATCAGAGCTGGAATTTTACTGAAGTATCCAGAAACGATAACTCTCATCTATCAACCAGCCACTAAAAGTCTATTTGCAACACAAGCATGTTTGCAGTTAACATATATCAGGTGTGATGCCTGGCTTGTATACTGCATTCGTGTTGGTGGTGCTACTGCGCATGTTGCCCATTCAAACTGGTAAAAAGAAAACCCAGCAAAAGTGCTCGTTTAACTTTAGCTTTTTAGATTCTGTACTGATGGTGCTATTGAATGATTTGCCCGAACAGAACATAGGTTATAAAACTTAAAAGTGAATTGCTAAATTTTCCATCACTAACGTCTGCACTTCAGCTAACGAAAAAGTATATAGTTTCATCTAAGGAGAAAATTAACGAAAAGTACAAAACTACAGGGACGACAGGAATAATTCATGGACGGCTGAGTCTTTAATGTCTGAGGATCTTTAACATTTAATTCAACGTGAATTTGCTCACTCCTGTCTTTTAAAAGCTGGAGGAACCTAATCTCTGACTTTTTAAAATTTAAGCTAGTATGTTTTTTTTGCACGGTCATCAAATGATTTCGTGCGTGCGGTGCCCATGAAAGAAAGTTAACTTGCAAGTGTGCAGAAAGACCTACACTGACGTCTGGAGGGAGACGGGAGCGTCCGATGCTGCCGAATTATGCAAGGCAATGAATTTAACTATTGATAAGCAGCCATTCACCATTCTCCAGCGACACAGGTATCCAAAGTTAGCTCATCGCGCTCCTTGACGCAAACATTGCATGTGGACTAGAACTGATCACCACAGTGCAATATATTTTGTATTTTCCAGCCTAACGGAGAATATTCAGATCCATTGCAAGTTTCAACTAGAAACAGCACAGCTGCGCACTGGGCTAAATACCACCACTGGGAAATTAACCCGGC
Source organism: Atractosteus spatula (assembly GCF_055471065.1). Taxonomy (NCBI): domain Eukaryota; kingdom Metazoa; phylum Chordata; class Actinopteri; order Semionotiformes; family Lepisosteidae; genus Atractosteus; species Atractosteus spatula. The sequence goes on from NC_142711.1 coordinate 62,569,303, forward strand.
GTGTGCAAAGTTAGATGTGGATCACTTTCCTCATCTGACTGCAGAAGGCGGATATCAAATGAGCAGAAAACAACGATGGGATACTTCCCACTCTGTTGACACTCAAAACTGAGCCGCAGGGCAGTTCTTCGTCCACAGTCACGGAATTCTAAACAAAGCCTTCACACGACATCGGAATGACTCGTTCGACGCGTTCCTGTACAGTGGCAAGCTGCAACCTCTTCTCCCATGACTGGAAGACGGGCATATCAAGTTCCTCTCAATCTCAGGGCTGACAGATTCGCCCCAGCTGGGTGACTAAGCAGTCGGTGGAAGGGAGGACTGACACTGAATGGTCCCAGTGTGACAGGCTGTGGTTCAGCCGCGCTCGGTGCCATGCCTGTGCCGGGGACTAAGGATCTCGCCCAGACTGACAGGAAGTGGCGCAGACTGGGTTTTCCTCCGACTAAGAACAAGAGCCTGCCTTACCGCACGCCTCCCATTTTTCCTCACGTGGGCAAAAAAAAGTACTTAACAGCACCTTCGAAAGAGAAACAATTTGTTACTGTGCAACGGTACCCTGGCAGCGGCAGCAACACTGAAGTCCAGACCGAAGGATTGCCAGATGAGAAGCCTTGCAAAATCGCGGCTGGAGGACAGAGCAGCTGGGACAGAAGGCAACAAAGCAACAAACACCAAAGGGGCTACAGACACCGAAGCACCTGCACTCTTTTAACAAACATTAGGCAATTCCCTTATACTACAAGATCAGAATAATACAGGCGTTGCAGACAGAAAGCAACTCAAGTACCTGGGAGTAATGAAGATTGCTGAAGTGAGATATATGCCTGCAAATTAACCTGATGAAAAACAAAGTGAATCAAGTCCCACTCACCCTTACTACAAGTGGAAACATGTAACATGTGGGGGATGATTTCCACACACGCCAGCCCACATTTATTTTATGGTAACAACAGAATCACAAAACATTCTTCTATTCAGAATTTAAATAAAAACAGGCCTGTTGTTTTCCAAAATGTATAATTACATTCTGCACATGCACTCCGAATACTCTCTGCAGTGGCATTACATCTAAAGCAGCCAAAAGCATCTTTAGGCCGCAGTGCACAGAAGCAGTAAGGATCATCCACTGTGTGTTGAGCAGAAAATATTCAAGCAAACAATGCACAGTTTCCAATATTTACCATTTCTTGGGGTAAGCACAAAAAGATTTCCTTCTACGGCCCTAGGACTTGAACAAAGCATAAAAAACCTTGCGACTCGCAGGTGTAACCTGCAAGGCCTGGCGTGCATGGCTTTCGGAAACAAACACAACATGTGATTAACGACCAAGCAGTCACCACGCTGTCGGAATGAGTGTCTGAGCAAGCGCACGGGCCGCGCTGCTCAGCTCCTGGACAAGAACGGGCTGTGAAGCCGTGTGTTCTACTGGGTGCCACCGTTAGCTCGACGCGCTCTGTGACCCTGGCCAACAGCTGGAGCCGTCCTCTCGTGAGCTGGCTGGGAGAGGTAGCAGAACTTCCACCAAGTGGGCTTCTGCACTCACAAACAAAAATCTACGAACAATGTTTCCCTCTCAAACTGCTCTGTAACTGTTTATTAACCCACATAAAAACAGTTAGAGGCATTAAAAATGCAACAAATGCTATTGGTTCCAATTATAATTTGACACGTCTTTAACTGCGATCTCCTGGAGGCAGCCTGAACACGTTCAGGGTTAGAAAAGACTTTTAACCATGCTGCCATAAAATGTATCAGGGCAAGTTCCATTCAGGAAGTTCTAATCCTTATATTGTTCTGAATTTAATACATCAGATTCACAAGACTTACATACAACCTGCAAACAATCCTTACACAAAACATTTATGATGTTTGTATCCACCTTTATCTTTTAAAAAGCCAACTAGATGGGAGAAATACACGTATATTTGATCAAATTTCCATGTACAAAGGGCAGCTTGGAGAATAAGCTTTTAGGCACAATTCCAGCCTTACCAGACCTTGTGAAAATCTAAGAGGCTGTAGTGAAAGATGGAAGCATTTCAACTCGGATTTTAACCAACAATAACGATAACGATAACCAACAACAAATCTGATCAGGGTTGCAATGCAACATTAAATCTTTATGGTATGAGATTTAACAGAGTGGATAAAACTGTAAAGTTCTTATCTAAGCACTGTAGAAAATACTGCTGCAATCAATACATAGAAGACCACTGGTATAAATGTAGTCTTCCCTTGCTGTCTACTCAATCCTGAATTCTGAGCTCCATTCTTCAGCAAGGCTTGTTCCTAAAGGAAGCAGGTGAGCCACAGGTCAGCAAAATCTTTAATCTCATAAAAAGACTTTTCAGCGGAGGCTCCGGCACTCTGACAGAAACACTCTCTGCCACTGGGTCAGCAATATATATACGAAGAGCTGGCTCCCGTCCACGCTGACACAGATCAGAGATCAGTGGAGACTGTCTGCCTGGGAGCTCTGCAATCCTGTGATCTCGAGCTCAGGAAACCGATTTTTAAATCCCTCTCTACAAGGAAGGAGACAGAACCCTGTCCTTATTCAGGTCAATAGTCTGCCCCCGCCAAGATAATCCCATTCCCTCCAATCCCAGGAAACACTGGCCTGGTATCCCAGACTCCATAATACAACATCCAGATAAACTTTTTTCTCTCATTTGTATGCAAGACAACAAATCTGTGTACTATAAGTGCAAATCTTTATTAACCCTTTCTGTATTAAGCATTTCCACCTGTTTTGACTAAGCACTATCCAAATCCAAACCCTTCGCTCACAATCAAACCACCTTGTATGAACAAACTTCCAGCAGGTAGAAAAAAGGCTAAATGTGAACTATAACAGTATCGACAAAATAATGAATAGGCTTATTCCATGCTGAAAAGAGAAGAAAGAAAACAACGTTTCGGCTGTGAAGCCTTCTTCAGGTGTAAGCAAGACCTCACACCCGAAGAAGGCTCCACAGCCGAAACGTTGTTTTCTTTCTTCTCTTTTTAGCATGGAATAAGCCTATTACTTGTTCCTTTGAAGCCTACGCATGCTGGCGCAGCTACCCACTTGAACTACTTGACAAAATAATGCTGACTTCGCACACATGGACAATTCAGCAGCCCATTTTAAAATGTAGACCGATTCCTAGGCACCTGTTGCCTGGAAATGACATGGCTGCTGCTAATTAGGTAACAACAAATAGGCATTGTACTTCCTCCCTGCTGTCGCTAACTTCTCTTCTGCTCACCACAACCTGGTGCTATACGAATCTATGCTAATCCTGGATCACCAGACAATTACCCCCGTTAAGACCAAAAACAGGAAAGAGTCTCAGGAGTTAAATAATTGGTTAATTTGGCAGACTCTGACAAACACCAGTCCCAGACGTGCTTACCTCAACTAACATTAGCTAAACCCCGGATTAGGGATAATGAGGGTGTGTGAAACCACTGGTACAGCGGGTTAGCGAGCACGCAGAGTAAAGTGCTTTACAAAACGTGCCGACTCAACACTCAGTGGTGGTCACCTGGGAACCGAAACACACAGTGACCATACCAGAACACCCGAAAAACACCGGAAAAGGTTAACTGCTCGTTCACCTCAGGAGCACTCTGGCTTAATCATTAACTTCTTTCATGAGAACCGATACATTTCATGCTTTTTTGCTTTTTGTTTTCAACCTATTTCAGTATAGCTTGACTGTTCTTTGGAACACAAACTGCTGAATGGCCTTAATCCTCATTAATTTGGAATATTTTAGGCAGACGCCATTATCAAGCACACCGTCATCCGAAAACCAAGAGAAAGGGGTTTTCGCAGCATAGTCAAGACTACGGTCACATCGGTGATAGTGGGCACTGCCATGATCACAAACTTAGTCAACTATAAAAACACTTTCACTGTAACACTTGAAGACAATTGTTTCTTAAAGAAACTGTATCGATTGTAAAAAAGTTTTTTTCCATTTAAAAGCCAATTAAACTACTGCCAGTCAGAACCAAGACTACAGGAAAATTTCAGTACAAAAAAAACACTGTATCCCATTCCATCACAAAACACTGGGTATTAGTGGAAAATGTTTACAGGCTTTGGAATTCTCCCAAAACTATGGAATGTCCAAGTTTTCCTCCAGCACAAAACTCCCATTTAAGCTTGTTCTTGTGAAATAACTTCCTGGGATGTCTTAGCATGAGGGAAAATGCATTTCCATCTATGATAAAAGTGAAGGGTCGGGTCTCTTACAAAGTTTGGAAATGCTCCAAATTAAATTAAAGGTTTAATTAAATTGCAAGGAAACCTTTAAAATGAATAAAACGATTTAATCCTCTTTTTATAGACTAAGCATCTTGTCTTTTCGGTCAGAAAGAAATTTAATTTACCGCTTCAAGAGCCCCCACACACACACTTGGAGTCTACATCAAATCGCTCGCGTTCCGCAAAAGAGCACAGAAGCAAATGAGAGAAATGGGAAGCAAAAATTCCTCAAACCCTCAGTCCACTCACACACAGTGGTACAGCACTTAAAGCTTAAAAGGTTTCAGAACCACGGCAGGAAACCAAATCTCACTTAAAATGAGAACTAAAAACTCACAACCAGGCTAATGCAGTCTCTTAAAACAAACAAAGCTGTTTCTTTTGATGGTTATGACATAAAGCGACTGTTTTCCAGCACCTTTTCTGAAGGACAGGATAGTGCTTAGTAAGGACCCACTCCACCCATGAACAGCACAACCACACTACGATCTGACTACATGAGGTTCCCACCCACTGTGACTTAAGCTCACGATTCTTACGTTACGTCAGACAAAAGCAGGAGGTGTAAAGGTGCTGTTCCAGGAAAGCTTCTCCCCCTTAATGGGGAATTAAATTGACCGAAGTGATGTAGACCAAAGGGTAAAGGCACCCTAGACACAGAAGCAGTGCAGTTCCAGGGAGATGAAGAGGCACTGACTGCCTCGCCTGCTCGCTCAGCCAGATGTGCACAGCGGCTGAGCGCGGCCAGCCATTGCTTCTCTCAGCCACGCCCCTGCACGCTCTCTTACAGGTGACAGTGCAGCACTGAGCACTTCTCCTCCGCCTGCGCTCGTCTCCGTCGCAGAACCGGCAGCGCCTCAGGACACCCACCAGAAACACGAGGAGGCTCAGCCCGGGCTGCTGAGGCAGGTCATTCGCCAAAGAACGCGCGTCAGAGGAAACGGCTTGTAAGAACTTTGCCTGCGGCTCAGCAAGCCAGTATTTTACAAACAGAAAACGAGCACATACCTCGCCCTCCAAAAGGAATGCTGCCGTCCGATTTTCAATCTTCAGAAACAGAAAATTGCTCACAATTTGTCTATAAATCCCTCTGCTGGCAGTATGCTGCCAATCGGAGCCAGCGTTTCTTCCGCTACGTAAACACAGCTTTGCTGGTACTGGAAACAGACCTCTTGGTAAACAAGCTCCTTTGGACATTTTGATGTCCCAGCCGCTCCTGCACAGCAGAATGACTTTCCCAGGCTTGCGACACACGGAGCTCATGTGAGAACGCCAGCGTCCAGGAATAAACCCACGCCCGTCCAATCTTGGGGGGCTGTAATTTGATTTCGCCCAGGGATGCGAAACATTTCATCAGGGTCAGCTGCAAGCAGGGCCCAGGGACGAGAGCAGCATCGCCGCTGGCACGCCGACGCGCAGGACAGCACGCGCTCAAGAAGATTAAGGACCGGCCTGAACATCAAACCCCCCTCCTGCGGGCCATTTCAAAGTGTCTTTTCCGGTTTAGTAAAGCTTTGGAAGAGCCTCATGACACAAGGCAATGAAAGACTGGTCATTCTAACCCGTCCTCAACCACAAATGTATTATCCTCATCGCTACACTGTATAACAACAAGAGCAGAGCAGGTCTGTACAGACCTCAGGAATGGACAGGTCACGTAAAGCACTCCTACCCCTTTTCTGTACATAATGGGAATACGTACTCGGTCTTCAAATCACAAATGGGTCATGTTCCAGAATACTTCTGAAACCTTTGACACGCGCCAGAATCCTCTCTCTGATCTTAGTAACCGGCAGACGTTTATGCCCAAGAGCACTGGCAACACCAGGCAGTCTCACCTTCGCGACTCCTCCTGACCTCCACTTTTTATTTCAGAGGTTGCCGTCCTCCTCGTCCTCCGAACCGTCGCGTCCGTCAGCCATTCTGAGGGGCCATTAACACACCAAGAGAACCCAACTCGCAGAGCAAAAGCCAGATGTCAATGCGACCAGTACCGGGCTGCCACCAAGTGAGCAGCTCGCTGGACCCAGTAACCCTGAGCCAGCAGGGGGCGAGCCTCACCATGCGACTTTCTTCTTTCTTATGGGAACCAGTTGGCACCTTGATCACTCGTACCTTGAGCACAGATTGCGACAGCTCATGGTAAAAACCGCTATCGGTACTCAACACCGCCCGCCTGCGGAACACAGGCCTTCCGCACCCACGCTGCGAGCTTCTGCTCCTGAACTTCGCTCCACTGAAGATGAAAATGCTCTCTCAGAAGTTTCTTACAGCAGCGAACAAACCTCTGCAGGGGGCACCAGGCGTCTGCGTGGAGACGGGGCCGAGCAGGGCTGTCACCCCTACATGATACAAATACCGTTTCTTACTTGATTTGGCAGCTTGTGTTAACATGTCAATTGCATGCAAGTTACTTTCATCCATTTGCTTCTGTCCACAAGACCGAATACGTATCAGTTTGCTACGCTGCAGCCTCCCGGAGGATCCCGAGTGTAGATTTTTTAAACTCGGCCTTGAAATCCTTTCAGTGCCATATGTGCTTACTTCAAGGCCCCCCAGGGGAATACAGCTCGATCGCACAAAGGGGAAACACTGCTGTAAACGACACGGCTCGATACATGCAGCCTGAAAGGGATGAACCCCTTCTAGGAAGTGGAAAAGGGCAGAATCATTCCATCACATTAAGTAAATTCATCCCACTGCAGAAACCACTAATTACTTTCAAAACGGGGCAACCTGATGCAATATGCTATTGCTGAAAACAATGTACACTATTGTTAAGATCAACAAACTACAACTAGAATTGAAAAAAGGAGGAGCTTACAAAATCTGATTAGTCTGGCTCCTCAGAAGCTGCTCCCAAACTAGAAAATGACTTGTCACTCACTCGCTATCTCCCCCACTCTGGGGCCTGCACCAGGGCGCCCCCACGCTCCCTCTAGGGTCCTAAATATTTTGTTTATATCTAAATATCCAGAGCTCTTGCTTGCTTGTTTGGATTCTCCCTTTAAGTCAAAGGACCAATACCACCACCAACATGGCAACACACGAGTCTGGAAAGACTCTGAAAAATGTTGATTTAAAATTTGAAATAATTTACAATCATTTCATTAATTGTCAGAGAGTCTATAATATATCCTGGTTACAGTCATATAGCTGGTGCTCATGACTCAAAGTATTTACTGCAGCAGAGAGATGACAGGAAGGTTACTTGACATTTTCAAGCATACGATTCCTCTGCCTTAATAAGACTCGCCCACTATTATTTCGATACAGAAAGACAAAAACAAGTCAGTTGTTTTCACACCCAGTGAACTAGTTCTGAGAGTGCAAAGTGCAGACAAAAGCATAAAACACATTAAAGAGGGAAACAATACGTTTTAATTACCTATGAAGGTTATACAAACCTCAGGCCTGTGGTTATGAATGAATAATAATGTCTTGTTTATATGGTGCATTTCACCCCCAATATCTTTGCATGTAGAATGGGACTTCTTTCATCCACCACTGAAGTGCAGCACCTATGCACTACAACAGGAAGGAATGTGAGAAATTACTTTTCCAAGAGAACAGTGGAGAACTGTATAGTGCCAGAGTGGAATTTACACAGGACAATGGGATTAAAAACCCTAACGTTTAAGAAAGGCGCCAGAGGGTCTTCAATGTACAAGCAACCAGGATCTCGGTAAAATGTTTCACCAGAAGGACTGCACCTCCTGCAACACTGGTTGCAACACTCGCCAGACTGGAGAGTCTGGTCCAGAGGGAAGAGCACCCCCAACTGGTCCACCAGCAGCAGCCTGATCTTCCCGGGAGGTCTCCCATCCCGAGATCACGGAGGCAGTGACACCGATGTGAGCTTCTGTCCCGCACACACAGGGCGATGGGCCATCACAGCAAATGAATGATTTTGATTTTTAAAAATATCAACACCCCCTTAACAGCATTCAGAGTTCCCCTTGGACCGCTTGAAGGGTATCTACAACAACAATACATGTTACAAGCTCTGCAGAGCTATAAGCTTAGAAACTCTCTTTATATATATGTGCTCTCAAACATGACATTGTAAACTAGCTTTATAGTCTTGCCTATCTTTTTAGTCAGCTGACTCTGATACATACACAGCAGTGTGCGTTTAATGCACTTCTGATCTACTACTTCAGCCTTAAAAACAGAAGTTTCACCTGGGGGAAACTAGTAGGTTTTTCTCTGATTGTTTTCTTCTGCTTTGCACTTATTCACAGTTAATAGACAAGACAACAATGATTTAATACACAAGCTAGCTCGATCATTGTCAAGATAAGAAATCAATTAATCAGCATCCCAGAAAACTAAAACTCTCAGCACTGTGCAAAATGAAATATTTGACATGTTAGTTCTTCAAATAGAGATAATTCGGTCTGTTTTTGGTAAACTATAACTGGTTTTGAAAAGCAAGTTAAGTATAGACAACAATCATGTGTAACCGATAGTGCTATTTATAAAGCCAGAGTAAAGACTAGTAAAATCTTCAGACATGCACTGTCTAAGTGCTTCCTTCAATTATTTAACTATCATAATTTCTCAGTTTTTGACTTTTTCCACTTCAAAGTTAAATTAAGCTTTTGTATCTCTTTGTATTCTGCGATACTTCTGATGGGACATACTGTATGTCTCACATGAAGCCAATCTTAAAGTATCCTAATCAAAGTGAAACAACGTTTGAGGAGTCTTCAATATGAAACACTAAAGACACATTGCTATTACACTTTTTTTTTTACACAAACCTTTCACTTAAAAGTCAGCACGGACATACCAGACTTCAATATTTTGCAAAAACCCTTTATCTTTAACCTCAGATTTTATCATAACATATTGCCTGAAGAAAGCTACATATGCATCATATCATCAAGATCTAAAGGAGCTTCATTAGAAAGCTCAGAATGATTTCACAGAAGTACAACCACCCTCTGGGCTCACTCTTAACATGATTACACTGTTTGGACAGGAAGATTGGGAAAATCATATTCTTCATGCGTATTTCTTCACCCTTTTAATGAATGTATGAGAGAGCTAAGACAGGACAAGGCATGCAGCCCTACTCTCATTTTCATGACTCAAGATTAGATGAGACACAGGAGGTCTCTGCTGTACAGCAATAATAACAAGGTCTCCTCTTCCACCATTTGCCCCAAAAGTGAGTCTTTCTGGCCGACAAAAGAATCCTCAAGGATGAATGTGCAGTCTTGATATTTCTCTCTGCGTCAGGGGCTATGGGCATGATGTCTTGCTGAAGGCCTCTAGGAAAACACTGCACGAAAGTTATTAAGTCTCACCACATGCCTTCACAGTACCATGTTCACATATTCACAACACACACCCACCCGGTAATGTGAATTGACTGAAGCACCGGGTTTCCAGAAAAATGGACGTTACACAAAAGACTGTCAGCAAAGTTTAGAAAAAAACAGCAAAACAAATGTTGAAACCCTAGTCTACTTTATCTGCTATGCTCATTATATGGGACGCATCACTTTCACAGTAAGATGACTTTCAGTTATTCCAAGTGGCAAAAGTTACTCCCCCCCAAATATATATATATAGGGCACACATATACAGAGCAAAACTCTAAATTTTCCTGAAATGCATTCCATATGCATCAAAACAACAGCTAAACACTGACACAATCTCTGCGAAATTCCTTCGATGCACGCTGACATTTTTTCACAGAATGATTTGCTGAGCAGAGGAGATGCGCATCCTGCATGACCCCGCGGTCTTTGGGAAGAATGCCCACGAAGCACGGGGACAGGACGCCAGCTGGACGAACACAGCCGCAGGCACTCCCACTACAAGTCATGAGCTCCCAGTGAAGTACTGGCCTGGCACGAGGAAGAACTGCAGGCTCGCACCTCGTCTGGCCAAAATCTAGAGTAACACAGACATGACCACTTCCTCTGGGCTCACCTGCCACCTGCCTAAATAGTGGTTTGCAAACATGGTCATTAAGGATGACACGACTGAAAGGTTAAATACTTAATGTTTCTTAAAGTACGCTGCAGCCTTCCTCCCAAAAAACACAAAAATAAAGTCTGCTCATCTCTAAAAGAGTTCTTAATACATGTAAAAGCTAACATAATACATAGAAGACTTAAGGCAAAGTTGCATTACCTGTCTTGACAGTGAAACTAACATTTCTTAAATCTTCTATATTTTTTTAGCTCCTCAGGATAATTACAATCCTCACTTCCCCTCCATCTATTTTTAAGCTCCACCTAACCCTCACCTGGATTGGTGCTTTTAAAGCATTTTAAATCATTCAATAGCTCTCAGGGTAAAAATAGGTCACTGCAGGTGTTTGCTGGGCTGTGCACTGCTTCTGTGTTCGCTGTTAGAGAAGCGTTAGGGAGAGGATTTACACCATGGGGGCTGGTAAAGACCAGGTGTGCTCACACGGCTGTCAGGACTAAGGCAACAGCATCACCATTTTCCCCTTAACACAATGCAGTGCTGTTTCAAAAATCAATCTTCTTTGAGCTTAAAGCTAGGAGCCAGACCCAGGCCAGCCCTCCGCACAGTGCCTCGGCCCTGCTGACAGGACGAGATGGGCAGGCTGCCTTCCTCTCTCCCCCCTTCAAAGCAAGGGTGTGCAGCAGAGAGTCAAGCTGATCAGCGACAGGCCCTTCAAAACTACAATATTTCTGACTCACATCTGTAAAATCACTCACAGAAACCTGAAATCCAGGATCAGCTGCTTGATGCAGTATTTATAATAAAAGAACTTATAGGTGGCGCAGCGGTTAGCACTGCTGCCTCACAGAGCTGGGCCCTGGGCTCAGTGCCGAGCCTGGGGTGCTGCCTGCATGGAGTGTGCATGTTCCCCCTGCGTTTCCTCCAGATGCCCTGTCGCGAGTGTGTGTGTGTCCAGATTGTATCCTCCCACTGCTTGCCAGGATAGGCTCCGGCTCCCCCGCAACCCTTAACAGGAGGAAGCGATGAGAAAATGGATGGCTGGATAAAGTGCTTATATTGGGAGAAGTTCACTTCAGTTGAGCATGCCACCCCTGGCAGAGAAACACACACCACACTGACTTGTGAGGGGTTACAGAACAATACTTTTCACGCAGACAACACTCCTGTGCATCTCAGCACTCTCCACGTTGTCAAGGTCTCTCTATTGTGCTTAAAGTGGTGTCTATTAACAGACCACAACTAAAAAGTTCCCTTCTTTCCCAAGGATACAGTGTCATGTAATGACAATTACAGGGCTGTTTTGTCTCATACTTACTAGCTAAACAAGCTTGCTAAATCATAACCTTTTGGGAACAGTTCTGGAGTGTTTAATTAGGTAGTCTATCACTTCTTAGTCAATGTAACATCAGCACTGTGAACAGAAATGAATGTCCTGGTTCACCTGTTAGTGTTGCAACGGTTTTTGGTAGAAATGAAATCAATATCTAAGCCCGCTGCCAAGCTACGTACGAAATCTGTGATCTGCAGAAAAGTTCCAATACTGGAAAGACTGCTTATTTGACACCCAGGTTTTCTAGCAGAATATGTGCTGCAAACTTTTAAACAAAGTTTAAGTGAAATAGCAAAGCTTGAAATGGAATCTGCACTCCTCAATAAACCTTGGGTCGGATTCTTTGATGTCAGCTTCTCGCATTAGAGAGTGACTAGTATCTTGCTCCCATGCATTAAAAAAAAACTGTGAACAAGAAACACTAAAATATGACAGAGATCAATGCACAAAAATGATTATGAAGTGATGCAGAATATAACCCAAAGTGGAAAGGCACTGAACAGTCCAGAAGTGCTGAAACAGTCAAGACCGAATTGCATCACTGGACACTGGCAGAGCTCCTTAAAGAGTTGAAGGATAGAACATTTATAAGAGATGTGGCACAGAGGTTTAGGTCGTGTCAACAGTTTCACTATTTTACCAGGTATACACAGGTAAAATATACAAATAAACATCACTACATTTTGAACATTTTGATCCGTATAAAACACTGTTAATATGCTGTGTATTTTTAATGCTCAAATGTAGCTACAGATTCAAAAACAAATCGCTGACCACACCTGTGGTTGAGTATTAAAATTAGGCTCACCGCCCAGTCAAATTACTTTTTACCTGAATCAGAATTAAATAAGGTAAGATAAATATATTCCCATGAAAATTCAATTCCATAAGAGACATTAGTTTGCAGTCTGGGTTTATGGAAACAGACTCCTATTCAAGTTTTTTTTATATTGTATCAACGGTACAAAAACCTTGAAAATGATCGAAACACCAAAGAAATCAACTCTCCAGTACCACAACCACTTCGATTTATGATTTTGCCTACTAACTGATTAAGCACTTGTTGCCAGTCTTTGTCCTGACTATGGGCTGTATGGGTAGCACTTGCAGACTATAACAACAGCACAGCAAATCTAAGGCAATGCTATCCAATCAATAGAAAGATCTATGTGAATAAAGTAAGACAATGATTAAAATAGGAAATAAATATAAAATGGTCATATTCACTGTCCCATATTATACTTTGGAAATATACTCAACATATAAAAAAGTGACAAACAGACCCATTCACACCAGAAGGAAACACCAGTACAGCACAACTGTTCTCATCACAGAAAAACCCCTCTAGTGAACCTGCACAATGTAGAAGCAATCATGTGTATTCCAGCACTCATCGCCACATGACACTACAAGATGCCTTGTTCTGTGATCATAACCTTCACAAGTGTCAAGAGCTGAGTAGAGACATGTTTGGCTGTCTGAGATTTGCGACTGGCAGCTTCACAAGCAGCATTAAACAAATATACCCGAATTCCTCAGACAATCCTAGTCAGGACAACTGCCACTAGAACTGCTTCCAGCTAGATGTGAAGAAAGGCCACCTGCAGTCTGCAAACCTCATGTCCTTGTGGGAAAAACTCCAGCAGTATCTTTTGTGTGTCCACAGCTATGGTGAGACAAAATCGGGCAATTATTTTAATCCAAGCACCAACAGACACAAACGACATGCCTGAGCACTTACATTAAGTTAACAAGTGGAATGTGTAATACAGTTCGATAAGTTCTTTCCCTGAAATTCAGTGCAGGAAGTTGCTATTTGTTAATATCTAGAATTCAAATTTAAAAAAAGACTGATGCAATGTAATTGTTCCTTTTCTTCACGGCCAGTGAATCACCCCTAGAAGTCAATTTGACAGAAATCCAGTTCTTACAGTGTTGGAAAACGTCATTAAAATTGAGCGCCATAAATTAAAAGCACTATCAACTCCAGGTTCGGTTCACCACAATCTTCTGCATGCCTCGCTTTCTCCTCTTTTGCACTCATGTCAGGTCTGTGTTGAAAACCACTGTCGTCCCACTTCCAAAAGAAACACATGCATTTAAAAACTAGCTGAGCACTGCAGATACACCGTCTCAATGCGGGACCTACATACATCTACACATCACGACACAAAACCATCACGAGTTCGGGAACAATGGAGGCTCACCACCAACGTAGCTCATTTTCAGACGTAACGAACCTAAAAAGAAAAAAACAGTGTTTCCACGCCATCCGCAAGCCAAGGACACGTTTGGTCACAGGGAAGAAACCTCCACACACACACACAAAAAAAAACAAAAACAAAAAAAAAACAGCAGCCCGCACTTCAGCGCCGTAACCAAAATAAACCTGCGCCACACTGCTCGCCAGCAGCGGAAGACGAGCCGGATTCACACTCGCCCTCAGCGGCTGAATTGCACAAAACCAGCATGATCGGACAGGAGACACTCAACATCGCCTCCACCACTCCCCCCACCCATACCTCAGAAATAATAATAATATTAATACCGACAATAACACACCACAGTTGCCAGTCGTTACGGGAGACGCGCCGTCTCGGGGGGTAGTAACCACACGTCTTCAGCCTGTGACCGATCACCGGGGCTGCCTCGCCGCGGGTCCCGCCGGCTCGTCTCGACTGCGACCCGGACTGATTTCACTGCCAGTTCATGCTCACGGACCGGGGGGGGGGGACCTCCAAAGGCAGCGCCGGTCTGCCACAAAGCCAGCCTGCGGAGCCAGGAAGCCTTCTCCCTCCCTCTCTCCCTCTCCCTCTCTGCGCGAAACGGGAAGCGTGTTTTCTCGGCGGCAGAGGCCTGGCTTGCGCGCTTCACGTCTCCAGCGGGGGAGAGCGGGCCGAGAGGCGGAATCGCTCGATCACGCAGGGGCACTTGCGCCGACACGAACCCTCCTCTCTTTTTCTTTTTTTCTTTTTTTTTTTGGAGGGAGGAAAGTGCCTTCTATTTCAAAAGCAGAGGATCACTACCGAACGTACAGATCTTTGAACTCTAGTGGCTGTTGGAGAACAAAAAAAAAGAGAGATACACGCGTAGCTAAACAAAACGACTAACGCAGCAGCGTTGGTCGCGCAGACTCTCGCCGATGTTGTAATCGAGGCCTGTGAGGTCCCGTTAAGAAGGAGCCTGTATACAATTTCTATAGATCCGAACATGGCCTCCTCCTCCTCCTGTACTCAGTGAGTCAGGATTATTCACAAAACATTTCGCACTCGGGAGCAGGGAAAGTGGAAACGGGGTGGTGGGGGGGAAACCGATCTTACCATCGCCCGACCGCCGCCTGCCCTTCACTCCGAATCATGGAAATGCGCTCCGGACGGAGATCTTTCTGTTTTCGCCACTCGTTTCTTGACAGGATTGGGATTCCGTTTCCTCCAAAGCTCTCTACCCCCCTCCCTCTCTTTCTCTCTCTCTCTCTGTCCCTTAGCTGCGTTGCTCTGAGCGGCGGATCTGATCCGCCGCTTCTGCTGCGGTGGAGGAAAAAAAAAATAATGACGTCGCCAGGAGGTGTTCGGCGAAACACGTCCCCCGGTGCAACCGCGAACCCCAAGACAAAGAGTTCCGAGTACAGCAGCGCACCCGGGCATAAGGTTTATCCCTCTGTGCGTCTGTGGTTTTTGTTGTTGGATTTTATTGGGTTATGATACAAAAATCCCCACCACCGCCTATATTTTTAAAAGTGCACGGTAACGGGACGGTGTCACGGTGCAACGTTTTTACACCGCGGTTTTGTGACGCAAGTGCAAGCTGATGAATCGTGATCTCCGCGGCAGCCCCGAGAAAGCTGCCGAGCCAGCGCCGGCCGCCGCCACAGACGAGAAATGTTCCCCGCTAAACCCCGGAGTCTCATCTGACTGAATCCTTGATGTGGAAAAAGTTGGATTCGTGCCGAATGGCGCGGCATTCGTCTTGCTAGTCTGCATAGCAACACGCTACCCACTCTTCTTGCTGTCAGCTCGCCTGAATACAAAAATAGACCGCGGCTCCCAGCACTCAAGTGGCGATATTCTTCATTGTTGTCTTTGCAGAATATGGAAGGAGGAAGGAGAATGAATAATGCATTCCCTGTGCCATTTCTGCCTTGATGTAACGTGTGAATCACAGAATCTCACGATTCAGGTGCAAGGGGTCATTCAAATACCAGATTATAATAATAATAAGTTTGGGGTGATTGTGCATCGGTTATAAAATAAACATCATGCAATTCATAGCCTCACAGGTACGTGGGGCAGGTGTATACAGAGAGTACAGACTGAAAACAGCCCCTGTCCTTGAGAAACTCAAACACTTACAGTACATCGCCTCTCGATCACTTCTCAGCAATAAAGAGCCTGGACTGGAATGTCCTTAAATTGCCGCACAAATCAAGACTCTTTCCCCGTAATTAAAAGGCAACTGGAAGCGAAACGTGCCTTTGGGATGTTTGTGTGATCGTTAACTGTTCTGCTGCAACACTGTACAAGGACTACTAGTCCACAAAGTGTTCATTCAAAACGTTTTTTCACCCCCCCCCCCAAAATGGGTTTATTCACCCTTAGAAAGGAAAACGATTTAAATAACCGAGTAGGCGATACCCGCGAGTTTTCATCTGCTACTGAAAAGGAGAATTGTCATTTGAAATCGTACTTTTCCACAGCCGCAGTCTGCAGAGCACGTTCAGGAGGTTTTGTATTGAATCTTAGCGTTGTAAGCATCACTAACATTTGAGAAGAATCCCGAACAATAACATGTATCAGATCTCCTGCATAACCAGAGGTATCGAATGTGTTGTCCCTGCTTCCCTGACTTGCTCAATGTCTTGGCTTCCCCTATCAGTGAGTACTGTTCAGCAGAAGCACAGTCGCATAACTGTATTTAGCAGCGGTCATCAATATTGACTACCCGCCAGTTAAATCAGTTAATTTCCTGAATAAGAACTCATAATGCGAATGTTTGTTGTTGCTCACAGGGATGAACCATCGTATGATTGTCTTTGAGAAGATATCATCAATAGTTTCATGACTAGTACGTGATTAACATGATGACGGCCGTTGTTTCAGATTCATTGGCTGTATACAAAAGAACTTAGTGAAACACACCTTTTCATTGAAGCCAGTATTGCTTCACTTTTCTTAAAGCTCTACAACTGGGCAGGGTACGGAGCTCATATTACAAATCTATCAATGTTATATAAAACACACAGTTTCCATGAAGATTGCACAAATAAAAAAAACAGAAAATACAGTTAATATAATATTTACAGTATGTGCTATAATGTAGCTAGATGTTCGTTACATAATTGCAAAAAAAAGCAAATATGTGATGAACATCTGTTTACATTAATTCATGTTAGCTGTCCATCTGCTAATGACATCCCCACCCTACATTTTACTTTGCTAATGATATTAGATCATTAACAAGATATTCTTTTGGGTCCCTATTGATACCTTTATTGTCAGTGTTACTAAAAGATATAATAAACAGTATTATTGATATCAGTTATTATTGGTATCAAGATCCTGTTACTCACATCTTACGAGTGTGGACGCGAAGTGTTTGTGTGAGCTGTTTATGTTTCCTATAATCATTGTACTTAGTGTGGATAGTGGATAGTGTAATTAATAATAAATGTAATAAAAACTTTGCATTACTGCTGTAAATATCTTTATTCATTCAGAATCAACAGAAAACAACAAAAGGAACATATCTTCCAAATTACATCAGCTTAAATGTCTCCATTCATTTTTTTATCCCGTTCAGGGTCACAGAGGAGCCAGAGCCCATTCCAGCAATCAGCAGGCACAAGGCAGGGTACACCCTGGCTCATCACAGGCAGACAGACACACTCACACCAGGACCAGTTTCCCAGAGCCAATCAACCCAACAGCATGTCTTTGGACTGTGGGACATCACCAGAGCACCTGGACGCAACCCTCACAACAACAGGAAGAACTTACAAACTCCACACAGACAGCACCCTGAGTCTGGAATCAAACCCCGCACTGTGCGGCAGCAATGCTAACCACTGGGCCACCATGTATTACAACACATGACAACTAATGGCGGTGCGCTGGCTCTGTGGCTCAGGATCTGCGCCTGTATCTGGAAGGTTGCCAGTTCAAATCCTGTGGCTGGGAGAGGAATCCCCCTCCTTTGGGCCCCTGAGCAAGGCCCTTCACCCCAACTGCTCCAGGGGTGCTGTATAAATGGCTGACCCTGCGCTCTGACCCCCAGCTTCTCTCCCTGTCTGTGTGTCTGTGTCTCATGGAGAGCAAGCTGGGGTCTGTGAAAAGACATATTCCTAATGCAAGAAATTGTATAGGGCCAATAAGGTGATCTCTAATTCATACAGGAAAGACATCAACCAAATGTTTTTAATTAATTACTTGTATGTCTGTCTAGTCAGACTTTTCAACTCACCAATAAACTTTCATAACAGGACTTAGTTAAGATTTGTGAATAGAATTGAAAAAAAAAACATGTGAATACAAATAAAGCAATTAGTAAACCCAACTATAATCCCAGAATGTGATGGCTGATTTTCGTAAGGGAGAGTCTCAGTCTTTCCACACAGAAGAAACCTGCCATCAGGCTCGGCTAGTTTGCAACGTGCAGCTGATTAGCGTGGAAAGGTTTGGCTTTGCTTCTGATCGTCAGGATCGCTCTTCATTTCAGCTGAGTTGATGTGCATTCAGCTGCTGGCAGAAAACAAAGATACACGGGCTGATGCTTGAGTGGCACTTCAATTGCGCTGGCTCAGTCGCTGTCATCACAAAGTGCTGTTTTCTCCCTTCTGCCTCCTAAACATGGATGAGAAGAAAGATCTATTCGATCCACATTTTGAGTTTAGATCAAATTATGTCTCTGCAAATTTTTGGCTTTCACAATGCAGGCATAATTGCTTCCATTGTCAAACCAATGGTTTTAGAAAACTGGATAAAAAGTCTTGCTAACGAGCTCAAGCACACGCAAGCAGGAATCAAACAGTTTCAAATTAGTCTGCGCAAGCGCAACGTCTTACACCAAATAATACCTGTTCAACATCTAAACACGCTGGAGTGTGTGTGCGGTGTGTGTGGAGGGGTTGGATCCTAAGAATAGTGAACAATGAGCAATGACTCCAGCAGTGATGTGGATTCCAGACTCCCATACATGACTGGAGCTCTGCCATGTGGTGTGCTGATACTGCTGCCGGCCAGCCAGTGTATGTTGGCTAGAACTATTGAATATATAATCGAGGTAGAAAAGAGATGAAATATAATGTTACTTAAAAATAACAGACATCACTCCCTGGAGCTGGAAAATGTTCACAGTTGTACATGTCCTGAAATTTTTTTTTATGGACGAGACGCTATTGGATACTTTTTTTTTCCTTCAGTATGTCATTTTGAAAACTCCACCAGCACCACTGGTCTGCTGGTCTGGTCCATCAATACTACTCGCAACAGCAACTTGGTTTTCCTTAGTGGTCTCCATTCCCAGTACTGACCAAGCACACCCTTGTTTAGCTTTCACAATCACACTGGACTGAGTCAGATTTTTAAAAATCTCTTCTCTACCTTTCACCAGATGTGGAAATTCATTACTATCTTGCTGAAACATCTCGAACCTGGGCTGCACATACAGTAATTAGGACTAACAAGCGCCGTGTTCCTTTCCAAAAATATCCCTGACCTGCAGTGATTTAAAAGTCATTCTCACCCAAATAACAAGTTCAGTTTGGGCACCACTTTAAGTCTGAGCTCAAAGGTCACCTCTAATTATGCTGCATCAATTATAGCTCTGATGGGGGGAGTAATTTTGAGGGCTCAACATGTCTGTAGATTGTTTGAGCCAAGTTTATATCTCTGCATCACAATACAGACCCATTCTCTAGTAGTGCCCACCTTGTGTACTCCTTCGTGCTTTGGTGCTGTTGTACTATAGAGCACATTATTCTTTCAGGCCCTTGTCATCGTGCTAGAAATTTAAGACCAACCTTTTCACTGATACAGTAGCTCCATTATTTTAATTTAAATTAAATAGGGCAAAAACAAAATCCTTCACAGGATTAGGATCTGGATTTTTTTCCCATCACACTACAAGCAACGCAGTGCTGATGCTACAAGGAAGGTCAGTGTTAGTCCTTTTAATTGTATTTCCACACGTTTTTATTAATCTTATCAAGCAGTTTAAAGTGTATTTTCTGTGTCCACAACACGACCGTAAGCTCATTTTATAAATCTAGAATGCGCTTTACAGTTTTGACTATTTTTAAAACTGCTTTTTCAGTTTTTATCTCCTTAATCAGGCATCTGGACATGGAAATACAGTATA
This sequence comes from Atractosteus spatula, assembly GCF_055471065.1. Classification (NCBI taxonomy): domain Eukaryota; kingdom Metazoa; phylum Chordata; class Actinopteri; order Semionotiformes; family Lepisosteidae; genus Atractosteus; species Atractosteus spatula. Next base: position 62,589,198 of record NC_142711.1, read on the forward strand.
TCAACCTTAATACAAGGTCTTAATACTTACAGACCAGCAATTTATTTGTTTAAACATGAATTTTATTTGCTATATTTTCAGTGGTAACAGGTCATGGTATAATAAAGTATTTACGAAATCATGCATCGGTTTAAAAAAAGGAAGGGAAGGTTTCAGACTGAAACGTATTGTCTCCACCTGGTGGTCTAAAACTTAATTTACTGTGCTTGATCGATCTTGAGATCACAGGAATGTGTTGATTTGTGCACCGATCTTTAACAAAAACCTCAGTTAAATCATCTGTTTTCCACATTCACGATTTTATTTTCAAAACAATGGACAAGATACACATGCCTCTTGTCTGTGAGCTCATCCCAAAGAAGGCCATAATCACAGTTAACTCTTTTAAACCCCTGGGCACCGGCCGTCCTCCGGGGGATATTTGAACACCCTGACTCGCACAACCTGGACGCGTGTCACACACGCTACTCCAAAGAGGCTGGCCCCTGCCTGCGGGAGGCTTCTTCGAGAGCCTCAGGGAATGACGTCACTCTAACACTGCCCTTTTACACCTTGAAGCCCCGTTCGCAAGCAAACAAAAGGCAACAACAACAACAACAAAAAAAAAAGACTTCACTTCTAAGGAAAAACGGATATATGCCAGAATTCAAGTGCTTCCTCCTGATAAAACAGTGTCAAAAGCATTCATAACCCTAGGGTGAGGTAGTATTAAGAACATGAATTTTGGCACAGCCTGTGTTATGGGTGGCATTTCACGCACGCTCGCCGTGGAGTTTGTAATCCTCCCGGTCACACAGATATTCTGAAATACTGTATGTCCTTTTTCTCAACCTCGCTGCTTGTTTATACAAAATGTTTATCCTTGCCGGCTGGTCTCGGACGACATAGCTGGCAAGTGGCCGCGGTGCGAGGAGTTTGGCAAGCGCAGCGTCGACCACATGATCAATATAATTGCCAGTAAGTAATATGGCCTTGAGGATCTGTAGTTTCCCAATTGTTCGGTCATGAGATCTCCACGGTCTTGCCCCAACACGGTAAAGTCACAAGCATTTTACACTGGTGCTAGCCTCTGACCGTGAAGCAGGACGTGCGATTGTCGCGGATCTGCATTTTTTAACAAGTTATTATTTTCTTGAGCTGGTTAAAGAAACAACTCCATAATCAAAAGCCATTTATCTTTCCTTAAAATTCTATCACCGGCACGGCGGACGAATTATTCTGGAGCCTGGTGGTCGATGACCTCAGTTTCTGCGCACAATTCCTCTGGATCTGCATGCTGCGCAAACTTTGCCACAAGGTGGCTTTGCATGACCGAAGGAATCACTTCAGCGGCTCACCAGCAGTGTCTGCTGTGTTACAACAGCGATCCACCCTCGATGGGAAATGACAACAACCTTGAACGGCTACTGCAGTTTCCAATTCAGATAAATGTAGTTCTGCACTCCCCCTGGACACAGTATGTTGCACATACCACTGTCACTGGACACCAGATGTAGCTCGGTGTATATCAATGTATTTTGGTTGTGTGTTCTTTCATAAATTGAAATGTTGCAACACACGAAACACAGATGATAAAAGTAATGATTGAGGTGGTACGCCTCACTTAGCTCGTTAGCGATTTGTCTTTTTGTTCAGTTAACCCTGTTTTTCAAAATTACGCAAGCAGACGTCTAACGTGAGAAGCATACCTCGCGGCAAGTTTTTATATCTACTGTATATAAACATTGGCCACTCTGGAGACCCTTTCACAAAGCTATATTACTCAATTTCTTTTAGAAAAAAAAAGAAAAATGAAATTTGAAGGTGGCAGTAAAGCCGCATTAAAATACTAAATATTCTTAGTCAAACCAGTAGCATTTCCGAATTTCTAGCGCTCTTTGGCTTTTACCGCGCATTTCCAGATCCTAAATCTACCCTTACAAATGTATGGACCTGTAATAATTTAAAAAAATGTTTTTCCCTTCACATCTCCAATGATGCCTAGCTTATTCCCAGAGGGATTCCTCTAGGCATGAAGGCAATCTTGCATACATTTTCTGCTCGGAAGAGTAAATGTTTCAAAGAATTCTTTAAGCACAAAAACAATCGTATTGTCAAGACGTTACAGTAATCAGACACACGCCGCTGTATTCTCCACGTTTTAAAGACTCTTGACAACTGCACGTCTGTTTTGTTAACAGTTTCGCACAGGGACAAGTTGAATGACACAAGGAGGGAATAAACTGCAAACGTGATTTCAAAGGTCTGTACAAAAAATAGATGCGATGATGTGACATGACAAGACACGGAACTACAGCCACAACGAAGGGCAAACAAGACCAAATTGAATTCAGCGACTTCTTAAGACGTCGACAATCTCCAAACTGGGATGTTTGCCCCGTCCTGCAATGAGGAATCCAGCAAGCACGTTACACGTTTCTTCCACATTTCCAGCTGAGCAGAATAAAGCCAGAGAGCAAATGTCTCCTTCCATCACGCGTGGCCATGGAACACACCCGCTAGACTCTAGACTAGGCTGAAGAAATGCGATATCATTATCAATAGAGTAACGTATCTTGTATCAGCACTTTGACATTTTCTTCAAGTCCTGTGTCCTGGGTATTGAACAGTAATTATCTGAAAAAGCAGACTCAGCCCCTGCTGATATACCCAGAGGAATTTTATTCTGAGATGAGAATCTGGAGTATTTTGAGGACACGGATGAAACTGCTAATGAAAAAAGTGCTTATCCTGTGTCAGTCTCTTCTTCATGGATGGGTTTTAAATGCAACATAACTGTAGAGGAATTTCTCTGATATCTACGTATTAATGTGATTGTCATAATTGATTTTTGATAAATTATGAGCAGTGCAAAGATTTAAGTTAACTGTATTAAATAAATGTGTAGCTGTATTATTTCATTAGCCCACTTAGCTATCAGGCAAACAAAAGGACGTTTGTCGTTAGCACACTTACAGCTCCACACACTATGCTTATCTCAAATATTAAGTCAAACCATCCAATAATTATGAGTTATAGACTAGGATTTAACCTTTTCATCCAGAGTGGGGTGAAAATAACAGCCTTCATCATTCATGAAATGTTCTCAGACATTTCGAAATGTGTTTGGTTTCGGCAGCAGATAAGATAAGGTCAGTTTATTGGCCCTATACTATTTCTTGCATTAGGAATTTGTCTTTTCACAGACCCCAGCTTGCTCTCCATGAGACACACGGACAGGGAGAGAAGCTGGGGGTCAGAGCGCAAGGTCAGCCATTTATACGGCGCCCCTGGTTCGCAGTCGGAGAGAAAGTCAATACCTCAACTCCTGCCGATCACCTGTCCACGAGTGTATCAGCGCGGGGCTTTCCTTCCCAGCAGTCCTTGCTGAAGCCTCCCAGCATCCCTTTGGCTCATTTTGTGTCTGTGTGGGGGCTCTGGCTGCCAGGCTGTGGCCCCTCATGTCCTGGACCTATTTTGGCACCTCATTTCTTGTGGTGCCAACGTGCTGCGGGTTGGGCGTGTTGTCTGTGACTCTTCACTCACCTACTGGGTCCTGCAGACCTGTCTGTATTTATTCAGAAACTGGAAGACACATTACACGGACGTTAACACCTCCCCTCTTCCCTCTTGCCCAGCTCTGCCTATGTTTTCTGCTCCGACTAACCTGGCAGCCCTGAATTCGGCAGCTGAAGCTGCGGTTCCTCGTCTCTCCAGGAGGGGGGGGGGGGGGGGCTGCTACTCTCCAGGGGTGAAGCGCTGCGGGATCCCGTCGCATGGGACACACCGGATAAACATCACCAACCCACAATCTCCCCGATCTCCCCGCCGTGATGAAATAAGCCGTCTCTTTAAAGTATCCAGAGCAGGAGTGCAGGAAGACTACCGACCTGGAGAGACGGGCGCATTCGGATCATTTGGCTTTCGTGGTATGTAAATATTCACAGCCTCCGTTCTCTCTCCCTCGCCTTTTCTGTGTCCAGCTACTCATTTTCAGGCTGCCCCCAATTCTCCGGCCACCTCTGAGCCCCAATTCCCAGAGCAAGGCAGGCACCAGCCGCACTGACCAGCCAGCCTGCCAGCTAGTGTGCTCAACGTAGGGGGAGGAGGCTGAATTATCGACTCCCAAAGGACCACCTGGACAGCAAGTCAAGAGCACCCCACTGACACAATCTCATCCGCCCTTCGCACTGCACATCCAGAAGCATGTAGTCGGATATTGCATTTTATATATATATATAGATTAGTGACACGGGTTATCTTGCATCTCTTTCTAGGTATATACCAAAGAGCGGCACAGGCGCACTGGATCATGGGCATGAATATGAATTAGCCTGTCGTCCAATCACAACGCCACAAGAGATGCTCTTCATTCACTGCCCTTGTTCTATTTGTGCTTGAAGTTCCGTCTCCTGCAGCATTCTGATTGAACGGAGAAGCGATTCATATTCATGCCCATGATGCTCTTAACTTCCCCCTTCTTAAATGGTGTTTATTTTATTATAAATACAGTAAGTGCCACATATAAATTTATGCAATAAGGGGGATGTTTTTTAATTAGATTATAATAAAAGGAATCAACGTCAGCTTTTCTGCCTTTTGGCTAAAACCGAGACTTTATTTTATGCCAATAATTCAGCATTTTCTATGCATGTTATACAAAGTTAATAATAAAAAGCGTTAATATTGTTAAATAAATGCAACAGACAACAAAGGTCACAATTAATTTATGGCAAGGCTCTTTTAATGTTGTTACTTTATACCAAACCACATTACATACTCCAAATAAGGCCTGACAGATTATGTAAGCACTTTAAATAAAAAAAAATACAAATTCCACTCATCTCTTAAAGAGACGACAACTCTCTTGGATGGATTTGGGTTTCAACAATAAATGATCTTCACTTCTGTCTTCTGATGATTACAATATTTCTGGCCACTAACAGCAGCTCTGCCCTTTTTCCCCCTAAAATGTATTTCCTTTTTCATCTCTTCTAAATCTTAGGAAGAGTCTCATTACCCAGATATGTTTTTTGAATAAATAAAATAAACTGCTCATGATTTGTTTGCAATAGATTTGTCTGTCATCACTGCTTAGAAGTGGAAACATTCAAATATAATAAAATGATTTATTTAGTTTATTCAGTAGCACTTTTTTAAAAAAGGGTTTAATTCTGCCTTGTCTCCATTATTGGAAAGTTAAAAAATATCTCCTACAGAGTATATATGTGACCTTCACTAGAGTCTACAATACAGTATGTACAGAATTCCACATAGTGGTCATGCTGCCATTGAAACTGGATGGAGAGCATGGATACACAAGCAACAAACCCATAGTCCTCTTGTCTTAAAAATGTTCAGATAACTCTGTAGTTATGATGATCAGGCTTAGTGATGAACTATCGCCCTGCCCAACAGAAAACGTTGTTAACAAACTTTGCTTTGTCTGGCTTAACTGTATTCAAGTAATATAAAGAAAAGGTTTTTAAGGATAAACTACAATGGCTGAAAGTTTTACATACATAATAGTTATACTTTTTGATATATATTTTTTTATTTTTCTTGATAGAACCACTTAAACTTCAGATAGCTTGTGCTTTGTTTTTTTTAATTTTTGCCCAATGGAGAAATGAGAATTAAAAGACTATGTAGAGAATCATTCCTTCAGATGGATTTTGAAGAGGGAACACTGCGCCTCTTTATTCTGCCTAATTCAGCAAGTCCTTATTATCCTAATCAAGACAGTGGCACGCAGTGAAACTTCCTTTTCCCAAAGCCAAACAACACACGCCCTCTCGGCTCCGATAAGGTGTTTTGCAAGCCCGCAATAGCCAAATGACATTGGTTTAACAAATTAAAAATGATGACCTAAAATTATTTTTCTTCCCTGGCTGCCAGTGACTTTAAACGTGAGACTGTACAAATCTCGGATTGATCCCACAGGGCAAATTCTTATGCCTTTATACTGGCCCCCTTCCAAAAACAGCTTTAACCCAGGATGCATGATACTCAGACGGGGCTATTATTTACAAAATTTCTCTGTAGAAAACATATATACACATTGTGAAATCAAACACAGATTTGTCTTAAATAACCACTGTACACATCCAGCTGTGCTGTACTGATTGTGTCCTTATGTGTGATTTTAGATAATTAGGGAAAAAAACAATTAAAACAATTATCCCAGGTCTGACTAGTGACAGAATTTCAACTAACTTGTGCAATACTCTTCCTACGGTTTTCATATGAAAACTCGTTAACCCTTGCACACCTGCAGACATGTGTTCGATTGTAGGCCAGTATGAACAACTAGCTGAATATATAAAACTGTAAGACTGACTCTCAGGTATATATCTTTTCAGCTCAACTAATAACACAACCCCTAATTATTAAAAAACAATAGTTTCTTTGTATTTTCTGAAAAAAATAAATAAAGCAGCATGTAAAAATATATCAGTGCACAACTGTTAGTTCTTTAGTAGCTCGTTGCTATTTCTGGAGACAAATCCAAGATTGATACTTCCAATAAATCTGTTAAAAACAACAGGTCCAAATTAAAATAAGTGGGAAACTATAATGACATCATTCCTATACAGACCTCAAGTGCCCTTGATGATGGAACGTCTGTCTTGGACTTGAAAGACAAGGGATTTAGTTATATGTCTGACTAACAGAATTAAAGAACTTAGGCTTCTTAAGAAATTATTTTGGTATGCATTAAAATGCATGGTCATATAATTTCCTGCCAGTACTTGTGAAAGGACAAACTTCTTCCCTAGGAATTGGAAGTAAATCTATATTTAAAAAAAAGTAATGGTAATGACGGCACAGATACGAGCTTTAAAATCGATGTTTCAAAATGAAGAGAGAAAATTTGAGATCAAAATAAAAAATTGCATTTTGGGGTCGTGCTGCTCCTTTTATCCACCTCTGTGTAAACTAGCAAGGAAACACTGATACGTTATAATTAGCATGTATTCTGGCAGGGATAAATGTATCAGGAAATTGACACTGTGTGACTAATGCCGTCTGCAGCCCAAGCAGATAATCTGTCTGCTCGGCGCAGGAGTGACGTGTCCAGAGGTTTTAAGTGACCTTGAAATCAGACTTGCTGCTCGTCACAGAGGTGTCTAGACCTCTCATTCTTAACTGAGCTAAAGTGACAAGAACCAGGGCACTTCAGTCCATTATCTGCTCTGTGTGGGTCACTGCTGGAGGTCCAACATTGATCCGGTTGTGTGATGAGTTTGTCATAAATGCACATTAAAAACTCAACCAAGAGTTCCACCAAGCAGAGAAAGCCCCCGTCTTATTGTAGGCAATCCATTTTCAGGACTTTCACCTTTCTGTTTCATCCATATTTTTGCTTCACTGGAATTACTTCAGTCTGCAGCAGGTCCAGAATCCCAATATCAGTACAAACAATCCAAGGAACAACTACAGGAAAGATTTGAAAATTAAACAGAGAGCACAGCGTTTTCAGTAGCACTCTCAGCAGGACATTAAAAGGAGAACCCAGATGCAGTTACTGTGAATGTTTTTTTAGCATATAACAGAAACATAAAACATATTACGGAAGAAAAAGCCTTTTAAAAATTGCAACATCACTTATATTTATCAATAACAAGTACTGTATGCATTCGGAGGGTGGGCAGATGAGGAAAAAATATTTTCCTCTTAAAATAAATTAAATCTGGGTTTCCTGTTAGAGCCTAAAGGCTGCTGTGAAGGGGCTACAGTCCCTTTCTTTCTCCAACAAGATGAATCATCTTGTTTCCACAATACACTCCGCCTTGTTGTGGAATCATTGCTTCCCTTTTGATTCCTACTGTGGGCTCAGCTGAAAGAGGGCTTCAGCTGCAGTAGGCGCCAGTGCTGTCCGTAGTTACATTCTTGGTCTGAATTTTGCCGTGGAGACACATGAGGCACATGACTATGGAGACACGTATGGCCTGTTCACAGGAGGGAAACAGAAATTGTTCTGGTGAAGCACCAGCTAGGAGATTGTTGCACTCCTGGTGGTCATCCGGTACATCCAAGATCCACCAGATGTATGATTACAAACAAGAAACAATCTGTTGTCGTTATACTACAGGCATCAGAGGGAAACTGATCCTGACGCAAACCAGCAGCTCAGAGCCCACAGTGTTTCCCTTTTCCCCTCTACTCTCCACCTGCAGTTTCCTCTGGGTGGAAAGCTAGGATCGGGATCATACACACAAGCACAGTCTGCAGCACGGATGGGCTAGCTATTGGAAACTGGGGGAAAATAGAGGCATATGCATTTGAGGGCATGGAGAACAAGTGTTTTATTTTTTACAATGTCAAATTTAAAACGGAAGCTAAGAGTTACATGTAACTGAGCATTTAATTAACCAGACACATGCGGTGTGCCTGTTTGCACTGAAAGCCAAGCTGTCGCAGTCGGGATTCAGTGCAGGTGATTATAGACTAAAAAAAACATCAAAATGTTCTTATCAACCTATCAAGAAAGAGCCACCCCTGAATAAAACTTCAAATAAAGCCAAGGAAGCTGGTAACTTGACAGCAGACCCTAATCAAAGCTCTGCGATTCGAAAGGAATATTTGTTTAGAATCAAATAAGATTGTTAAAAAAAGATAAAAGGTTCAACATTGAATTTCTTTCACTAAATGGTTATTTTAATTAGGCAAGGATAGAAGAGTAATGGACTGTAGTGGCTTGTGAGCACTAGTAGATCTTCATATTGCATTTGTTTGCATGCAATTTGTAAAAAAAAAAAAGTACATGTATTTCTTGATTCCAAGGTGTCCTTCTAACAGAATTATTCTGAGGTCTTCTTAGACCCTCATATCTGTACAGTGAGAAGTCACACAAAATAAAAGGCTGAGAGGCACCTTGGAATGAGCCAGGTTATCGCAACACTACTTCCTCTGCAGACGTGTACGGTGCAGGACAACATTTCATGGTTGAAAATTTCATGGCGATCTACAGACTCCCCCCCTCTGCCCAGAATCTCATGTGGAAGAATAACCGGCCGTAAAATTCTTGGAACTGCGCCGAGATAGAGAGCGAGAGAAAACAAACACCAAAAGCTGCACTTACTGCTCTTCTGCGCCTTTCAGAGCCCAACAGCAATGATTCCACAAGAGAGGGTACAAACAAATCTGAGTTTTTGGCTGCTGAAAATACAGAATCGGTTGGAGTCAAAAAGAAAGAAATAGTGCATTGAACACTTTCAATTTTCTGTAGCATGCCAGTGACCTTCTCTCGGTCATGACTGCAACACCCTATAAAATACAATCTAAATGTCATTTTTTGTAAAGTAAATCTCTATTTTATACATGTACTGTATTATGTTTTAAATAAAAATATTTACACAGGGCATTTGGCATACATTGTTTTTTAAAACACTTTTCTCTTGAATGTACGGAATACTAAGTTTGGAAGCTTAAGGAAGAAATTTGCTTAAGTGCTGGCAGTCCATAAAGATGCAAAAATCGGTTTGTCTTTCCCTTTAGAAAAAAGGTGACCAATTGAGGAATTGGCTGACGACTCTGTTTCACTGTTGGTTCAATTCCTTTCTCAGCTTGAAAAAAAAAAAACACGTCCAGAATGGTAAGCCTCCAGATTTTCAGTGCTTAAATATTCAAAGGACTCCTCAAACTCCCAAACACAACGTAAATACGGTAAGAGACAAGCCAGTCACAATGCGCAGTCCGTCTTCAGTCGCCTCCGGTTGCTCTTTCTCCTTCCCGATCTTCCCCAACTGGCACTGGCAGCGCTGTGATAGTCCCCCCCACCCCTCCCCTCCCACCCACACCACCCTGACGCTGTCCCGTTAGATAAACCACTCTTTCTTGCTCTCGTCGATGGTCTCGGTGAAGTTGGGGTCGTGGCCGATAATGGCGGCGTCGGCGTTGTCGGCGGACTCGGCGCCCTTGGCCTCGTTGGTGTGGTAGGTGCCCTTGTGGCGGAACATGTAGCGGATCAGGAACACCAGCGTGCACAGGATGGTGAAGATGACCACCGCGATGACCCCTGCGGGGGACAGCAAGACTGGCTTTGAGGAACAGGCGGCGCCCCGCGCCCCGACCGCAGCGCTCGCCGCCCCAGTCGCGGGGAAGGAACCGCGCTCTCAGCCAGCCGCCGTGGCGACTAAAGCATCTGCGTAGGCGGAGCTGCGGCCTTCCCCCAGTGCACTCTGGGATCGAGGCAGGTGGGCAGTCCTGCAACCTCTGCGAGAGCAAACCGGGGGCGAGCTTCTGGCGCTTTCGATTTCACTGCAATTATATTCTCCGTAATCAGTATCACGTCACCTGACGTTTAAAGATAACATCTAGTATATAATGCTGCTATAATGTCAAATCACATCCATCAGGCTGAGTGATTCCCATTCACTTTGGGGGTAGATTTAGCTAGAGTAATATCCGTTTTCGTTAGGACGCAAATTGTGTGTCTGTTTGGCGTTTTTGAGGCGTTTCAAATGTGTTTTTGGATTATGTGAGCAGAATTAAGAATTCTGTTTTCTGTTTTTTAGGCCTATATGAAATAAGACTCTGGAACACACTGTCTGTAAACAGCGGACTTTAGTGTAACCTTTGTGAAACAGTTATACAGAGTTGCAATTATTATTAATGGATATCTGTTTGTCCTGTCTGTTAAGGTTGAGCCTGGTTTATTACTCTCTCACCAGAGCTTATCCAAAGAATAAATAGGACTCACGTGCCTCACATTTTACATAACGCTAGTTACTGCTAGGGTTACTGCTAGTTTGTAACAATATGATATGTAACATTAAAACATACAATAGATACTCTAGAAATATAACTTATTTTTGTCACAAGCCTGTGACAGACTGACTCTGTCTGCAGGTAGAGCTGCAGGTACAAATACAGTAGCAGAGCTATGTAATGATTCCTCTCCAACGCTTTGTCCAGATTGCTAAACAACATACCTCCAATGATAGCAGAGTTTCTGTTGACTCCATCTGGTATCACCCTTTCTTCATTAAAAGGAAAATCGGCGCTGGCTGCAAGATTAAAAGATTGTTATGGCTGAGTCTGCAGAGGGAAGAGAGCACAGGCTATGAACAAGAAGAAGTGTAACTAACTCGATTGACCACAGTTGTAATTTTTCTGAATGGATTTGTGTTGTCACCAGGTTTCCCAGCCGACATCACTGATGATGCTACTGAACGAATACACTGGAGTTCTTCTTAATCAGAGCTCCAGGAGAACTAGATGGGGCGGCTTGAAACCTGATGAGATAGCGTAATACTGAAAGACAGACTCCGGGCTGGAGGAGGTGGACACAGCTGCACACGATCTGCGAGCAGCAGTGGAGATGTGCTGCAGGAACAGGGAGTCATGGTGCCCAGGAAGGCGCCCTGCAGTGCAGAAGCTCTGAGAGAGTCTCCCATGTCTGTTAAAGGGCTGTGGACTTTGTACATCTGCATCTCTTTTAGGTTCTTTTTAATCCTTGTGTTGCACTACTCCTTGTTATAGTTCTTCATGTTGGTCATCCCTGGTCAGTACCTGGATGGGAGACCTCCTGGGAAAAACTAAGGTTGCTGCTGGAAGAGGTGTTAGTGGGGCCAACAGGGGGCGCCCACTCTGCGGTCTGTGTGGGTCCTAATGCCCCAGTATAGTGATTGGGACACTATACTGTAAAAAGGCGCCGTCCTTTAGATGAGACGTAAAACCGAGGTCCTGACTCTCTGTGGTCATTAAAAACCCCAGGGTGTTTCTCGAAAAGAGTAGGGGTGTAACCCTGGCGTCCTGGGCAAATTTCCCCCTGGTCTTTACCAATCATGGCCTCCTAATAATCGCCATCCCTGAACTGGCTTCATCACTCTGCTCTCCTCCCCACTGAGAGCTGGTGTGTGGTGAGTGTGGGGCTGCACACTGGTGCTGGTGGAGAGGATCCCCATTAACTGTGAAGCGCTTTGAGTGGAGTGTGCAGAAAAGCGCTAAATAAGTGTAAGGAATTATTATTATTATTAAAATCTTCTGTTTCACAGTCTGTGTGAATGGACTGCTATCCTTCACACCTACCCACACCTACCCTTGAAATAAGGCCCTGGTTTATTTGTTTGGTGTTTATCACTACCCCGAAGGCAAGTCGTGCTGATTTCTCTATACCACCTTCATTGACTTTTTTTTTTTAAAAGAAAGCTTAGATTTCAGCATGCTGGCTCCCCCTATTTAATTTGAAATCGGACACTTAAGGTACGTCTGTCTATTGCAGCTTTAATCAATACGTTTACACATGGGGTGACGTCTGTTCTCTTTCATCTCACTGGTGTCTGATGTTCATAGGAATGTGAGAGGCTGGACACAGACTAAACTTATCCAGTTTCCGAGATGCCATCAGTCAAGTCATGGGCTGATGTTCAGTGACTCTACAGTCCACTGTTTCAGGGCGACTGTGGTTCATGTTTGGAATTCTGTTTCTCACAGCGTGTGTCCATATGTTAAACCACCTTGATTTTAAAAAAGTGCCACTTTGGAAGCTTGATGAAGCTTTTTCTGTAAGAACTGAAAGTCTCTCTGGCATTGAAATCAATCCCCAGCCGCAGTGTCAGTCATTCCACAGACTGACAAGACACCTCCTCGCTAAGCCCTCAGTGCACAATCGATACCTTGAAGTGCACGCTGTCAGAGAAATACTCATTATGTTCAATCATCTCCTTCACCTGAGCTTGAATAGCTATCACCCCCTGGGAACAACACTAATCAATTTTCACATTTACTGGAGTCTCTGTTCTCTCAGAGCAGTTGTGTTTTTACGATGTAACATGCCCATTAAAAATGAAGAGGACATATTTCTTTATTGCATTTGATCGGAAAACCAGTGAACAAAAAAAAACCCGGCCTGGATCAGACCATTAGCAAGTCAAGTTTTCCATGACTGCTTTATGGGACACTCCTGTAATGACCTCTTCAGGACCTCTTCAGCCAGGTCTTTATTTCAAGGAAGTGCTGGGGCAAGACAGGTGTTGAAGAAAATACCGCAACATGTGCGTTTGAACTACTGGAGTCGTATAGAATCATGCGCAGGCAGCTAGATATTCATGTACTGGAGTCACAAACCAGTATCCCCCTTTGCTTTCTCATAATCACTTCTGTTCTGTCACCAAACACACGCAGTGGACCTTATGACAGCACATAATGCTAATACTCATACTAATACTAATTTAATTTGTCTTCTTGTGTAGCTGGCACAAGTGGAGGTGTACAGTACATGAAGTCTGCTCTAACCACCAAATATTCATAATTGATTTCCATAAAGTCATAACCAATCAAGGGTTGCCACTGTGTCTTTCTTAGATCTCACCTTAAAAAAAAAAAACTTGAATGTTTTCGATGGCCTTTCATTCTGTAATCTATTTCTTTCTGTTCATTTGCTCCTTGACGCCTGGTTTTATTGCGTATTCTGTGCACTGTACTTGAACTGGCTTTTACTGCGCAGTTTATGTAAAATGCCCTGAGAGTGCTCTGTTTTGAAAAGTGCTACGAAAGAATAAAGCTGACTGATTGATTGATTGATTGGTGGATTGATTGATTGATTGATTGTTGATCGATTGACTGACTGACTGGAGCAGCGAGAGCGACAAGGCCGCGTGGCAGCCCCTGTCAGGGAGCGCGACCGCGCCGTCTTACCCGAGTCCAGGTGCCAGGGGTCGGTGGCGGCGGACATTGGAGGGATGGTGAGAGGGGAGGCCCCACAGTTGGACTCCACCAGCTTTCCTTGAACCGAGACCGGCAGGCTGCCGCGGGACCTCAGCGCAGCTTTGAGGGGAGCGACGCGGTTGAACTGCACCCGGGACAGGCAGCCCACGAACCCCGGAGTGTTGTACTTCTCAATCAAGACCGGGTCGATCAGGCCCGTCTCTGAAAGCCCAAAGCAAAGGCGGGCAGAATCAGTACACAGGTCTCCCGCTGTGAATACCGAATCAGTACTGGTGTGAATACAGGACCAGTACTGGTGACACTGGTCTCCCGCTGTGAATACCGAATCAGTACTGGTGCGAATACAGGACCAGTACTGGTGACACTGGTCTCCCGCTGTGAATACAGGACCAGTACTGGTGTGAATACAGGACCAGTACTGGTGACACTGGTCTCCCGCTGTGAATACAGAATCAGTACTGGTGACACTGGTCTCCCGCTGTGAATACCGAATCAGTACTGGTGCGAATACAGGACCAGTACTGGTGACACTGGTCTCCCGCTGTGAATACAGGACCAGTACTGGTGTGAATACCGAATCAGTACTGGTGACACTGGTCTCCCGCTGTGAATACAGGATCAGTACTGGTGACACTGGTCTCCCGCTGTGAATACAGGACCAGTACTGGTGACACTGGTCTCCCACTGTGAATACTGAATCAGTACTGGTGACACTGGTCTCCCGCTGTAAATACAGGATCAGTACTGGTGACACTGGTCTCCCACTGTGAATACCGAATCAGTACTGGTGACACTGGTCTCCTGCTGTGAATACCGAATCAGTACTGGTGACACTGGTCTCCCACTGTGAATACCGAATCAGTACTGGTGACACTGGTCTCCTGCTGTGAATACCGAATCAGTACTGGTGACACTGGTCTCTTGCTGTGAATACCGAATCAGTACTGGTGACACTGGTCTCCCACTGTGAATACCGAATCAGTACTGGTGACACTGGTCTCCCACTGTGAATACCGAATCAGTACTGGTGACACTGGTCTCCTGCTGTGAATACCGAATCAGTACTGGTGACACTGGTCTCTTGCTGTGAATACCGAATCAGTACTGGTGGCACTGGTCTCCCACTGTGAATACCGAATCAGTACTGGTGACACTGGTCTCCTGCTGTGAATACCGAATCAGTACTGGTGACACTGGTCTCCCACTGTGAATACCGAATCAGTACTGGTGACACTGGTCTCCTGCTGTGAATACCGAATCAGTACTGGTGACACTGGTCTCCTGCTGTGAATACCGAATCAGTACTGGTGTGAATACAGGACCAGTACTGGTGACACTGGTCTCCCGCTGTGAATACAGAATCAGTACCGGAGACACTGGTCTCCTGCTGTGAATACAGGACCAGTACTGGTGACACTGGTCTCCCACTGTGAATACCGAATCAGTACTGGTGACACTGGTCTCCCGCTGTGAATACCGAATCAGTACTGGTGACACTGGTCTCCTGCTGTGAATACAGAATCAGTACTGGTGACACTGGTCTCCTGCTGTGAATACAGAATCAGTACTGGTGACACTGGTCTCCCGCTGTGAATACAGGACCAGTACTGGTGACACTGGTCTCCCACTGTGAATACCGAATCAGTACTGGTGTGAAAACTGAATCAGTACTGGTAATACTGGTCTCCCGCTGTGAATACAGAATCAGTACTGGTGACACTGGTCTCCCGCTGTGAATACAGGACCAGCACTGGTGACACTGGTCCCCCGCTGTGAATACAGAATCAGTACTGGTGTGAAAACTGAATCAGTACTGGTAATACTGGTCTCCCGCTGTGAATACAGAATCAGTACTGGTGACACTGGTCTCCAGCTGTGAATACAGGACCAGTACTGGTGACACTGGTCTCCCGCTGTGAATAGAGGACCAGTACTGGTGACACTGGTCCCCTGCTGTGAATACAGAATCAGTACTGGTGTGAATACTGAATCAGTACTGGTAATACTGGTCTCCCGCTGTGAATACAGAATCAGTACTGGTGACACTGGTCTCCCGCTGTGAATACAGGACCAGTACTGGTGTGAATACAGAATCAGTACTGGTGACACTGGTCTCCCGCTGTGAACACAGGACCAGTACTGGTCCCACCTGGGTGACACACTACTGCTTCACTGCACCAGTTTAATGAGGAGAAAACGAACGGGAAGCCAGACTAAGCAAGCCAGGGTTAACACCACTTCCTACAAACAGCAGTCAGGATCTTGCGTCAGTGTCTCTGAAGAAGCTTGCCTCCTAGACAGCATCCTGGGGGACCTGTCTGAAGCTTCTAGTCCAGAAGGAAGATCGAACCCTACAGGTCCACTGACTGCACTGGTAGCAGCCACCTGTTATTCCTTGGCTATCTCCCATCCCAGTGCTGACCTGACTCAGCCCTGCTTAACTTCTGAGATCTGACCAGATCAGGCCACAAGGTGGCAGCTAAGTAGTGAAACAAGTAGGGAGTAATTCAAGTGCGAGGAAGGCACTGCTACCGAAATATTTTCTACCTGCTTCCTTCCCACCTGGAATTATCCACTACCTTTTCTTTTGAAGCCTGTGGGTTGTCAAAGCTCCACGCCCCAGTGTAAATACAATATGAAATATACGGTAGATATTCATAGAGCATATAATGTATAATTACTTTAAATAAAGGGGTATGAAGGGAAAGTGGTATTGGCACCCGCACACAGCGCGGAACATCAAATTTGCATGGAAGGTTTATTCTGCATTTTCCAGCACTCAGCAACTAGAGATTATTACCATGGACCTAATTTTATCAGTGCTCTTCAATGCACCTTCACGCTGCAGTTGTATAAGCAGACTCCCTACATGAAAATATCAGAAGTATTTATTATACTGACAAGCAGAGAATTGGGGTGGAGTTGTAATGCGTTTCCCAGGGGCTTTGTGATTCATGCACAGGACAGCCTGTTCATAGGCTTCGGACACATGGAAGCTTTGGTTTTTAATCTGGCCCTTCCTTCATGTCTGGCAAAGGCACTTTACAGTTTACACTTCACTTTTAAGGTTGAGTCCACACTCTGTGGAGCAAAACCCCCAAAACGTGCAGCTGTCACAGACTAAACACACTAAATCCTGGAGGGGCCTGATGTCTCCTAGATTCTGTTCCACTCACACTCACTTACATAGTTGGTCTAATTAATTAGCTGAATAACTGAATAATTGTAACACTTCTGGCCAGGCTCCAAGGCAATTGATGACACTCAAGGCTTCATACTGTAAGTGTGCTTCCTGTGCTACTGCTGCAGGCTACAATCAATCACTTCAGAAGGAAGGTAAGGGGTTATTTCGGCAAGAAAACATGCTGTTAAATATTGATCATATTATATTATGATCAATATACAGTAATAATGACTGAGTGCCTCACAGGACAGCAAATACCAGTGCAGACTAGGATGGGTTTTCTTTTTTCTTTCTGTTTTTGTGAGTAATGGGTCCAAAAGGAATTGAAGTACGAACCCTCACTGGTGTCTCTTTGTATTCCTTATTCTAGGAGATAAGAGGGGTGTCCTGAGAATATAGACTAAACAGAAGAGATAAGAAATGTGTTCAGGATGCATCTCATATTAACCATTTCATAAATTAAGTGGAGGACTCTGAATGAGCTATTGTAGATAAAAACTTGAGTGTCGTCTCTAAAAGGCACAGCTGAAAAATGCAAACAAAGATAATGCAAGCCAGCAGTTTATTTTTCAGATGGATCTGCAGGTCCCTGTTAAAAATGATCCACTCAGTTCTTCCACGACGTGCAATGAAATAATTCATTTTTCTCTGCCAAAAACCCACAAGCCCAACACAATCAAATTCCTCCTTAGTCAGCTTTGGGCACCTGGGAGTGATGGAATACTCACAGCAGCAGCTTTTAAAAAATAATCACATCTGACATGTAGCAGCAGAGGAAGCTGAGACTGGGCTTCAAATTAAAATCCATCTGAAACCCTAGGAAACGTCTGTTCAAGCCATGAGCGATCTCTGTCCTTGGTCTTGGCATCGATAGCTGTTTTTGTTTCAGCCGCCAGATTTTAAGCCTTTTATATCTTTTCAGTGTCAAAGAGGTAAGCCATTACTGTCCCCTGAAGTCACACTGAGATGCGCATCTGAGCCTCCTGTTACTGCTGGATCCGATCAAATTCATCCGAAAGATGGTGGCTGCTAATTGTAAGCACGAAAACATCAAATACAATTTAAGAATGCAAGAATCAATCTGGTATCATTCAAACAAAGGCTGGAAGGTGAAAAATGGAAAAAAACTCACCATACAAGACATCATACGCCTTTCATATCCTCACACAGGATGTTTTCTGAGAGATCAGTGACGTATTGTCGTCTTCATCTTAAGCAGCCAAGCATGCAACATCTTAAGCCCTCATCTGAAGCCAGCGCCTGTGATCTGATGAAAAGGTTACTCCAGGAGGAATTTGATCTTCCAGCATGTTTGGTTGTTTCAGCAGAATGCTACCAGCTTTGCGGAGACAACGTCTGACTAGTGCTCAGATTTCTGAGTTGCGATTCATAAACTGGAGAATATTCCACAAAACTAATAAACCAGACTAACAATGGGTGTAACAATTACGGAACACAACACAGGCAACAACCTAAATTTAAGCAGTTTTTTTTACGTCTAGTCTTTTCCCATGGGAACATGTTGCAGAATTACTTCTAAAACCTCCTCTGATAGCAGCTTTTGCAGAGCTATTCATCAGAAGATAAGTCTCACTGTTTCTTCTGAAAATTATTAAATGGAGTTTTTTCAGCCTAGGCAGTTATACAGTAGCTATTTCAGCTGTGGCTCAAGACAAAGTGCACCTAGGAAGGTGATTTATTTCTTCTTCTTCAGCAGGTACAGAATGATGAGCTCAGTGGGTCTGCATCCTATCTCACTCCGGTCTGAGCAACAGCAGGAATACAACACTCATCTGCAGTTTTTAACAACAGAAAACTTTTTGCAACATCAACCGACATGAGAGGCTTGATAATGTTTTGAGTCATATATTATAACCCAAAAGTAATTTATACCTGAGAAGATTTTCTGTGTTGGATCTTTGTGCCTGTAATACTGTGCTGTTGGATGTGAAGTCTTTCAGAAGATATATTAAACCAAGACTGTGACTACTTGGTCATTAAAGAACACATGGCACTGTCCATAAGACTGGGGGTGTTGACCCCAATGTCCTGACTAAATTCCACTCTGAGCCTCCACAATCCGGCCTACCTAAAGTTCCCCTTTTAATTCTATTGCTGACCTGGTTACCTGTCCACCTGTTCTGCTGTGAAGAATGGCTGCCCCATATACCCCAGCGGGATAAAATGGGACTCCTTCTAAATGTAAATCACTATTTAAAAGCAAAGAACTAAAGAGCAAAGAATTGTTACCTAAAATCCAGTTTAAATTATCCTGGTAATGCACTGAATTGTTAAAAATGAGGTTTCTGCTTGGCATGGGAGGGCTAAAAAATATTTTAAAAAATATTTTACAAAGCCATGTAGCATAATGTATGTTGTCAGTTCGCAATACCTTTGGTAAACCAGTTGGAAGATGCCGAACATTCATTCATTCATTCATTCTGGTTAGTTTATTGCACCCGTGGAATAAATCGCTACCTTGTTTCTCAATTAAAATTGAAACTGCTAGAGGATATGTCATCTGCATAAGAATGCAGGTCCAAAATTTTGAAATATTGTCTGATAGGAATTTAATTTTTAAGACTAAATCCAAAGTTCATATGAAATGAGATGTTCATTACTGGTTTGTACTTCAGGATCTTCAGGATGGGACTGACTGAAACCCAGAAAACGGTGTTTCAAGGATGGGATGGAGAAAGGGTGCTGTTTTGCCTCCGGTCAATGCAGTAAGGAATATAAATTGCTTCAGGAAGTCCTAAATGCTAAAATATCCCCTTAGAAACTGAAGTCGCCTGCCGCAGAGTCGCACACATTTCTACTCAGCAAGTTTTTTGCACACAGAATAAGATTAAGGCATCACTTCATACTCATACTATCAAACCTCGAAGCAAAACAATCACTTGAAGATGAAGATTAGATCTGAAGGTCTAACCTGCTGCAAGCACACTGGTCACCATCATGAAACTGGATTGCTTGTGTCTCGGGGGGGGGGTCCTAACCCCCACGGACACAAGGGGGGGAATCTCATACAACATCGAAGTCCGGAATCTACAGTAAATAACGCAGAGACGACAGCCTTATAGAAAGCTGCTCTTTCCCCTCTGCCGGGCTGGATGGGAATATTGGACAGCATTCCCGTAGGTTTCAGGGGCTGCTGCCACAAGAAGGATGGCGAACAAAAGATATTTCATCCCAGCCATTCCCAGGACGGCGTCTTTCTTCTCAAGTTGAAACGGCGGCTCGTGAAATGCAGTCGCCGCCTCCTTTCAGACCCCAGCCGTCTCCTCACCTCTTCCCCTTCCTCCGCGCTGTTCCTTATCCACAGGTTCCAGATTATTTCTCCTGAATAATTTACCACCTCTATGGTAGGCAATGGCCCCCCAGTCAAAGAGATCATTGGAGATGACATGGGGGTGAGGGGTGGTGTGTGTGTGTGTGTGTGTGTGTGTATGTGTGTGTGCGCGCGGAGGGCAGGCAAAGGGAAGCAAAATGAGAGATCAAAGGTGTTCCCATGGAAACTAATAGGAGCTTGTTGTGGATGGCAACAAAAACCTAACAGTCCCTTCTGAAGCAATTTAATACTGATAACAAGAACCGGCACACTTGTGAGCTGCAGCTTCACAAGCCCACATACTGACCACCACCACTGTCACTAATTTCCCCCGCCGGCTGTTTTAATAATTACAGGAATGTTGCCTTTTCTCTCCCCGATTTTGCTGTATTTCTCCACAGCGTGGAGGTGGGGGGGGGGGAGGGGAAGGGGCTGATCTTTTGATATCACAGCACGATGCTCCGAAATGTTAATGAATCTCTCCACAGGATAATGAAGAACAGGCAACGTGCTGCGACAAAAGGCGATCAAGAAATCCCCACTGAAATTCACACACACAGCCTTCCCCAGCACATCCAAATCCTCTGCAGTCCTTTTCATCCGCAGGCTAACTGCATCTCACAATTAGTTCTGTCGGAGAGGCAGCGCTTTTCTCCACAAAAAACCCAGGCTACCTGTCCTTGCGGTGCCCTCTCACTGCATTCCTGCCACTTTCAAGAGATCAAAGCAACACAGCGCAACCTGGGCAGGATTCAGGATGGAAAAAGATACATAAAGCTTTCCAACAGAAAAACTAGACAATATAAAGACAGCTCCTCAGCCTACAAAAACCTAACCTACAACAGCACTCAAAATGAAACGGTGGACAGCAAAGATGCACTCGGCTGCTTAAATGCTATGCATTGTGTAGCTGCTTACCAGCATTTTCATCTGCACAGTGGCTTCGAAAGAAAGGCAAAACACCTCAAGCAAAAGATACAAAAAAATAAATGCAACAGCCCCTGACCCCCTGCATTCCCACATCTGCAACAGCCACACGGCCACATCCTGGTGTCCATACGGGCTAACGGCCAAGCAGAGGGAGCGTTACCTGTCTGTGCTGTGCAGGGCGGGAGGCAGGGATAGGGCTTCCCCCCACAGAACACCTGCTGTCGTCCCCCTTCACTCCAGCGCACTGCTGCCTGTTGTATATCTTCCTTTGCAGGAGCCCCCTCTGCTGAGCAGCACACAGATCCCAGACTCCTCCTGCAGCGTCTGCCTGCACACTCAGAATGCTGCTCGTGTGCTCCAGCCTGATTAACAGGAATCCAGAGGAAATCCTGGAGCCAGGATACGGATTAGGAGTCTCAGTGACTTCATCCTATAGAGCTGATGATCCCAGGGATCAGGGCTGTAATTCACGTGTGGAGAGCCAGGCTTAAGAGCATTACAGGGACGGGAGAAAAATACGTTTTAATCCCTGCGTGGCGAGACAGGGAGAGCATTCAGTGATGGCTTGTGTTGCAAACTGGGAGAAGGAATTACACAGATGCTAAATTAAAGTCACGAGCGTGTGATTGGAAGAACCTGAATATACGATAAATCTAATCAGCTAAAAAAATAATAAAATTTGAGATTGTCACTGAGGTTCTGTCATCTAGTGACAGCATTATGAAAAGTCTAGCACAAGTTGTGCACCAGAATTTCAGGTTAAAACAATTCTTTTTCATTACACAATGTACCATTTAAAGGTCCAGAAACCTTTTGAAGTAGTACAGTATATTCAAAAAAATAAATGAACACGCATTATTATAATGATTATTAACAATAGTTATTCTCATTTCTGTCAACTTGATTGAACAATGGTATAAAGATATTCATAAAGCTGAGTTACGTTTGTACCACACACTTCATTATGTCCTTATCCAAAAAGAAATCAAAAAGAAAAAGTACTTTTGCTCCTGTGACCTCTGACACATCAACTGATCTGACAAGTGCAGACAGTTTGGTTAAGTGATGTCACCAGAATGTCTTGAATTTAAATTGTCTTTGGGCTTAAACATGATGAAAACCCCATTATGAGTTTCCCCTGACATAATTCATAATGAATCCATTAAGCAAATTAAATTCTATATAAATCTGTAAATATACACATCTGTCTTGGAAGGCACGTACAGTATTGCCTTTATTGGTAATGAAGTACAACAGTTATACTTTACTAAAAAAAAAATCTTTGCAGGTGCTGGTAGCCAAATTCTGTCCATGTTTTTCAGTTCTGTGATACAAAGCGCCATGCAGATCTCTTGCATGCTCTGGATGAAGAATACGAGCTCGTGCCTTCAAACAGCTGTTTTAGAGTTAACAGAATGAGGGATTCTTTAATTCCATACCCAGTCAGACTCTTCTGATATATAGAGGAGTATAGGTTTATGGGCAAGTGCAATAGGAGTAATTGCAGTTATAGGGGCTTATGGTGATTGTGGGTGAGTAAATGTATCATTATCAATCCAATTATCATATCAATTTGTCTGGCGCAGTTGTGGGGATTCTTCTAGGAGTGGTGTGAAATGATTATGTATGTTATGTTACCTGTAAAGCGCTTTGAGTGGAGTGTCCAGAAATGCGCTATATACAGTAAGTGCAAGCAATTATTATAATAATTATTATTATGTAAAGTTATATTCATTTTTTATGTAATGTTTATTGGTACTGTTTTTGTGTATTTTGTAAGTTCCTGTGTGTAAAACGCAGCTGCCTGGATTGTAAAACAAACTTCTGAGAAAAGAGAGAAAGTATCGTCGTATTATACTCTATAACACGAATGCACACGCGTCTCCTTCATGCTGTCTGCAAACGACTCGCAAAGCAAGTAAGAAATAATCTGAGAGGCTGGGAAGCAGAGAGCTGGGTTGCAAACGCTTTGACGGAGCCCTGGGCCATGCTGTACCTCAAGGGACTAGCTTCTGCGGTCTCGCAGCTTCCCCCGAGCCAGCAGGGGCAGGGCCGCACTGCCGTGGTCTGAGCCGGCTCCCCCTGGGCAAGCACAGCCCGCGTTTTCAGGGATCAAGACCGGGACAACAGCCGATGACCAGAGGGCAGGAAAAGACGAGTGTGTGGGTGTTAGCACCGCTGAGACCAGCGGCTACCATCGGCAAAGCTGGACTCAGAGAGAGCCTGGCAGCGTCCCCTTCGAGCAGGAACCAGGGAAGAGCGGCACAGCCGTATGTTTCTGTCAAGGCCTCCACAGAACAATGCCCTGTTGTTTTCTCTTCGGACACATTTTTCCAAGCAGCTCCTGATAAACGCAGGTATGCGGACATTCTGCCGGAGGACAGTTAAAACGGTCGAAGCTCCTGCGCTTGTCAGCCTCCCGGAAGAGCCCAGCATCCTGAAGAGTCTGTCCCTAGAGCCAGGGGGTTGGGCAGGCTAAAATGCAGCCAGCTCAGGGGAAAACGCTTTTACTGTTTTCACGACTCACGCATTCTGTCCTCAAATATATCTTGAATTGTGTTGAGTAATTTCACCTGCTTCCCACATGAAAAAAAATCCTCATCACAAATACCGCCGAGCGCAAACTATGACCTGCGTGATGCCTTGTTAACATCCAAATCAACTGTTACCAAGGTCTGGCGTGTTTTTCATGCCAATCCAGCCCTAAATAAGCAAAACCAGCTGGTTACTGGCTTAACTGGACCAGTTTAAACAGCTTCTCCCAGCTCTTCAGGTGCTGCTGCTGCTGCTTTAAAGAACCCTTGAAAGCCTGCACACGCACACTGAGCCTCCAGGACCAGGACCGGACACCCCTGCTCTCGAACAGCAGACACTGGCCCTTTCTGCTTCTGTTTGTCCAACATTAGCAGCAGCAGCAGCAGCAGCAGCAGCAGCAGCACAGCACACCTCTGGGAAAGAGGACCAGCTCCGGGCCCACTGTTCCAGCCCTGGTTTTCTCCCCAGCCCCCTCCAGCGGCAGCTGCACACGGAGAGAGTACTGATGAATGGGACGGCACTTCAGGTGCAAGTTTGAGAGGAAAACGGGGCCCTGATATTCATGAAACCGGGCAGGCAATAAACACAGCAGCATAGCCCTTCCTTTCTCCAAGTATCCAGGTACAGTGAGAGCGCGTGTAGAAACATTCTCAGCCTTTCGGCCGACACTATTACTAGTTCATGCACAATTTGACATTGAAAACATGATTTTTGAATCCAATTTAAGTCACATGCTTTCACATACATAATGCAGACCTGTGCAGCCGGTATAGGTGAAAAGGTCTTTATATACAATTAATAGTTACAGTAAGAATGTTAATGAGCATCAATAGATTACTCAGATTACTTCCACTAGTGTTTTCTACTATTATAACAACTTTGGCTATTCTTACTATTATTTTATACAATTTAACCTTGATGAGGAGAAACAAGTCTTGTCATTTAGCATTCTTCCATTCACATTGCCCAGACGTCACATCTACCTCACGATAAACTACACACGATGAGCCAAAATGAAGTGTTGTAGTTCAACGCATTCCTCAGTCAAATCTAATTTTGACGCGTTGTAAAGTGTTCCTTGTCATCAGCCTCATCTGCTCCTCCCTTCACATCTTTAATCCTTAAAGCCTCCTTTACACACTACAAAATGCAGGTCAGGATTATCTGCTGTTCTAAAACACAATAGAACTAAAGGTTCAGTGGAAGATCACTATGAGACTGTGTTCCTGCACAAAACAGGAAACACTGAGTGAAAAGAGTAATGATATCTAAACCTTTTGCAAAGTGATGTACATGTGCCAATGTTCGGCTTCAGAAGGAATGCCAAAAGTCTCATATGGATTGCGTGTTGCTTTTGGAATTGAGTACATTATCACATCCACATCCTTGTATCTACTGAGGTCATGTCTTCCACAGTCCTAATTGACTTAAAGCACAGGAGCTTGTCCCAGTTTCTGGAGTGGTAAGTGGACTGAGCACAGAACTACAGTACCTCTGTGAAGCTGACACAGGTGAAGTCAGTATATAGATGACAGCAGCCATTTAGACAGTAGCTGGATTGATCAGAGAAATCAGGGTAGACTTTTTGCTTAACATCAGCAGTGTTGCCTGAATCTTCAACCATGTTGTGATCTAACCACAACCACTCTTTTCCATGTGCCTTCACTGTTACAAAGCCCTGGGTCCAGAGTTCAGGCTTTCCCTTTAAATCCTTACGTTTACTGACCTTTATTTAACTTGATTATAATTCGCAATGAGCATCTGATTTTGCATTTTGACGTTGCTCCTGTTCCTGTGGGGTTTGTCTGGGTGTTCCAGTTTCCTCTGGGAGACATGCTGGCTGATTTAATTGGTGTCTCTAAATGATGTTAGTGTGTGCCCTGTGGTAGACAGGGTGTGATCTGGCCTTGCACCCCAGACTGCACACACAGGCTTTGGGTCCTGTCCATTCTCAGGAGTAAACTAGCTAACTGATGACGGGTGGATGGCCAACTGCGAATGCCTTGATAAATTCTTTTTCATCTAAAACATAAAAATCATTACTGTCTTTTGCGGCAGTCAGAATATTTATTGGGCACTAAAGGCTTTGCAGTCCGGGATGATTGCATTGCAGATGACGGTTCTACAGTGAAGGTGAAAGG